>NC_043701.1:82241698-82256724 GCF_006229205.1 Suricata suricatta | reverse complement strand
CATCAGGGAAACACAAATCAAAACCACACTGAGATTCCACCTCACACCAGTCAGAGTGGCTAAAATGAACAAAGCAAGAGACTATAGATGCTGGCGAGGGTGTGGAGAGACAGGCACCCTCCTACACTGTTGGTGGGAATGTAAACTTTGCAGCTGCTCTGGAAAACAGTGTGGAGGTTCCTCAAAAAACTATCTATAGAACTCCGTTATGATCCAGCAATAGCCCTGCTAGGAATTTACCCAAGAGATACAGAAATGCTGATGCATAGGAGCACATGTACCCCAATGTTCACAGCAGCACTGTCAACAATAGCCAAAACATGGAAAAAGCCTAAATGTCCATCACCTGATGAGTGGATCAAGAAGATGTGGTATATATACACAATGGAGTACTACATAGCAATGAGATAGAATGACATATGGCCATTTGTAGGAAAGTGGATGGACCTTGAGGGTGTCATGCTAAGCAAAATAAGTCAGGCAGAGAAGGACAGAAACCATTTGTTTGTACTCATAGGCCTAACAGGAAAACAGGAGAAACCTAATGGAGGACCAGGGGGAGGGGAAGAGGGAAAGTGAGTTGGGGAGAGAGAGGGACGCAAAACTTGAGAGACTATTGAATACTGAAAATAAACTGAGGGTTGAAGGGGAAGAAGGAGGGGGGAAAAGAGGTGGTGGTGATGGTGGGGGGCACTTGTCAGGAAGAGCACTGGGTGTTGTATGGAAACCAACTTGACAATAAACTATTAAAAAAAAATAAAGGTAAGTTCTGAATTAAAGTAAATAAATAAATAAATTCAGACTGTAGGTTTTAGCCTTAAGGGAAAACACTTTAGGTGGGGAAAGGCTGTTATCCAAGAATCTCTAACTTTATCCCCACTGAGTTTTTGTCCCCTCATTTCTGTGCTTTGATGATGGGTAGCACCAGCCATCTGACTTGCGCACTAGAATGGTACAATGTACCTCTTTTTCTCTAACTGCAACGGGCTGAAGCTTCCAAAAATATTTAGTGTAGAAGAACAAAACCAACACTGGCAGAACAACCTTTAGTTAAACTAATGGTAGTTAATTTAATCAGCCAGTTAAGCATTGGTTTCTGACCATCCAAAACTTGATTCTTAGGATAAACACTAACTACAAAAGGAAGTACCCTACACTCAGTCATTTAGTCTGTCCTCTGTCCTGCCCCTGTGAGATGCAATAACACTTTCTATTCTACAGGATCAGGCATCTGTTCACCAAGGCCGTTCCATGCCAAGACAAAGAAAACATTCTCAATATGCACTAGCCTGTCCTGGTTAAAGAGGCCCTGAGTCAAATTGCCTGTGTTTGAACATAAACTCCCTCACTTACCAGTTGTGTGACCTTAAGTAAAGTACTTACCTTCTTTGTATCTGTTCCCACACCTGTAGAATGGGAATAGTGATAGTATATAGAATTAAATGAGAAAATGCATACGCTACATTTATAACATACAGTTTATGATTAATAATTATGATCAGTTATCTGTTTCCCATCTAGGGCTCCAAAATTTGGAAGCCATATTTTGTGTTTTTTTAAGTAAAAATTTTTGCTTAATTCCAGTATAATTAACATACAGTGTTATAACAGTTTCAAGTGTACAATATAGTGATTGAACAATCTTGCATAATACTCAGTACTCATCATGATAACTGTACTCTTAATCCCCTTCACCTATTTCGAGTCTATCTTTGGGGCACCTGGGTGGCTCAGTCGGTTAAGTGTCCAACTTTGGCTCAGGTCATGATCTCATGGTCTGTGAATTCAAGCCGCACATTGAGCTCTGAGCTGACAGCTCAGAACCTGAAGCCTGCTTCGAATTCTATGTCTCCCTCTCTCTGCCACTCCCCTGCTCCTGCTCTGTCTCTCTCTCTCTTTCTCTCTCTCTCAAAAATAAATAAGCACTTAAAAATTTTTTAAAGGGTCTATTTTTGTCTATTTTTCCTTTGTTCCTTGTTTTCTTTCTTAAATTCCATATATGAGTGAAATCATATTCCATTTGTCTTTCTCTGACTTATTTAACTTAGCATTATATTCTCTAGATCCATCTATATTGTCATAAATGCCAAACTTTCATTCTTTTTAATGGCTGAGGATTAGTCCAGTGTGAATGTGTGTGTGTGTGTGTGTGTGTGTGTGCGTGCGCGCGTGCGTGTTTACCACATCTTCTCTATCCATCTATGGATGGACACTTGAGTTGCTTCCATAGCTTAGCTATTGTAAACAGCTGCAATATACATTGGAACACACTTATTTTTTGAATTAGCACTTTCTTATTCTTTAGGTAAATACCTAGTAGTGGAATTCTTGGATCATATGGTAATTTTTATTCTTAGTTTTTTTGGGAACCACCATAGTGTTTTCCATGGTGGGTGCAACAGTTTGCATTCCCACCAACAGTGCACAAGGGTTCCTTTTTCTCCACATCCTCACCAACACTTGCTATTTCTTGTGTTTTTGATTTTAGCCATTCTGACAGATGTGAGGTGATATCTCATTGTGATTTTGATTGGAAGTTCCCTGATGAGTGATGTACAGCATCTTTTCATTTGTCTGTTGGCCATCTGTATGTCTTCATTGGAGAAGTATCTGTTCATGTGTTCTGTTTTTAATTGGATTATTTGGGGTTTTTTTTGGTGTTGAGTTGTATATGTTTTGTATATTTTTTGGATAATAACTCCTTTTTGGATCTATCATTTACAAATATCTTGTCCATTCAATAGTTGTCTTTTTGTTTTGCTGATGGCTTCTTTTGCTGTGCAGCAGGTGTTTATTTTGATGTAGTCCCAATAGCTTATTTTTGCTTTTCTTTCCCTTGCTTCAGGAGACACACCTAGAAAAATGTCATATGACCAGTGTCAGAGAAATAGTGGCTGTGCTCTCTTCTAGGATTTTTATGATTTCAGATCTCAACATTTAGGTCTTTAATCCACTTGAGTTTATTTTTGTGTGTGGTGTAAGAAACTAGTCCAGATTCATTCTTTTGCATGTTACTGTCCAGTTTTCACAACACCATTTGTTGAAGCTGCCTTATTTCTGGGCTCTTTATTCTGTTTCATTAGTCTATGTGTCTATTTTTGTACAGTATCATACAGTTTTGATGACTACAGCTTTGTAGTATATCTTGAAATCTGGGATTGTGGTATCTCCAGTTTTATTCTTGTTTTTCAACATTGCTTTATTTGGGGTCTCTTGTGTTTCTATACAAATTTCAGGATTATTTATGTATTCCAAGGTATTTCATTATTTTTTGGTGCAATTATAAATGGGATTGTTAATTTCTCTTTCTGCTAATTCATTATTTGTGGATAGAAATGCAACAGATTTCTGTGTATTAACTTGGTATTTTGTAACTATGTATTCATTTATCAATTCCGGTAGTTATTTTTGGTTGAGTCTTTGGGTTTGCTATATATAGTAGCATGTCATCTCCAAATAGTAAAGATTTTACTTCTTCCTTGCCAATTCGGATGCTTTTATTTCTTTTTCTTTCCTCAGTGCTATTGCTAGGACTTCCCATACTATGTTGAATACAAGTGGTGAAAGTGGGTATACTTGTTTTGTTCCTAATCTTAGGAGGGAAATCTCTCAGTTTCTCCCCATTGAATATAATGTTAACTGTGGGTTTTTCATATATGGTCTTTATTATGATGAGGAATGTTCCTTCTAATCCTACTTTGTTGAAGGTTTTTACCTGAATGGATATTGCACTTTGTCAAATGCTTTTCCTGCATTGATTGAAATGATCATATGGTTTTTTATCCTTTCTCTTTTTGTTGTGATGTATTATGTTGATTAATTGTGAATATTGAACCAAACCTGCATTCTAAGAATAAATCTCACTTGGCCATGGTGAATGAGTTTTTAAATGCACTGTTGGATTAAGTTCACTAATATTTTGTTGAGGTTTTTGCATCCATGTTCATCAGAGATACTGGCCTGTAGTTCCCTTTTTTATGTGTCTTAATCTGGTTTGGTATCAGGGTAATGGTGGGCTCATAGAATGAATTTGAATACTTAACTTCCTCTTCTATTTTTTGGAATAATTTGAGAAAAATGGGTATCAACCCTTCTTTAAATATTTAGTGGGATTTACCTGTGACGTCGTCTGGTACAGAACTTATATTTTGGGGGATGTTTGGTAGAATTTACCTGTGAAGCCATGTGGTCCTGGATTTTTGTTTGTTGGGAGTTTTTTTAAATTACTGATTCAATTTTATTGCTGGTAATTGGTCCATTCAAATTTTCTGTCTTCCTGATTCAGTTTTGGAAAGTTATATGTTTCCAGGAATCTATTTCTTCTAAATTGTCTGATTTTTGGCATATAATTTTTCATAATATTTTGTTATAGTCCTTTATATTTCTGTGGTCATTTTATTTCTTTTCTTTCTGATTTTGTTTGAGTCCTCTCGTTTTTGTTTTGGTGAGGCTAGGTAAAAGGCTTATCAATTTTGTTGATCATTTCAAAGCACCAACTCCTGGTTTCATTGATGTTTTCTGTTGTGCTTTTTGGTTTCTATTTATTTCTGTTCCAATCTTTTATTTCCTGCCTTCTTCTCATTTTAGGTTTTGTCTGTTTTTTCTAGCTCCTTTAGGTGTAAGACTAGGTTGTTTGAGATTTTTCTTGCCTCTTTAGGTAGACCTATATTACTATAATCTTCTCTCTGAGAACAGCTTTTGCTGCATCCCCCAAATTTTGGGGGGATGGTTTTGGATCCTCATGTTTTCATTTTCATTGGTCTCCATGTGTTTCCTTGTTTCCTCTTTAATTTCTTGGATGACCATTTCATTGTTTAGTATAATCTTATTTAACTTCCATATATTTGTGTTCTTTCCAGATTTTTTCTTGTGGTTGATTTCTAGTTTCATAGCATTATGGTCAGAAAAGACACATGGTATGATTTCAATCTTTTTCAATTTGTCTTATGGCCTAATATGTGATCAATTTTGGAGAATTTCCCATATTTCCTTGAAAGAATATGTATTCTGCTGTCTTAGGATGAAATGTTCTGAATATATCTGCTAGATCCATCTGGTACAAGGTGTCATTGAAAGCCACTGTTTCCTTATTGATTTTCTCTTTGATTTCCATTGAAGTAAGTGGGGTTTAAAGTCCCCTACTACGATTATATGGTATAGATTACTTCCTTTATGTTTGTTATAAACTGTTTTATGTATTTAGGTGCTCTCATGTTGGGTGCATAAATTTTTATAATTGTTATTACCGCCTTTTGGATTGTTCCCTTTACGATTATATAGTGTCTTTTTTTGTCTTTTGTTAAAGTCCATTTTGTATAATGTAAGTATTTCTACCCCAGGTTTCTTTTTCACTTCCACTTGCATGAGAAATACTTTTCCATCCCTTCACTTTCAATCTGCATGTGTGTTTAGGTTAGAAATGAATCTCCTGTAGGCAGCATATAGTTAGGTCTTGCTTTTTATTGATTTAGTTACCCTATGTTTTTTATTGCATTTAGTCCATTACATTCAATTAGATATATATTTATTGCTATTTTATTACTTTTTTATAGTCGTTTTTATAGTTCTGTTTCTTCTCTTCCTTTCTTCTTGCACAGTTTGCTGGCTCTCTTTAGTGATATATTTGGATTCCTTTCCTTTATTTTTTTGCATTTCTATTACCAGTATTTGATTTGTGATTATCATTAAGCTTATATGTAACATCTTATGGATATGGCAGTCTATGTTAAGTTGATGGTTGCTTAAGTTTTAATCCATTCAAAAAGCACTAAATTTTTACTTCTTTGCCCCTCCTCACATTTTAAATATATAGTGTCATAGATAATATCCTTTTATTTTATGAACCCCTTGAATGATTTTTATAGAAATACTTCATTTCATTGCTTTTGTGCTTTCTATTTTTCTTACTCCTGCTTATGTCTCTTTCCACTCAGAGTCCCTTTTAACATTTCTTATAAAGTTGGTTTAGTGGTGATGAATTCCTTTAACTTTTGTTTGTCTAAGTAACTCTTTATCTTCCCCATTCTGAATGATAGCCTTGCTAGAGTTCTTGGTTGCAGGGTTTTTTTTCTCTTTCAGTTTCAGCACATTATCATGTCACTCCCTTCTAGCCTACAAAGTTTCTGCTGAAAAATCAGCTAATGGTCTTATGGCATTTCCCTTGTATGTAACTGTTTCCTTTTCCCTTGCTACTTTTAAATTTCTCTCTTTATCACTACTTTTTGCCATTTTAATTACTATGTCTCTTGGTGTGTACTTCCTTGAGTTGATTTTGTTGGGGGCTCTCTGTGTCTCGTTCATCTGGATCTCTGATTTTTTCCTTAGGAAAGTTTTCAACTATTATTTCTTCAAATAAATTTTCTGTCCCGTTTTATCTCTCTTCTCTTAGAATCCCCATAATGCAAATGTTGTTACACTTGATGGTGTTGTTGAGTTCCCTTAATCTATTTTCACTTTTTATTATTCATTTTCTTTCTCCTGTTCAGCTTGTTTGTTTTCCATTACTCTATCTTCCTAGGATGCTTATCCACTCTTCTACATCCTCTTGTTTATTATTTATTCAATTAGGTATATTTTTAATTTCAGTTATTGAGTTCTTCATCTCTGACTGGGTCTCTTTTATGTTTTCTATCTCTTTCTTGAGAGGCTCACTGAGATTTTTCACTCTTTTCTCAAGTCCAGTGAGTATATTTATGACTATTACTTTAAATTCTGTATCAGGCATATTACTTATCTCCATTGCATTAACTCTCTTGTGATTTTGTCCCATTTTTATTCATTTGGGACATATTCCTTGGTCTCATTTTGTCTCTCTGGGTCTGTTTCTATGTGTTAGGTAAACCAGCTATGTCTTCTGCCCTATAAAGTAGTGGCTTTATAAAATTGAGGTCCTGTAGTGCCCTGTAGTGCAATATCACCTGTTCACCAGAATCTGACACTTCTGGGTATCTCCTGTGTGTGTTACATGTACCCTATTGCTATGGCTGAGCTGTGTTTGCCTTCAGTTCAGTCATTTGCAATGGCTCTCTTTATCTGTTATGATCAGAGTTTGGTCTCTGTGTTGTTAATGGGCCAGTCTGGGGTTGCCTGGGGCTTGAGTTGGGTCAGAATATGCATTTGCCAGAACTGGAGTTGAACTGAATTGCTGGGAGTTCTCCCTATGTTGTCCCTTGAGAAGCTTTTGAGAGTGGGTGAGGTGTGCAGTCAGACCAGGTACCTGTTCCAGAACACTGCTGGGGCCACAGTACAGTCAAAATGGTGTGTGTGGTTATCTTCTCTTCCTCCCAGGACAAGAGTCACTTTGGAGTGGTGCTAGCCTCGTAACTGCTTGCACACTGCCAGGCTCGTGGAGCCACTTTAGATTGAGTGTGCTGGAACTCTCTTGTGTTTTTGGGTGGGTTCTGCCAAGGATGTGTTGGAGGGGGTAAGTCCACAGATGAACACATTGGCAGAAGACACCCTGTATTAACAAAGTTTGAGCAGGTCTGTCGTAGGAAGGGACCTGTAGCTGCTTTGGAGAACTCTTTCTGAGGTTGAGTCGGAGGGGATAGGTCCCTAGAACACCAATAGGGTCATGTCATGCTGTTAGCAAGTGAAGTAGAGAGTTTTTGCACATGCTGGTTCCCAAAGGTGTCCATGTATCTAGGCTGGGAGGCGGGAGAGGCAAATAGCCCCTTCCAGCTCTTTTGTTCTTGGGAAGTCTCCCAATGATCCCTGCCCTTCCAACACACAGTCTAAGATTAGTAAACAAATCTCACTCTGTTTTTCAAACTGCTGTTTCTATACTGTATCTCAGTGGAGCTGTTTGTTATGCTGTCTCTCTAAAGGCAGGACTCAGTTTCCTAAAGCCTCTTCCAGAACCAAGCTTGATGCTTTTTAAAGTTTTTGGTGTTAAGCCTCACTGAGTATAAGAACTTGTGATGTGAAGCCCCTCTGTTTTTTAATCCCTGGACAATATGGGATTCATCTTCCCAGTACAGGTTCCCCTGGAGTGTGGTGCCTACTGTGGTATCTGTTCATCTTCCTTGTCTGTGCCTGTGGTGTGCCTCCCTCCCTTGGATAGTCTCAGAGTCCAGCTTGGTTTCCAACCACTATCTCTACCCTTGCTACTCTTCTTAATATGACTTCATCTTTCCATTTAGCTGTCAAAAGTCTGCTCTGCCAGTTTTGAGGTCATTTTCTGGGTTATTTGCACTGATGTGGGTGTTATCTAGGTGTATCTATGGGACAAAGCAAGCATAGGATCCTTCTTCACTGATCTTCCCTAGAAGTCCTGGAAACCATATTTTTTTGTATGAAAGACATGACTTTCCACTGACTCCAGTAACTGGAACAATAAATGATGTTACTCAACTGTCCACCTTCTACATGGCTACAGATCTCTTAAAACCCAAAGTACTGCAGTATGCTAACAATAACCCTACAAAATTTCCTCCAGGATTTTCTCTCTGCCTGGAATGCTCTAGCTCCCCTTTCATTCCCACACTCCTTGAGGAAGGCATAACTAGTACTCAACAATATGCAGCTTTCCACTCCCTCCTTAGCATCCCAGCTCATTGCAGTTAGAAAGGGCTGTGAACTCATTCAGGTCAATGGTCTATTAATAGTGGAGAAAAGCATTGCACAACATTCCCCTTTGCTCTTTCCTTTTGGTGGAAAACATGATAGCCATGAGTGGAGACAGGGGTCCATGTGATGAACCTAAGTCACCAAAAGAGTATAGTTGCTCCAGAGAAGACTTTGTATAAATAAGAAACGCTTTAAGTGTTAAGCCACTATGATTTGGGGGCTTCTTGTTACCACAGATTAAGCCTAGCCAATCTTGAATAATATACACCATTTACACCACAACCCCACCCTATATCTACTTTCTACATTCTTGACTTCTACCTCTCCACCCATTTGTCTGACAGGCTTCTTGTCAATCTTCAGATTATGACTCATCTGTTCCTCAGAGTAGCCTAACAGTCATCCCTTCTTAAGTAGGTCTCACCCTTGCTACTATTATCAAGCCCCATTTTTTTCTTTAAAATTATTCCCCTCATAATTTATAATTACACATTTACAAATAGGTCCATTTGTTTTTTCCCTTGTCTCCACCACTAGACTGTAACACACAAGGAATCTGTAAGATCTAGGTTTGACTTAACAAAAAAAAAAAAAAAAGATAAACTAGGGCTTAGAACATCATTAGATCTTAGAATACTGTATTTTTTTTAAATGAAGGAATATCAATTCATCAAAAGAACTACATATAAGTAAAAGGAAGTTTGTTGTTCCATAATATGGACAATAGCATTAGGAAAAAGATAAATTCCACTGAACTAGTTGCTAAGCTAGAAGTCTGTACAGACTTGACTACAAAAGTTTTGTACACAGAAGAAATTCAAGGGCATAAAAATATTCATATCTAAGGGGAAAATTAGCAAAGTCTTGGGCAAGAACTGAAAACCAGAATTACTATTATACTCTGTCGTTGTGGTAATCCTGTCCACAAACACCAGTGGTCCTTCACAGCAGGAAGGAGTAGGGACGAGGTCATGTGGAAGGCTTTGCATCTGATAGGAGCTAGGACTACACAATACATTAAGTAAAAAGAGCAAATATAAATACCTAAGTTCTATACCAGATATTTAACATTTTTTATTTATCCTGCACCCACTGTCTACACACACACACATACATACACACCTTCCTCATAGCATCTCCCCTTGGGGATAATTTAAGTGGTTTGTGGTCTTAGTGGGAGGGTACCAAGTGTCATCTCTCACTACCACTTCCAATTTCAGAAGGTGGAGCCTGTTCCTTCCTTCATTCCTTCCTTCACTAGCTCCCTGATATACCTTGGGACAAGGGAATCAAACACCACCCCTAGGACTGTAAATCCCAGTGAGTGAGCAATGCAAAGGAAGAGGGCACAAGAAGCAGCCAAATCCACTGCAGCAGCACTCAGGGCCCAAGAACCAGACAGCTCCTGAGTTGAAACTTTGGTTAACTAAGGTCCTGATGCCTGAGATGTCCCAGATCTTGTCATCTTCTCATATTCCTACAGCCCCAAATATCCTGCCCTTGAATTTTCCTTTGGCTTAAGATATTTAGGGTAGGCCTGTGTTGCAGGCAACTCAAACCAAGGCTGTTATATGCAGCTATCTGAGTTGTACATTGTAAAAGACAACCCAGCAAAAGAAACTGTGGTGACTGAAATCCAGCCTGTGCTCCATTTGCCAAGCTTGTGGGGCCATACTCTGATTAAGGAAGGAATAGCATTTTCCAGTTTCCATAGTGGCATTTATAGGTGGGTAGTGGCCCTGCCCCTGACTGATAAATCTCCATTTTTCAGTTGTAAAAAAGAAGCCTAGAGATTAAGTCATTGACATATAAACTAGGATTATAATAATGCAATGATACTACATTGGGCTATTCTGTTACGCTTCTCTCTACCTATAGATTGAACCACATATTTATTCCTTCAGGGAAAAAAGTGAAAGAACAAGAAATGTTTGTGTACAGTCCATCATCTTTCTATAATTGTGCCTACCAATTTGCATTCAAGTATTTAAAAGGTTGGAATTTTAATTTAAAATATATTTAGGGGTGCCTGGATTACATATTTGGTTGCATGTCCAACTCTTGAATTCAGCTCAGGTCATAATCCCAGGGTCATGGAAGAGTGGAACCTGCTTAAGATTCTCTCTTCCTCTACCCCTCCCTCCCACATGTCCACCCTCTCTCTCTCTCTCACTTTCTCTCTCAAATAAGTAAATTTACAAATATCTAACATTCTGTGCTATACTAATTTTTAAATTAATACTTCATATTCATCACCACTGGCAGAAAAACAACTCGAAGTCAAGAACTTTCCAAGTTATCTTTAATTTCCTATAAACTAAATTTTCCCAACTTGATAGAGATATTGTGGAAAGGAAAGATCTCAAATTACACTGTCCAAAGCTCTTTTTCTAATCTCTTCAATTTTCCCATTATAGTTCTTACATTTCCCACATGTCTTTTCTCCCCAAATTAGGTCACAAATCTATCTGGAGGGTCTGTGGGCTAATATGTATACTGGGCCTGGTATGTAAATGGAATTTATTGTAAACAAGGAAATTAGAGCATCACCAGTTCTTCCATTAGGAATCTAATAGTTATGTGTCCTTTCTTTTTACCATTTTAAATCCTGCAGTCTTCTTTTCATGTTACTTTAAGATGCTGATCAAAATCTTTTGGTCCTAATTCTCCTCCCCAAAAAAGAAAATTAGATTTATTTTCAGTTTTAATCCTGATAAGAGAAAGTGAATGAGCTCTGTTTTCATTACTGTCTAGTCATTCCATCAACCCCTGAAAGGAATCACTAAAAGTAATCAGCAAGTAAGGTCAATAGCACTCCAGAGAGGGCTAGGGCAATGGTACTTCAGCAGATCAAAATGAAGACTGGGAAAAAGATGGCAGTGCTTCACAGTTCTAAGAGACCCAGCAAGGCTTCTTGGGAAGGTGCCTCTAACCAAGAAGGGAGAAGATGATCGAGGAACGGAAATTATCTTTATTATGTATCAGCTCTCCTGATACCAAGCTTGTTAATGTAACAAAGAGCTAAGAGTTCTGTTTGGGGGTTAGGGTCACCGTCTCCCAGTAAAGTGACTCAGGATTTAGACTTTGAGACAAAGAGCCTAAACTTTCATATGCCCTTTTCTTCTCTAGCAATTTGTATTGTCATATCCAATAAAGAATTGCAGAATCCTTCACAGAAATAGATACCAGTTGGGATTGACTGGCTGTAAATGACAGAAACCAACTTTGCTTAAGTGAAAGGGACTTTACCGGAAATGAGTTAGGAGAATCCAAGATGATGCTGAAGTGCCAAACTTGAAAAAGAATCCCAGATGCTCCGAGAGGGCCTCAGAAGCAGAAATGAGTTCTGTTTTTGCCATCTTTTTTTTCTCTGCTTGAGACAGAAAGTCCCAGACACAACAGTTCAATTGACTTAAAATTGGTCATATGCTTTCATCCTTTTGGTTAGGGCTAAACAGAGAACCTTAAGTTTTGGCTTCATGAAGACTGAAGAAAAATGAAAGTGGAAGGGGGTGGTGCGGAGGTGGTGGTGTTAATTACCTATAAGGAAATCTGGATATTGTTATCAACATAAGGAGCAATGTATTGTGCGTGGCTGAATTGAAACCAATGTCCACTATGGTGTTAAATCATAAATTGTTTTAATCCTAAAAGGTAGGAACCATCTATTCAACTTACATTAATACCGTATAGAGCACTTATATTTTGTATGTAAGCCAACAGCTTACTTTCAGTAACTGTACAGTACCTGAACAGCAGCTGCTCAGTAAATATTTTTTGAATGAATGAATTGCTTCTTCAATGTTATTTGTTATCCTTTCCTTGATGCCATTTATATTTCCTACTACCTAACAAATATTCCTTATTCTAGATTGATGAAGTAGAACCCCCAAAAAAGAAAGTTAAATGCAGTGGAAAGAGTACTGGAGTAGAATCTTTTTGCTTTTGCCCTATGTGACCTTGGAGACAGGTCATAACTGCTTTGGGTGTATTTCTTCAACTGCAAAATGAGGTGGTAGAGGTAGATGCTCTTTAAGAATCTATCCAATTCTATAAATCTAACATCATGCCACAAATATATAGATGACAAAGACTCAGCAAATTTAGAAAAAAAATGTTTATAATTTTCACAGTATGTAGTGGTTTTACCCTGAATCTGGACATAAAGCAAAACCTAACTTACCTGGTAGTACTTAGGAGAAATTGCCAATATCATAGAAAATCTAGATCACTGTTATCAAACTTTAAAGAAAGGCAGCAAAATCGATTTTTTTTCCAAATGAAATCTTACATTGAATCCCAATGTCTAACACAAATAAAGGTCAAAAAGCTTCAAATGAAACAAAGAGGGATGTGTGGACCCCATCTTTGCCATTCATCCACAAACTCCCTAGGAATGCTATTAGACATCAAATTCCTAAATATTCTCACTTTTCTGTACCTGGAGATTACCAATTTCATTCAGACAAGAAAAATTAAGGAATAAACTTTACACGAAAAAGTACACCATCTCTTTTGATGCTTTAAAGAGAGACAATTTTTAGTCTACCAACAATTAATTTTAATTTGAAAAACAAAATAAAATCTAACAGCAGTTAATCCCCTATGCTACTGCCAATGAGTAATACATAGACTGAGACTACTGTTTTCAGTGAAAACTTAGCTACCAAAATGTTTTACTTAGTCTTATTTAACAAGCTAAACTGAAAATATGAAGAAACCTTTCATATATAAATTAAAAGCACTTAAAACTTAGCTTATAACTTTTATACATTTTAGCAAGACATCTTTGTAAGATGTTTTTTCCTGCACTCCTGCTTCAGAGGAAAGATACATGTCTCCAAAGCCAAAGTAATTTAGTATATCTATATGCCCTGCTCTTAATCACCAAAAGGGAAATTACTGAAAAACATTAAATGACATAAACACAAATTGTCATCTTTGTGGTTAATGATAGTGACCTTCTTAGCCCTAGCAAAGAGAAGCAATTGCTCTTCTCATAAAATCTGTTCATTTCTCTACTTGGAAATACCACCATCACAATTATTAGACCTATCCTATAAACTTGGACCACAGGTTTCTAATATATACAATGTCATGAGTCTTTGAGTATGAGATCTGCAAAGTTCAAACACCCTTATTTATCTTTACTTATTTATACTAATGTAGATAAAAGTACATCATTTTATCTTAAGGATTACTGTTGAAAATAAAAACAAGATTTAAGTGATTAGTTTATTGAATAGCTACTGAACAATTATGTCATATTTTGGTCAAAGCAAGAAGTTAGGAAGTTTTTTTTGCAAGACATTCACTGCAGGCAACAACAGAAAAGTCGATTTCACTGGTGACCCTACTGATCTCTTCTGGCAGGATACAAGGTTTGGATTGTCTAGATACAACCAATGAGATGATATGGCTTATTACATGGATTCGTGCCTTATAATCAAAAAGACAGAAGTCCTCTCTCATTGTTTGGGGCGGGGGGAAGTCTCTATTTCCTGGTGTCTATACTAACTCTGCCAATCCTTCTGAAGGCCTGACTTGTGAGGATGAGGGCAAGCATTTCAGAGCCCAATCTGGAAAGACCCCTGGTGTGTTCAAACATTTGAGTATAATGACTTTCTGCTTAGTGATTTAGCTTTAATTTACTCTTCAGAAGTGACCAATAAAAAACTACTGAAAATCAAGTGATGTAACCTGAGGTAGGCATAAGCCAATCATATTGGGCTTTATAAGCAGTTTTTGGCTGCTTTAAGGAACACCTGAAAGCATTTGAAGAAAGGGGTGACATGACCTAATTTTAACAAGATCCCTGTTTTTTATAGGGTAGAAAAAATAAAAGTAAGGAGACTAGTTAGGTGATCACTGCAGTGAATCCTAGTGCATGATGGTGATGGTTTAGATCAGGATACTAGTAAGTAGAAGTAGATAGATTCTGAATTTATTGGTTGTTTCTGGATACAAGTAACCAAATACCCAACCTAAGATTTCTTAAATACAGAAATTTGTATGCTTGTTTTACAGGAAGCTTAGTGCCAGAGCAGCCTCAATTATATTATCAAAAAAATTGCATTCTTCCAGATGTTCTAATCATCCTAAGCCTAATGGCAGAATAGTTGCTAGAGGAATGCTATTAGCAATTGAAACTACGTGCTCCTAATTCATACCTCCAGGGAGAGTTACTTTATGTAGCTATTTAAAAAGCCAGATTCCTATTAGTTTTCTTGATTGTTTCCTTTGCAGTGCAGAAGCTTTTTATCTTGATGAAGTCCCAAGGGTTCAGTTTTGCTTTCATTTCCCTTGCCTTTGGGGATGTGTCGAGTACGAGATTGCTGTGGTGGAGGTCTAGGAAGTTTTTTCCTACTTTCTCCTCGAGGGTTTTGATGGTTTCCTGTCTCACATTCAGGTCCTTCAGCCATTTTGAGTTAATCTTTGTGTATGGGGTAAGAAAGTGG
>NC_043701.1:82154748-82241598 GCF_006229205.1 Suricata suricatta | reverse complement strand
CAGTACCATACTGTCTTGATGATGACAGCTTTGTAGTAGAGGCTAAAGTCTGGGATTGTGATGCCTCCCATTTTGGTTTTCTTCTACAATATTACTTTGGCTATTCAGGGTCTTTTGTGGTTCCATACGAATTTGAGGATAGTTTGTTCTAGTTTTGAGAAGAATGCTGGTGCAATTTTGATGGGGATTGCATTGAATGTGTAGATTGCTTTGGGTAGTAATGACATTTTCACAACTTTTATTCTTCTGATCCATGAGCATGGAATGTTTTTCCATTTCTTGGTGTCTTCTTCAATCTCTTTCATAAGTTTTCTATAGTTTTCATCATATAGGTCTTTTACATTCTTGGTTAGGTTTACTACTAGGTATTTTATGGGTTTTCATGCAATTGTGAATGGGACCAGTTTCTTGATTTCCTTTTTTGCTGCTTCATTTTTGGTGTATAGGAATGCAACTGATTTCTGTACATTGATTTTGTACCCTGCAACTCTACTGAATTCATTGATCAGTTCTAGAAGGCTTCTGGTGGAGTCAACTGGGTTTTCCATGTAGAGTGTCATGTCATCTGCGAAAAGTGAAAGTTTGACTTCTTGGCCAATTCTGATGCCTTTTATTTCCTTTTGTTGTCTGATTGCTGCTGCTAGGACTTCCAGCACTATGTTAAACAGTGGTGAGAGTGGACACCCCTGTCCTGTTCCTGATCTCGAGGGAAAGCTCTCAGTTTCCCCATTGAGGATGATTGTGGGCTTTTTATAAACTGCTTTTATAATGTTTAGATAAGTTCTTTCTATTCTGACTTTCTCACGGGTTTTTATTAAGAAAGGGTGCTGTTTTTGTCAAATGCTTTTTCTGCATCTATTGACAGGATCATATGGTTTTTTCTTTTCTGTTCTTAATGTGATGTATCACATTGATGTATTTGTGAATATTGAAGCAGCCCTGTTACCCAGGAATGAATCCCACTTGATCATGATGGATAATTTTTTTATGTGCTGTTGAATACGATTTGCCAGTATCTTGTTGAATATTTTTGCATCTGTATTTATTAAGGATTTGGTCTGTAGTTCTCTTTTTCTGCTGGGTCTCTGTCTGTTTTGGGTATCAAGGTGATGCTGGCTTCACAGAATGAGTTTGGAAGTTTTCCTTCTATTTCTATATTTTGGAATAGTTTCAGAAGAATGGGTATTAACTCTGCTTTAAATGTCTGGTAGAATTCCCCTGGGAAGCCATCTGGAATTGGCACATTCTTGTTCATTGGGAGATTTTTGATAACAGATTCGATATCTTCACTGGTTATCAGTCTCTTCATGCTTTCTATCTCTTCCCATTTGAATTTTGGTAGTGCATGTACATTTAGGAATTTGTCCATTTCTTCTAAGTTCTCCAGTTTGTTGGCATATAATGTTTCCTAGTAATCTCTAATGATTGCTTGTATTTCTAAGGGATTGGTTGTAATAGATCCTTTTTCATTCATGATTTTGTCTCTCTGGGTGCTCTCTCTTTTCTTTCTAAGGAGTCTGGCTAGAGGTTTATCCATTTTGTTTATTTTTCCAATGAACCAACTCTCGGATTCATTGATCTGCTCTACTGTTTTTTGTTTTTTGTTTTTTGGATTCCAT
The DNA here is from genome assembly GCF_006229205.1 of Suricata suricatta. Classification (NCBI taxonomy): domain Eukaryota; kingdom Metazoa; phylum Chordata; class Mammalia; order Carnivora; family Herpestidae; genus Suricata; species Suricata suricatta. The sequence goes on along the minus strand of NC_043701.1, from coordinate 82,239,979 downwards.
ATTGTTTATTTCTGCCCTGATCTTTATTATTTCTTTTCTTCTGCTGGGTTTGGGGTACTCTTGCTGCTCCCCTTCTAGTTCCAGTAGGTTCTCTGTTAGATATTGAATTTGTGCTTTTTCTAGTTTGTTGAAATAGGCCTGGATTGCAATATAGTTTCCTCTTAGGACTGCCTTTGCTGTATCCCAGAGATTTTGGGTTGTTGTATTTTCGTTTTCATTTATCTCCATATATTTCTTAATTTCTTCTCTAATTGTGATTAGCCCAGTCATTCTTTAGTAGGGTACGTTTTAACCTCCGCATTTTTGGAGGTTTTCCAGACTTCTTCCTCTGGTTAATTTCAAGATTCATAGCCTTGTGATCTAAAAGTGTGTATGGTATGATCTCTATTTGTTTATACTTATGGAGGGCTGCTTTATGCCCCAGTATGTCATCTATCTTGGAGAATGTGCCATGTGTACTCGAAAAGAAGGTGAATTTCCTAACTTCAGGATGCAGAGTTCTAAATATATCTATCAATTCCATCTGTTTCAGTGTGTCATTCAGGTCTATTGTTTCCTTAGTGATTTTCTGTCTGGTTGATCTATCCATTGCTGTCAGCGGAGTATTAAAGTTCCCTGCAATTAGCACATTTTTATCAATAAGATTGTTTCTGTCTGTTATTAACTATTTTATGTGTTTGGGCGCTCCCGAATTTGGTGCATAGAGGTTTATAGTTGTTAGTTCTTCTTGATGGAGAGACCCTGAATTATTATATAATGTCTTTCTTAATCTCTTGTTACTGCCTTTACTTTAAAGTCCAGTTTGTCTGATAGAAGTATGGCTACTCTGGCTTTCCTTTGGGTTCCAGTCGCATGATAGATATTTCTCCATCCCTTTACTTTCAACCTGAAGGTGTCTTCAGGTCTAAAATTAGTCTCTTGTAGACAGCAAATAGATGGATTTTGTTTTTTATCCATTCTTCTACCTAGTGTCGTTTGAATGGAGCATTCAGGCCATTTACATTCAGTGTTATTATTGAAAAATGTGGGTTTAGAGTCTTTGTGTTCTCCCTAGAATTCATGTTTATAATGGTGTCTCTGGCACCTTGTATTCTTTGGAACATTTCCCTCATAGAGTCCTTCTTAGGATTTCTTGTAGGGCTGTTTTGGTGGTCAGAAATTCTCTCAATTTTTTGTTTATTTGGGAACCCCTTAATCTCTCCTTCTGTTTTGAATGACAAACTTGCTGGATAAAGGATTCTTGGCTGTATGTTTTTTCTCTTCATCACATTGAATATTGTCTGCCATTCCTTCCTGGCCTGCCAAGTTTCATTAGATAGGTCTGTAACCATTCTGATAGGTTTTCCTTTGTATGTGAGGGCCCTTTTCTCCCTAGCTGCTTTCAGAATTCTCTCTTTATATTTTGCCAGTTTCACTATGATATGTCATGCCAAAGGCTGATTCTAATTACATCTTAAGGATGTTCTTTGTGCCTCTTGAATTTGAATGTCTATTTCTTTCCCCAGATTTGGGAAACTCTCAGTTATAATTTGGTTTATTATCCCTTCAGGACCTTTCTCTCATTTTTCGTCTTCAGGAATTCCTATGATATGGATGTTGTTCCGTTTGATTGTATCACCCAGGTCTTGAATTCTCCTTTTCTGCTCCTGGATCAATTTCTCTGTTTTTTTTTTTTTCAGTTTCCTCTTTTGCTATAACTATCTTCTAATGCACATATTCTTCTCTCTTACTCTTCAATCCTTGATGTGGCCAACTTCATTTTATTATTCACCTAATTTATAGCCTTTTTTAACTCATCACACCTATTTTTAAAGTTCCTAGTCATTGTCTCAGTTGCTTCTCTGATTTTTCAACCCCAGCGATTAATTTATGACAAGTTTTTTAAATTCTTGTTCAGTGATGTTGTTTATATCTGTTTTGAGCAGTTCTGTGGCTGTGACTTCTTCTTTGAGATTCTTCAGGGGAGAGTTCCTTCGTTTTGTCATTTTGAATAGTTTTCTGTCTCTTTCAGTTTTAAAAAGCTCCATGTGCACTGTGTACCTGTTAATATTGCTCTGTTAAAAGACGCTTATTGACTGTCCAGGTCCTGTCATTTCAGGAAATATTCTTTTTATGGTGTCTCTCAACTTCTCTTGTTGTGCCTTTGATTTTTTTATTTCCCTACTCTGCGATTTTTGGGACTCTCCATCATACACACTTTGGCTTGTTTCTTGGGGTAGCCCTGAGAAGGAAAACAGACAGCAAACACAGAGGGAGTCGAAGCATGCAAACGCACAGACAAATATAACAAACAAACAAGTTAAAAGGAGGATAGGAAGGAAAGAATATGGAGAGGAAAGAGAAGAAAAGAAGAGAAGAAAAAAAATAAAGGGGGTGGAGACCACAAAGGACAATGGACAGTTTAAAAGTGTATAACAAGTTGAGAGGAGATAGAAGGATGAGATATGGGAGAATATATCTGGACCGCAAGAATGAAAAAAAAAAAAAGAGGGAGAAAGGAGAAAGGAAAATTAGGAGAAAAATTTTTAAAAATGTTGTTTTTAAAGTAAAAATGGTAATAATAATAAAAAATAAGTACCAAAAAAAAAAAGGAAAAAAAAGAAAAGAAAAGCAGCAGCTCCACCTAGCAGATAGGTGTGGTTTGGTATAGTAGGTCTCAGAGCTGCTCTTGGAGGCCCTGCCATGGAGCTTGAGGAGGTTGAATAGCGGAGCCCCATGCTCTGTTGTAACTAAGCGCTGCAGGCCCGTCCAATGAGTCTGATCTCCTTGTGCCGCAGCTGAGCCAAGGTGTATTTTCCAGGCCCACCTCATTTCAAAATCCTAGTCCATGCACTTTTATGCTACCACTGATGAGATGTACTTGCTCTGGTGGCTGGCTTCTTAGCCAGGATCTCCTAGAGGGAGGGAGCAGTTTCTCTTGGCGCTGGGATCCTGATCACTATGGGGAAGGAGTAGTTTCTTTGGTGCAGGCAGGAATTTGTGCTGCAGCTGCCGGAGGAGGTGCGGAGTGCTGCATGAGGGGTAGTTTGTGCCCCCATAGACACCACTGCTGACTCCCAGGCCCCAGCTGGGATCGCGATTGCGTAGGGGGAGGGATCAGTTTCTCATGGTGCTGGCTGGGAATCGAGCTGCTGATGCCTGAGGCGCAGTGTGCTGCCGGAAATGAGCTGCTGCGCGCTCCTGCAGTGGAAGCACCCTCACCTCCGCTGCCGCCAACTGCCTGCCGGGATCATGTAGGGGTTCGGGCTGCTTTTTCCCTGTTGGCACCTGGTATTCGGATTCGTGTGGCCCATGCTGGAGGCGAGATGTGCTGTGGAAATTAGGTGTTTGCTTCCCCTCCCGCAGCCGAGGCCGATGTGTGTGCCCTGGGGCCACCGCGGCCACAGACTCCCTCTTGGGTAGGCGTAGGGGTGAGGGCTGTTCTTTCCCTTGTGCCACCCTGGTTCAGTATTTGGGCTAACCAGCAGTTATATATGGAGTGAGAGGTTTTTCTCTCTGTGCAGGGTTAAATGTTCTTTATCTCTTCCCTAGAGACAGTGCTATCAGCATATTCAGTTTCTCTTTCTCTTCCCTTTGTCTCTCAGAGGCTCTGTGCGCTTGCCCATGTTGGGCTGGGGCTCCCACCTCCCCTGCCCTTCTCTGGCTGGCCCATTTTCCAATGTCCCCAGTTCGCACTCACTCACTCCAGCATCTTTGAGGTTGTCTTCTTTCCGGAGTCTGTATTTTCTCCTTCTACTCTTGCAGATGAGAGTAATGTCCTTCTCAGTTTGATAGATGGGGTGGACGAAGTTTACAGAGCTCCCTTTCTCTCCGCCATCTTGGCTCCTCCCTGAATTTAATAATTGAGTTTGTTTCCTTCAAACTTTTGGGTGGCTGCTTGCCAAATTCCACAGCTTAATAGCCAACAGTGTCCTTGAGGCAGAGAGGGCACCCCCCTCTTGGTTTCCTGCCCGCTGCTCTTCATTACTCTGGGATAGAAGTGCAAAGTACTACACAGAAGCTCTGGGAAAAAATACTGGGTGTGCAGAATGTTCAAAACGTAATTTTTAGGGAATTACACTTGACAGGCCCTTGATTTTCTATTTGTCTTAACTGGTATTACAGCAATTCACCGAATCAGGGGACTGACCTGAGAGCAGGCCAACCAGGAGAAAAAAGGAGTATTTCAGTTTTCTACACATAAATCCATTTTTATAGAAGTTCCAGGACCAAATTGTTCATCCTGATATGGAGCATAATATAATAAGAATAGTTTCCTAGTTACAGTTTACACTGTGAATTTAAAGCTTTTAAATAACATTGCCCAGACACATAATTTTTTATGTTTAGTAAGGCCAAGAATTGGAGTTTTCAGGTCAGTACTTTTGGTCCCTCAACTCGATGCACACTCTGCAGCTTTCTTTGGTGTTCCCCCCTCTTGGCTTAACTCCTGTAGTTTCCACATGCTGGGATGCCCTTTCCTCCTTTCTTCAATTGGCCAAATACTCATTACCATTTAGGACTCATTTTAGGTGTCATCCCCTCCTGGAATCCTTATTTGGACCTCCAGGTTGTGTTCACTACTGGTCCTCCAGCTTCCCATGGCCACTCAATACCTTTATCTCATTCTTTAGCTTCATTTAATTCAAATTATCTGCTTTGAGGATTTTCCCTTCCCCTTCATTAGAATCTCAAGTTCTCATGGGTGGGTCTATCTTTCTTCAGCCTTTTCGCTTCTAGATCTAGTAAAGTCCTTAATAAATGGCATTTGAGCCATATTAAGTGAGTAAATCTGATTTTCAATATGCTGCAGTGAAAATTCCATAATTCAGTTGTGGGTTTGTAAGTGAGAACTGATTCTATATAGCAATCATTGAAACAATGGAACCAAAATTAAGTTCCACAATCTAGACATCCTAGAGAAGGGAAATAGAAGATGCTGAAGTTGAATTTGAATCTTATTGCTGACTTTAATTCTAAATTGTTTTGAAGCAAGTTGTTTATTCATGTGTCTTAATTTACACAAGTGCAGAGTAGCTCTGAATATTGCGAAAACATAGCACGTGCAGCTTAATCAATACAGAAGAGAGACCAAGAATCTTGGATCAGTTGTACTAATTTGACGTTTTCCTGGAATCAACAAGGAGGATGTATTTTCATGTGGCAAGCTACTAGGTCTGCCTCCCCTTCCAAATTTCAAGTTATGAACGCTTTTCTCATTAACATTTATTAGACAGTAACACAAAGGACTTTGCTGGGTTTGCACTCTATGGACATTTTAGATAGAGAGAGCATCATATGTTCTCTGGGTGCCAGGCATGATGGCATCCTTGGAGGTTAAGCGTTCAAATCCTGTTCTACCATTTTAATAATTTCATTGACTTAAATTTTATATAGATGAAGTAAATAATTCCCTCCAAGTATACTTTGGTGCTCTGTGTTTGCTGAAAGAATGCTTCAGGTTAGAACTTTGGTCTGTGATCTGTCAGGTGATGATACAAAAGGTTTAACTTAAACACAAACACTAGGTCACACAGGGACAGGATCCAGATGGTTTTGTATTTGATTACACCTTCCTCTGTCTCCCTGGTATCTCTATTCTTTCTTCTCTTTTCTGCCATCTGTCAGTGCACTTGAATGAGGCACTTAATCACATATGGTATTAACCAGTTAGGTGTTTTGTTTTGTTTTTCCTTTTTCTTCCCAACTGTTCTTTCATTGGGTGGTAAGAAAAGACTATATTGTAAAGTAGTATCTAGTTTTACATCTATTTTCTGTTTTCTCCAAAAATAAGTAGTTTAAGACCAACGCTGGGCCATTTGCTCATGTAATTCCAATATTTGGGGCAGAGAAATAAAATGCTATATTTGATTTAACTTAATGAGTAGAATGAAGCACACTTCTTCCATTCTTTGTTGTTATCATGATTTGTAGATTTGATTATTTTTTTTAAGTTTGTATTTAAATTCCAGTCAGTTAACCTATAGAGTAATATTAGTTTCAGATGTACAATATAGTGATTCAACACTTCCATTCAATACCCAGTGCTCATCACAAGTGCACTCCTTAATTTCCATGTCGATGTGATTATTAATGATTATTATTTGTTATTAATAAAATTGTTATTCTGTTATTAATTATAATAATAAGAAATTATAATTTGTTGTAGTAAATTACGATATATGTTTGGAAATTAAACATTTAAAATTAACCTTAACAAGTAATTAACAACAGTATATTAAGTGGTTGAAGTCACAAGCCCTGTAGTCATAATCACCTGATTTACTCCTGGCTCAGTTATACAATAACCGTGTGGCCCCCCGAACATTACTTATTCTTTGTAAGCCTCATCTGTAAAGGGGATAAAAGACTGTGTAATTTAATGGGGTTATTGTAGGATTAATGAGATAATTATGTACAGCATTTACAAGAGTGGTTAGTACTCTGTAATTGCTCAATAAATGGTCATATTTGTTATTATTAATATTTTTCTATTAAAGTAACTCTTATCAGTAAAGAGATAGAGTAATGAAATATAGTTTAAAATATTATTATGTAGCCAGATTATGGGATGAGCCCAGATGTCTGTCAACTGATGAATGGATAAAGAAGTAATGGAATATTGGGGCATCTGGGTGGCTCAGTCGGTTAAGCGCCCGACTTCAGCTCAGGTCATGATCTCATGACTGGTGAGTTTGAGTACTGCATCAGGCTCTGTGCTGACAGCTCAGAGCCTGGACCCTGCTTCGGATTCTGTATTTCCATTTCTCTCTGCCCCTTCCCTGCTCACACTCTGTCTCTGTCTCTCTCAAAAATAAACAAACAAACAAAAACCTATTTTTAAAAAAAGAAAGAAGTAATGGAATATTACTCAGCCATAAAAATAATGAAATCTTGCCATTTACAATGACGTGAATGGAGCTAGAGTATTATGCTAAGTGAAATATGTTGGTCAGAGAAAGACAAATACCGTATGATGTCACTCATACATGGAATTTAAGAAACAAAACAGATGAACATAGGGGGACTAAAAGAGAGAGACAAACCAGGAAACAGACTCTTAACTATAGAGAACAAACTGAGGGTTACTGGAAGGGAGTTGGGTGGGGGATGGTCAAATAAGTAACAGGTATTAAGGAGGGCACTTGTGATGAGCTCTGGGAGTGCTACGTTAAGTGATGAATTGCTAATCTATACCTGAAGCTAATACTACACTGCATGTTAACTGCAGTTCAAATAAAAGCTTGAGAAAATACTATTATGAATTTTAAAATGTGATAGTTTTATAAAAATACTTTATTACAGAGAAATATTACCTCAGTGAACACAATTATCAGCATCCACAGAAAGTCATGTTGTATAGCTCAAGTGTCTTGGACAAAAGTCTGCATATTGCTTTTCTATTAACACTGTTTACCAAACCAGTTGAACTTAATGTTAACAACTTGAAATAGCATTTAGCAAACTGTAGCCTGCAGACCAAATCTAATCCAGTGCTTGCTTTTGTGTGGCCTACGAGCTAAGAATGGTTATTATACTTCTAGATGGTGAGGAGAATTTTCTTTTAGGGAACAGATTTTGTGACATAAGGAAATTATATGAAATTCACACTTTAGTGTCTAATAATAGTTTTCTTGGAATTCAGCAACACTTGTTTGTTTATTAATTGTCTATATTTTCTTTTCTTTTTTCTTTTCTTTGTTTATAATGTTTTTGATTAGCAGAGTTGAGTATTTGTGACAGGAACCCCATGACCTGCAAGCCTTAAAGTATTTATTATTTGGCCCTTCACAGAAAAAGTTTATTGATGCTTGACTTCAAATAATAAAACTATATTTATGGATGAGGCTTGCAGAGTCCAGCCCTCTCTATTTAAAGATTGTGTTTTAGTTTCCTAGGGCTGCCATACAAAGTATCACAAACAAGATAACTCAAGGCAACAGAAACTGTCTCACAGTTCTAGCAGCTATAAGTCTCAGATCAAGGTGTGGACAGGGCCATGCTCCCCTGAAACTTGTAGGGAAATCCTTCCTTGCCTATTCCAAGCTCCTAGTAATTTACTGGCAATCTTTGACATTTCTGGCTTGCGACTACATAAATCCAATCTCTGCCTTTATCGTCACATGGTGTTCTCCCTGTATGACCCAGCAATAGCACTGCTAGGGATTTACCCAAGGGATACAGAAGTGCTGATGCATAGGAGCACATGTACCCCAATGTTCATAGCAGCACTGTCAACCATAGCCAAAACGTGGAAAAAGCCTGAATGTCCATCACCTGATGAGTAGATCAAGATGTGGTATATATATATATAATGGAGTATTACATGACAATGAGAAATAATGAAATCTGGCCATTTGTAGGAAAGTGGACGGACCTCAAGGGTGTCATGCTAAGTGAAATAAGTCAGGCAGAGAAGGACAGATACCATATGTTTGCATTCATAGGTTTAACAGGAGAACAGGAGAATCCCAATGGAGGACCAGGGGGAGGGGAAGAGGGAAAGAGAGTTGGGGAGAGAGAAGGATACAAAACCTGAGAGACAATTGAATACTGAAAACAAACTGAGTGTTGAAGGGGGAGTGGGGGAAAGAGGTGGTGGTGATGGAGGAGGGCACTTGTGGGGAAGAGCCCTGGGTGTTGTATGGAAACCAATTTGACAATAAACTATTAAAAAATAAATAAATAAAAATTTAAAAAATTTTTAATGTTTTATTTATTTTGAGAGAGAAAGAGAAAGGCAGCATAAGCAGGGGAGGGTCAGAGAGAAAGAGGGAGACACAGAATATGAAGACAGGCTCCAGGCTCATGAGCTAGCTGTCAGCACAGAGCCTGATGTGGGGCTCGAACCCACAGACTGTGAGATCATGACCTGAGCTGAAGCCAGACGCTCAACTGACTGAGCCACCCAGGTGCCCCTAAAATTGTTTTAATGTTTATTTTTGAGAGAGAGAGGGAGAGAGAGAGAGAGAGAGAGAGGGAGAGAGAAAGAGAGATTGCGGGGGTGGGGCAGAGAGAGGGAAACTAAGTATCTGAAGCAGGCTCCAGGCCCCAAAGTGTCAGCACAGAGTTTGATGTGGAGCTCGGACTCATGAACCGTGAGATCATGGCCTGCGCTGAAGTCAAATGCTTAACCTATTGAGCCACCCAGGCACCACACCTGTGTGTTTGTCTTCAATGACTGTCTTCTTATAAGGAAACTAGTTATATTGGATCAGATGCGCATCCCAGTCCAATATGGCCTCAGCTTAATTAAATACATTTGCAAGGACCCTATTTCCAAATACTGTTATGTTCTTAGGTAGTGAGGGTTAGAATTTCAGTATATCTTACTGATACAGGGTTGGAAGTACACAACTGAAGCCATAACTGTTGGGAAATTGGATCCTGAAAATGTGAAGGGATTCATCCAAAGCCACAAAGAGAGTTAGTGACAGAACCAAGATAAGACTTTAAAGTCATACAGACTTTAACCAGAACCTAGGAAGTTGAATTTCTAATTAAAATACCTTATGGGTTCAAAGTGAATTAGTCTCCCATATCTAATGTATATGCGATACAGAATGTCTTTGAGTCTTTTTAGGACATATATATTTAAACAATAATGAAACACACTATTTAAAGTTGTGGACTGTAACTGGCTAAAGCAGTCAGTAGTTTAGGTTCTGTTTATTTATACCAAGAGAGATGAGTTTTCTTTCTTTCTATTTCAGTTGTCAGCTAGCCATTTTAGGAAACAGAAAAGATTGTATTCCTCACCTACATTGTGTGGTAACGCTTCAATATTCTGCTAAACTGTCAAAGTTTACACCCTTATTCAAAAGTGGCATGCATACCAAACAATATTAAAGAAGGAAAATAAGTAATATAAATAATAATTTATTTAAGTTATCTTACTAATAACATATCTGCTAACTACATATTTTTTTTTCTTTTCCCAATGGCCATCACTTTTATCAACTGTAAAAACTCAGGTTTAAAGTAATGTCTTTCTCAAAGCTACTCCAAAAGTAGTATTTGTAGAATTCTTACTTCCATAACTCTGTTAATGGTTGTATGCAAGGAGCTAGTAGAATTTCTCAGCATTAAAAAAATCACTAAAAAATGGAGTGTAGGGAAAAGATCCCTGTAGGACCAAAAGTAATAGAAATATGGGAAATAAAGACTTATATTGGTGTTACACTAGAACTGGAAGCAGAAATGGGAAACTTTTCACTAGGTTTTGTTAACCTGTGAATATCAAACTAATATGCTTTAGAATATTTTTCAAATGGTGTCAGATTTTTATATTATGGGGAACCCTGGGCATTTTAAAGAAAGCCACCAGTGTGATTTAGCAATGCTATTCTCTTGAGCTGAATCCAGGCTTTTTGGTTTAATATTTTGGAAGATGCTGCTGCCTCCATCAGCCAGCACTAAAGCATTTGGGTATGTGGCTTAGTAACCCTAGAGAAAAATACCCCTGAATGAACCTCCAGCTCTAATGTTCAGACTTCCCAAACCTAAAGTATCCTAAGATTAAATTATTATACTTCGAAGGAAAAAGCTGACTATTCGAAGGAATAGTTTTGTTACTCTATGGAAAGTTCCAAGTTCACTATGGCCATGGGTTAATTAATTGTCATAACATATGCCTTTGAAGTAGCTGGAAGAAAGGAAAAATTACCCCATTTGACTGACAGAAAAACTGAGACAAGGGCAGCTAACTTGCTTGTGGTTACCCAGGGAAGAGTTGGCTAAGACTCCAGGATTCCTGACTCCAAATTCATTGCTGTAACCACCAGACTGAAACCAGCTGCCAAAGGCTATAATTTGGTCTTGAGGCCGTGGCTATAGTTTAGAACCACAATAGTGAGGGAAACACTTTAAGGAGGACCTTGAAAATCTCTCAAGGGAATTATGTCTATCTATGTTGATTATGCAATGACTGGAATAAATGAGGGTTCTGGCCCCACCAGGTTTGTGGCTTTGGGTTAGACTAGGGTCCCTCTTAGGAAACTGGGAAAGTTTGCTCACCCTGGAGCGCAAATTTTTAAACCAATTGTGTTGAGATTATGATGCACAAATCAATGTGTTAACATTATGCTTTTTATTTGACAGAAGTTATAAGATGAATTGCCATGGATAAAGCAAGATGAGCCAGAGAGAAGAGGATTGACTTGGACACTGAGAGGGCATACTTCTTGGGGCTACAAAGTGTTCTGGAGCAGCCTCGAGGTGGGTGATCTCCAGGGATATGAATGGGCATAGTCTTAGCTTTGTGATACCTTCAGTATCTCCAGAAGACAGAGCATAGCAGAAGTGGGTTCTGACTGTGGGTACCAGGCTAATGTTCTGGAGAGCAAGGTTCAGGCATCATAGGGGTTTGGCTGTATAACTTTGGGATTAAGGCTCCAAGAATGGGTTTCAATGGCAACATTAAAGCAATTATTGAAAGAATAAAACAAAACTCTTACTCCGTTGTTACAAGGGTACCCAGTGTATCATTATATTCATATCAATAATAACTATACTACATCTACTCTTTGTGAGCACCTACTATAGATTGAGTGTTATGGCAACTTTTTATATTTGTTAATGTGTTCATTCCTCTCTATAGTCCTGCAATGTAGGTGTTTGTTTGTTTTAAATATTTATTTATTTTGGGAAGAGCCAAATGGGGAGAGTGAGAGAGAGTGAAGGGGACAGAGGATCCAAAGCAGGTTCTGCGCTGACATCAATGAGCCAAATGTGGGGCTTGAACTTGCAAACTGTGTGATCATGATTTGAGCATAAGTCAGGTGCTCATCTGACTGAGCCATTCAGGTGCCTCTGAAATACAGGTTTTATTGTTCATATTTTGTAAATGTAAAAATTGGGACTCGTTTAATTGACTTGCCCAAAGTCACAAGAATATATTAGTGGGGGAAGAGATTTGAACTTAAGACGCTGACCCCACTGCCCATGCTTTATCCTACCCTTAATAGAAAGAGGACACGTGTTAGGGCACCTGGGTGGCTCAGTTGGTTAAGTGACTGATTCTTGTTATGCTCAGGTTATAAACACAGGGTTTGTGAGATCCAGCCCTGTGTCAGGCTCCTTGCTAACAGCGCGGGATTCTCTCTTCCTCTTTCTGTCCCTCCCCCCCCCCTCCAAATAAATAAATAAAACATTTTTAAAAAAGAGAGAAATTGGGGGCATGTCAGTACAATGGTCCATAAGGCAAGAACCTAGATACCACATTCAGGGGGCAAAGCTGACGATGCACGGGGCAAAATCTTCATATTTCTTTTAAGAACAAGATTGGTCCTAGAGATTAGGTCTTGGGTATATCTTCAAACTAGGAGTGAAATGGCCCTAGAGTGAAGTTGCTAAGCAGGTCCTTATCCATAGTTACGTGTTCTTCCTTATAACAGCAGCTTTTCCTCACTTACTAGTGCTTTAGTACATGGTCTTTGAAGTCATACAGATTTGATTTCAAATCTTGTTTCAGACCCTTACTAGCTATGTGGTCAGGGGTAACTTACCATCTCTGAGCCCTCTTTTCTTCACCTGTAAGGCCAGCATCTCACAGGATTGTTGTGAAGAGTCAGTGGCGTCTGGTGTACATGTCTGTAGCCTGTGAGAGGTTGTCAGCAGACCTCAATCTCAGCTGTACTCTGGCACCTGGTAGGCTATAAACCTCCAATGGCTAGATACATTCCATATCCCTGAAGTCAGAATCTCTAGGAGTGGGACCCAGACATCAGTATTTTATTTCAAAGCTCCTTATACGATTACAATGTATAGCAAAGGTTGGGGACCAATATAAATGAAATAATAGTTTTCTCTTGTTTAGGTGAAAAGTAGTTTTCTTTCTCAGTCCAAAAAATGGAGAAATTCCTGAGTGAAAGTAACTATGGCTACATCTTAACCATAAAAAGAGTATCTTTTTATTTAGAAGTGGAGAACTAATTTTCCATGTGTACTCTCACAGATGTTCAAAGTTACTACATTTTATTAGGTTTTCAGTTTAACTATTAATTTGGACAATGAACAGGAATGAGTAACCAAAGGTATTTTCTTAAAGATTTTTAAAAACATTTATTATTGAGAGAGAGAGAGAGAGAGAGAGAGAAGGACAGAGTGCAGTGGGAGAGGAGAGAGAGGGGTAGACACAGAATCTGAAGCAGGCTCCAGGCTCCAAACTGTCAGCACAGAGCCCAGTGCAGGGCTCGAAGTCATGAACTGTGAGATCATGACCTGAGCTAAAGTCAGAGGCTTAACCGACTGAGCCACCCAGGTGCACCTACGAAGGGCATGTTTTTAAGGATGGGTATATACCTCCAAAATAGGTCATCTTCTATCTCTCCCCTACTTTCATACCCTACCAGCACACACACACACATTCCTCCCCCACCTTTTGGAGGGAGAGGGGTTGCTGGAGGGTGGTGAGGGGGTCTGTAACCAAGTTGTGTCCAAAACCCATCCCTGGGGTTTGTCAGGCCAGGGGCAGCCCCGCCTGAAGGTGGGTCTTGGGCTGGCTTCTAGGGGTAGGCTAGGGTAGAGATACCTTTCTTGGGTAGAAGACAGTGGGAAAGTTTAGAGGTGGATGACCACAGGGACATGGAGAGTTTCGAACTGAACCCAGAGGCAAATGCTGACTCTGCTGTGTATCTACTGCTCAGCTGTGGGTATTGGGCTGGTTTCAAGTGTGCTCATCATAAAAAGATATGTCACGATCCTTAAATCCTTCTATTACCAGTACTTTTAAAAAGCTGTCATCGGCCTAAAAATAGATGGTATAACTGATAGAAGAAACTGTTTGTTAAAAGAGCACAAAATGGAGTGAAAGTTGGGTGACTATTCATCCTTTTACATGTGTAATTTAATTCTAAAAAGGACTCCCTCTCATTCTCAAGGATGTCCTGACTTGGCCCCCCAAATTATATGGCCCCCTCTGCATAATAGTCTTGGAGTTCCATATTCTTCTAATTGGAACTGGCTACAATAACTATAGCAATAGACTTAATTCAAATTGTAGAAATTCGTGTCTGACCACCTGTGAGGAGAAAGATAAAAATTCTTCACCAAAATTTTTTGCTATTTTGAGGGAGCAACTGCTCCACAAGTTGAAAAGCTCTTTATAGCTAGAATAGGTGGTAGCATAAAGGTAGTAGCAGAAATTAGGTTTAGTTCCTTCGATCAAATTTATCTGTTTCTGTGCCAATACCACACTTCTCTAATACAGTGTATCATAGGTCTGGAGGGCAAGCCATTCTTCTCCAGGAATGTCTTAGTATTGACCATTTGATCTTTCAATATACATTTAGCATTACATTATTGAGTTCCCAAAAGTAACATGTTGAGAGTCTGATTGAAATTGCATTGAATTTAGGGAATGATTTTGGAGAGAATTGATACCTTAATAATTTGGAGTCTTTCTAATCAGAAATGTATATCTCATTGATTTATTAGATATGAGTATCTTTCAATAAAGCTTTATGGATTTCCTAGAAAAATCTCACATGTCTTTAGAGAACTAGCAAAGAATAGGGGCTAAGAGTGGAATCTGGCACTGGACTGCCTGGGTGTGAATCATAACCTCTCTGTGCCTCAGTTTCTTCATCTTTAAAATGAGGATAATAATTATACTGACTTCAAAAGGCTACTGGAGATAGTAAATGAAATAATATGTAAGGCATAGATAAACAATTCTGAGACATAATAAGGAATATGTAAATATTTGCTGCTAGTATTATTTGTTGCTAGGTTCCTTTTATTCTACATCAAATGAAGTAGAATAATTTTTTTGGTAATTACATTTTAGTATTTCTGTATATAGATATTATATGACTTTTGTGCATAGATTTTAAGCTCAATTCTGTTGTGGTCACATACCAGTTGTTAGAAATATCTTGAGGGGCGCCTGGGTGGCTCAGTCGGTTAAGCATCCAGCTTCAGCTCAGGTCATGATCTCACGGTTCGTGAGTTCGAGCCCCGTGTTGGGCTCTGTGCTGACAGCTAGCTCAGAGCCTGGAGCCTGCTTTGGATTCTGTGTCTCCCTCTCTCTCTGACCCTCTCTGCTCATGCTGTCTCTCTCTGTGTCTCAAAAATAATTTTTTAAAAAAAACATAAAAAAAGAAGAAATGTCTTGAGAATTGCATTAGGGCCTATATTTGGTCAATGTTTGTAAATATTATATGAGTTCTTTAGAAGAATGCATATTCTTGGGGTGCCCGGATGGCTCAGTCGATTAAGCCTCAGACTTCAGCTCAGTGCCTGATCTCGCAGTTCATGAGTCTGAGCCCTGGTTGGGCTCTGTGCTGACAGGTCGGAGACTGGAGCCTGTTTTGGATTCTGTGTGTGTCTCTCTCTCTGCCCCTCCCCCACTCACAATCTGTCTCTGTCTATCAAAAATAAACATTCACAAGTAAATAAATAAATAAAACACAAATCTTTTTTTTTTAAAGAAGAATACATATTCTTATGTTATTGGATATAGATTTTGCTCTGTTCATTAAGTCAAATTTATAAATTGTTCAAATCTTCTATGTAAATGTCTTTAAAGTTGGTGGATTTCACTAGATCAGTGATGAAATTGTGTTAGTAATGTAGAAGATCTCTAAACAATTTAAAATTTTCAAAATACCTACTGGAAATTATACATACAGCAACCATGAGGCCTCCCACCTTAAATAGAGCAAAGCTTCCTCTGTTTTTTACTAGGATTAGATCAAGTCCATATGATCAGAATGGCCAGTTATTTGTATTTATGATTTTAAAAAAGAAATTATTGTACAACAAAATGCCACTAAATCTCTAGTAGTTTTTTAATCTCCTTGACCTATCAAGAATTGAAGGAGGTTTGTTGAAATCTCCCACTATGAGAAAGGACTTGTCCATTTCACTCTATGATTCTATCAACTTTTGATTTATATCATTTGAAGTTATTTTATTAGTTATATGCAATTTTAGAATTGTTATATCTTCCTGGGGAGTTGAAACATTTCTTCTGATGGTGGGACATTCTCTATCCGTAAGAATGGTTTTTGGTCTCAAAGTCTATTTTATCCGCTACTATTATAGCTATCCCAATTCTATTTTGATTAGTATTGGCATGGTTAGTTTTTCCTGTCTTATTTTCCATGGACATTTATTTCCCAAGGACTGTTCCATGTTCTTAGGTATGTTTTTTGTATGCTACTTATAAACAACATACAATTGAATTTTATTTTCCATCTATTCTAATACTCTTATTTAAAAAAAATTTTTTAACAGTTATTCATTTTTGAGAGACAGAGTATGAGTAGAGGAGGGAGCAGAGAGAGAGGAAGACACAGAATCCAAAGCAGGCCTCGGGCTCCCAGCTGTCAGCACAGAGCCCGACAGAGGGCTTGAACTCATGAACCTGTGAGATCATGACCTGAGCTGAAGTTGGACATTTAATCGATTGAGCCACTCAGGTGCCCCTAATACTCTTATTTTTAATCAGCAATTTAATATAATTAATTACACTTGCTATGATTCCTGATATATTTGGGCTCTTTTGTTTTTAACCATCTTTCTCCCTTCTATTTGATTTACTTTTATGACATTCTTACATTTATCTTCTTGGCTTTTGCGGGTTGATGGAATATTTAAGGTTTTTTTTAAATTTATTTTCTTTCCTCTATTGGTTTGAAAATTATACATTTTACTTCTATTGTTTTAGTGATCACCTCTGAAATTTGGAAGTAAGCTTGGTAAAGTCAACAATCAATGCTTTAGTCTGTCTCTGGAAGAATACATAGATCCTTAATATATTTTAATTCAATCACTCTCCCATCTTGAGTGTTTCTGTCTTTTTTAAGCCATTGAATTAGTAATTGTACTTATTTTATACAAGCAGTGTTGTTTACATTTACCTCCATGTTTAAACTCCTTACACACTTTTCTCCTTGTGTTTCTCAGATTTCCTTCTTGGGATTATTTTTCTTCTTCCTGACAATCACCCTGTGGACATTCCTTTCATAAAGATCTTTTAGGGTTACCTGGGTGGCTCAGTCAGTTGAGCGTCCAACTTCAGCTCAGGTCATGATCTCACGGTTTGTGGGTTCGAGCCCCACATCGGGCTCTATGCTGACAGCCTGGAGCCTGCTTCAGATTCTGTATCTCCCTCTCTCTCTGACCCTCCCCTACTTGCGCTGTCTCTGTCTCTCAAAAATAAATTAAAAACATTAAAAAAATCTTTTAGTGATGATTGCAGCTTCTGTTTGCCAAAGATGTCTTAGTTTTGCCTTTGTGAGTGAAAGATAGTTGTGCTGAGAGTGTAAGTTGGCAGTTATTTCCTGTCAGCACTTTGAAAATATTATTTCATTGTTTTCTGGCTCCCTTTATTGCAGTAAAGAGTCTACCAGTAATTTGTAGATTGTTTTCTCATGTTGCTTTTAGGATTTTCCCTTTGTCTTTGGTGTTCTTCAGTTTCACTAAAATGTATCCAGGTATGGATTTCTTTTTATTTATTTTGCTTGGTTTATGTCCTGCTTTTTGCATCAGTGAGCTTATGTTTCCTCAATTTTGGAAAATTCTGAGCCTTAACTTTGGATGTTGACTTTTTCCATACTCCTTTATCTCTTTCTGGAATTTGTTGCAATAGCCCTCTGCTGTATTGTTACAAGTAGTTCAGAGAGAGTCACAATAATACAGCAAAGCAAGCACTGCTACAAGTCCTCTATTAGGTCATATAATGTCTTTTGCAAATTAGAAAAAAGCACCCCCTTCAGGCAGATTTGGGGCATTTTATTTAGTGAATGGGGAGCAAGGCATGGGGAGCCGCCTCAGGGTAGGTTTTAATCATTTGTTGCTTTGTTAGCTGGGTGGATTTAACCAATCACAGCATCTCTGAAGTGATAGGACCTGTGGTGGCTGGGTGCAGTGTAAGGAATGATCAGAGCACAGAGAAATCTTCATTGTTGCATCAGAAAAAGAGAGCTTGATGACAGGCTGGTCTCTTCACAGCACAGAGACTCTGCCCCTATTTGTGCATCACATTCTAGTATAAAGACAAGTTACAAGACCTGCCTGCTAGGAATTGCATAGCTCCTGTGTATGATTAACCTTTGTTTTTTTGTTTCTTTCCATCTGCACTCTTTCTCAGAGGACATGTGTGTGTACGTATAAAAACAAAGTATTTGGACATTTTTACTATTGAAAAACATCTGTGTGATTTAACCAATAAATAAATGAAAAGACTGCACATTAGAGATGTTCAGCATTTCTTCTTTATATAAAATGTATTCCTGATCACCCACGTGGGTGTTTAGATACTGACCAAACCCAGAGAAAATAAAAGCACTGAGATTTATACTCAGCCATTTTTCATTAGGTTTTCAGTCTGTGCCCAGGACCAGGCTGGCACCAAGCATCACACTACAGAGCTACAAAGGGAATATTAGCAAAATAGTAACATGGAAGTCCCTAGGCTCTGAAGCTAGGAGAGTTGCAGGCCATTGAATCACACATCCTATCCTCTGATCCCACTTGGGATTCATCAACCTAAATAACCTAATTGAGTGTCATAATTGATTTCGGAGACTCATTTCCTTCTCTGGAAATCATTAAAGGTGGCCAAGTCTTGCTTGAAGCAGCACTTTCTCTAATGGAATCCTCTGGACTCCTTCCAGGGGAAGAAAAGCCCTGTCAGCAGGTGGCTGCTGGGCCCTGCTGGCCTGAGGCCTGCCCAGACCTGCCCTCTCCACAAAGGCAGTCAGTAGCTCCTCAGGCCTCCCCACTGGGCACCTTTCAGAGTATATAAAAAGGGCATATTGCCCCTCCTAATGGAGGCAGCTACCCTGGGCGAAGCGCTGTCCATTGGCGTCCCCTTGGCCATCGCCCCAATTAGTGAGACACTCCTTGACACTAAAGAATTTTCAGCAGGAAACTCTTTTGTAAGTAGCTTGCCTTCTTCCTTGTGTGAAATACCTAGATATTGTGACTTCTTTATCGAAGCCAATGTTAAATTCCTAATTAAATCCTTACCTTTGAGGTTTTTCAGCCAACTGAGAAAACCCACTCGAGGTGGCTCTAAAGAATTTGCAATGTCTTCTCTTTGCTTTCACCAGGGAGAGGTGAAGCTAGGAGTAGCCACTCTACTCAGACTACCTTTGGAGTCACAGAGGTGGTTCTTCGTTCCCTAAAAGTTAATCTCCTGCTTTTTATTTATTTTTTATAATTTCTCCCAAAATGGGTCTTGAGATATTTTTTATAATATCTCCCAAAGTGGGGCTTGAACTCATGGCTTTAAAATCGAGAGCCACATGCTCTTCCAACTGAGCTGGCCAGGTGCCCCTAAATCTCTCTTGTTTCCATTTTAGGATGGAAATAGCCTGAATCAAAATCTGAAAGAGTAGCACCAAGTTCCAATAAATATGCTGAATTTTAGTGTCACAAATGGAAAGATATCTAAGATTTGGTTTTTTGACATTTATTCATCTTTGTAAGTACCCTGTTCTTAAGCATTCATTTCAGACTGTAGTGGAAATTTCTATTTGAAATATACCCCCTACACATAGAAGCCAATCTCAATTTGGAATCATCTTCATGGCCCTGAGATAGCCTCAAATCTATAAATGGCCTTTCTAAAGTCATCTAAGAAAAAATGTCTGCATCATTTGTGAGACAGAAAGGCTACTCTAACCTATCTGTTGGTTTAACCATTTTCACTATTCTCCTATGCATCCTACTTAAATGTTCTTGCTGTCATTTAAATTTCTTGTCTCTGTGAAGATGAGTAACAGATGTTTCATATTTTTCAAAGCTTAAAGACAATATTTCTTTAGAGTATATAATTATAATTTTATACCATAGAGTGCATATTTTTATAGACACAACTACATCCCAATTTATAAACTAGCTCAACATATAAATATATCCTACATATATACTACATATAAATTTTTTACTGTTATATTTTATTTATTTTTTATCATGTACATTCTTGAGCTGGGCTGCACTATCCCCAGTAATGAAGAATACACAAGTTAGAAGTACTAGAGTGTGGCATTCTTCTTGCTCCTATTACTTAGAGATGTTACAGGATTTTCCCCACTTATTTGTGAACCACTAATTAAATAAATATAGCTTCTTTTTGATGTACAAAAATAGATTTCTAAATACTGGTCCTGCATTTGAATGATAGAATTCTGTTTTATTTTACTAGGTCCTAAACTGACTCTGAGGACTAAACAAAAAAGTATAATTTATTATGTAAGCTGCTTAAATGCAAAATTAATTAGGCGAGGGGAGGATGGACATGGGGATTAAACTGTCATGCTGGGATTTGGAAGGTTGGTGACAGACCAGGTGGGCTGAGAGGCCAGGATGGGGTCAGGGGGGAATGTGTCTGGTATATCAGAGGCTGATTAAGGGTATCTGGCTGATGCAGCAATGCTTCAACAAGGGGGTCAAACTTGGGGAGGTGAACCAAGCTGGGAATGAAGAATTTGGACTGTAGGAATGGAGGACTGTGGCTAAGAGACTGGGGACTAATGGGTTTGGGCAGACCAGAGGCCAGAGAGATTAGGCAGCATCTTTGTGTACCAGATGCTAGCACCAATAGGAAAAGTAGAATTTGATTTTGAACTCAGAAGTTAGGTGGAAGGTGCCTTTATGTGGTCCTGTCCAGGTCCAGATCTGTCTCTGAGAGAAGACTAGTTTGAGTCTATGCAAGCATGGAGACTCAAGACGGGAAGCAAAAGCCAGGGGTTAGAAGTATGTACATAACAAGTTTCCTTAGTGAATGATTCCATTAGAGGCTGCATGGAACCTGTTATAGGAATCTGGCCCAGAGTTTCTGTCAAGATTAATGGCTAATTAATATGTAGCCAGTTCTATTTTTACTTTTTACTAGTATTTTAACAATTGTATATCTAGTATTTTGTTTTATAATCACTAATCCTCAAAATATTCTAGTTTTGAAGGTAGCTTTATGTTTATTATGGAGATGATAAAATGAAAGCTAAGTAACCTGTTCAAAGCCAGGCACCTAAGTCATAAAATTAAAAGGGAAAAAGGACCAAATTAAGACATCCAGCATCTGTTGTGATGAAGAATGGGCTGGATTGCAAGGGGGCATGGGAACACTTCTGGGGGTAATGGGCTTGCTCACTATCCTGTGTTTCAGAGGTG
Source organism: Suricata suricatta (assembly GCF_006229205.1). Lineage (NCBI taxonomy): Eukaryota > Metazoa > Chordata > Mammalia > Carnivora > Herpestidae > Suricata > Suricata suricatta. The sequence continues at coordinate 82,218,874 of NC_043701.1, read as the reverse complement.
TGGAAATATGTCAAAACTTTTCATGGTTTGCAATTTGAATATTTGCAGTTGATTATTTGTCAAACATGCTTTAATAAAGCTTTTCAAAACATGAAATAAAATAACTGATACTACCAACAATTGATGAATGTAAGTATTGATAAGCTGCAGTTTTTGCATAACCACATGGCAGTGGAAATGGGAGTCTTTGGGTACTAGATCCCTTTCTATTTTTGCTGTCAACAAGACCGATAAGAGAAATTTGAATAAGAGGTAAGGGATAACTTGTCTAAGATTGACTCCCTGCTGGTTGGCCTCCCTGAAAAAAGTTGGCCTCCTGCAAAGTTCCATGGAAAGAGACTAGGCTCTAGTGCTTAGAGCAATCAATCTTCCCTGGCCAACTACCAGGCATGGAGCCTAGCCTCTCCCTTTCCCGCCAGGGGAGGGCATGGTGCTTCATAGCCATGAACACTGATGTGGTGCACATGCTCCAGATTGCTTGCTATGTCCTATAGATATACTCAGAGTATAGACCTCAACCCCTGATCATATCAGGGAAGAAGCCCATGACCTTTTGTCATGAACCCTCATCTTGCAGGATAGGCTTATGTCAAAGTTCCATCACATTATGTAGCTTTTGAATCCTGGCCTTGGCTTTGACGATGCTTTCTAATGAAGTAGCTTAGAAGTTCAGATCCCTTTCCTCAAATCTGATAACTGAACTGACTAAGGCTCTTAATGTTGCTGTAGAATTAAGTGAGAGATGGGGATTATGTCTCCTATTTCCATGAAATTTCCCAGTGAACACTGATATGAGTGCTTCTTGGCCAGTTGTCATTGTTTACGCAACATTGGGTAATTGCTGATTGGCCCTATTACCATTATAAGGCTATCTTTCTCCTCTGTACTCTCGCCTTTGCTCTCTACTAGTTAGCTTCCAGATGGATGTGAATGTTTACAACTCTCTTCAAGTCTCCTACCCAATCATACTCCTGCATTTTGGGCAAATAGCCTAGCTTACAACTTCATAGCAAAACAGACACCATTAAATGTAAATTCTCCCCTGTAGACCAATGTGCCTTTGTCCTTTCCCACTAATCTTTCACTTCTACCTCTTCCAAAAGAAAAACAGGAGACTGCTATATAACGGTTAGAAGTTAGATGGCCTTGTTCCTGTCTTGTCTGGCAGGGTGACCTGGGAAAGGTTATGTAACCTGCCTCAGTGGCTTCATCTGAGTTACTGGGAGGAGTAAATAAAGTGAGTGCTTCATGCACTACTTGGCCTGTGACATGTACTCAATCTGTATAGGCTAATGACACCTTTCAAGAGCAAACTCAACCAGCCCTCCTGATGCTGTTTTGTATCCCCACTTCCAGGTCCTGGCTACAACAATCACTTTTTTCCTATATCTCTTCCCACTTTTAGCTGAAATGTCCACTCTTCTGTGAAACCGTGTCACCTGGTGAGATAAATTACATTTATTTGTATATTAGTGTTCTCTGGTACTGTTTAAAATCAGGCCAGATAATCATCTCTTGTAGATCCTAATATTTAAGTGGATGATTTGTTAAGTAAATCAGATATAGGAACAGCCAGATTTCCTCCATTCTTTTTATTAGGATTTGCCTTCTGTGTTAAAAAGCCTTTACTGTTTTGTTCATAGTGGTCAGCACATAGCTGTGAGGTCTGGGTGAGAGTCATGGCCCTCCCATTTAAGCCTCTGGCGCTCCCGTCTGTTCATATGTAAAATGGAGCTAATCACAGTTAACTACCATCATAGGCTGGTTATATTAATATGCAAGCCAATGCTTGGCATATTGGCCATTTCTATCATTATTGTTATTAGAATTGAGAAATTTCCAAAGCCATGGGACTATAGCTGCTAGAAAATCCACCCATTTCATGCTTGTATGTCAACACTAATGGTGCTGTCAAAACTGCAGAAAGAGTAGAAATAAAAAAGAGAAAAGGGAAAACATTTTTATTCTATTCACAGGTTCTCTTTTCAATGCATGCATGAGTGATTATCTGTATGAGTATTCATATGTGTGTTTTAAGTTTAATTCATACAATTAGCTTTTCATTTCATAACTCAAATAATTTGAGTACAAAGGGGAAAAACTATACCTTCTTCCTTTGGGAAACATGACTGAAGACGAAAAAGAAAATTTTTCTAAGGTTGTCTCAGCTTTACTTGGGATAAATTTTACTCTTGATTAGTATCATACACAAAAATCTATTATGCTTTTAAAGTTTTAAAAATTGATATTTGGTCACCATAAAAATTGAAATGACCCAAATAATGGATTGGATTATTTAGGCAATATTTACCTTGAAATGGTCAGTTATATAAAATTTCCCCTTTCTTATTGTTTTGATGATTATTTTTCTTTAATTACTCTTCATTTTTGGCCAAAAGAGAAAGCACTTCCTGAACACTCTCAAACAAGTTTACCAGAACACACGCAACATATATTCAGAATGCAAAGGATTTTTATCCTATAGAATTAATTCATAAAAATCAATAAGTAAAATACAAATGTTCTCATATAACAAGCAGGCAACAGACATGAACAGGCAGTTCACACCATAAGAAATACAAATGGCCAGTAAACAATAAAACAACAAATATTATTTTAATATAAAAAGTTTATTTGATTTGGGGATGCATTTTACCACAAAGTTCTTCATGATTCAATTGCATTTAAAATAGATCTGCTGATTGAGAAACATTTTGTCTTCTCAGGCACCTTTACATCAATTTTACATGCTACCCAAGACCCCTGGGGAAAAATAAGAAATAAAAAGAGATGGAAATAGATACAAAATAAAATAAAAAGTAGAAATATGTTAAATATTTTAAAATGAAGTCCATCTGCTTTGCTCTGAAGTCCCTAGATAAAGGAATTTTTAGCCTTTCCCCAGACTTTTGAGTTTGGTGAATTCATGACCTCTTTGCATCTTAAAACCATTTTGTCCTCTTGTTCTTCATTAGCTCTATAGGTAGAAGCTTCTTTTTTAGTCTTAATCATCACAAGTGTCATTACCCATGAGTAGAGACCCTAGTGTTCACTATGAACCTGGTCCCTAACTCTGTCTAAGGTTCTTTCTCTCAAGCCCACCTAACAATAATTACATTTGATAGTGTAGATATTCCAGAGAAACTTAGTTACTATCTTATATGTACTTTAAGTAATAATAGTTTATTTTTTAAAAACACCATCTGACATTTTAATAAGATATGGGAAAGTGTGTGTGTGTGTGTGTGTGTGTGTGTGTGTGTGTGTGTGTTGAATAAGAATCTTAAAGGAAGAGCCTAACACCTTTTTCAGCATGGAATTTTAAGTTTTCTTGATTCCTAATTTACTACCACTCTGGCCACAAAGGTGACATTCCCTATAAGGTTTAGACAATTTATAGCAATACTAATAAAAACCAATCCTTGATTTGCCACCCACATGCTGTTTGAAGCTGTTCTTCTGGAGACCCTGGAAACTGCAGCATCTTAAATTTCTGACTTTGTGTTATTCATCCCACCGACCCTCATTTTTCTCCATGAGTAATGGCTTTTCTCTCAGTTCTAGGAACCCAAAGGCACAGAAGTCCAAAGGCAACAGTCAAATGGAAACATAAATCACAGATCCTCACCTGAACACACCATAGGCAAATTTACTGCCAGATTAACTCTGGAAGGCAATTCCTACCAAATTGCATGGATGAGACCAACTTTATATAAGAAGAAAAAAAGTCACTACCTAAAAGCTAGGGAAAAAAAGAAATTTATATATTTTGAAATGGTTATAGCTGTCAGGCCAGTTTTAAAAATAAGCTGTGTCCTACCTGCAGCTTTGAGAGTGAGAGAGAGAGAGAGAGTGTGTGTGTGTGTGTGTGTGTGTGTGTGTGTGTGCGTGTAAGTTCTTCCATTTGCTTTTTTCCATTTAAAAGTTAGTGGTTCTCATTGGAATTCTAAGTAATGCCTCTCAAAGACAGAATGACCCTACAATGTTGTTATTATTATTATTATTGTTTTGTGTTATGGTTATCTTTTTTTTCCTAGAATTTATTTTTTATCATTCTATCCCTTCATGTTAAAGTTGCCAGAAAAAGCCCCAAACTCCGTCTCCCCAAATGGCTTTGCCTCCTAGCACTGGCTTGGAATGACTGAATGAAATGAGGGACAAATTGGCAAAGTATGTCCTCTGCTGCCTGGGGAGCATGCCTCGGAGGCTAGAAGAACCTGTTCTCCATTGTAATGAAAACCTGCCTTCTCATCAACTTGGCAATAGTGTAACACACCAGGTCAAAGGGGACTTTCTGGCATCTGGCTGAAGGAATATGCTGAGTCTTGTGCAGTAAGGTTCCTGTCCTTTGTTCTGTAGATCTTTAGTTTTGTGAGATACCCATAGGAAACAAGATTTTTGTGGTCAAGTCAGTTATGGAAACCTTCGCCTTTGGCTGTTTATAGATTCACAATGCACATTAGCATGAACATGTTCTAAGACTTACTGTGTTTAAAAAAAAACCAAAACCTCTGTCTAACTTTGTTTGGCCTAGTGATTTCTAAAATTTGTTTGACCACAGAATCTTTGTTAGGGAAACATTGTTAATATTTCATGGAACTGGAATGTCACAGAAAACACATGGGATGTACTGATAGTGTTAGGTGCATGGGTTAAATACATAATGGGAAGAAGGATGGGTTTGGAGTCACAGTCATGTATGCAAATTGAATTGTTCTTTGCCCAAAAATACAACTATTTGTTAATTAGATCCCGAGGCTTCTCTAATTCTCATTTTTTTTCATCAAAAAGTTAGAAATAATAATACATGTACTACACAGAATGCTGGTTGATGGGTGAAAGGTGTGTGAGAGGAAGTGGGTCTAGTGCTTGGTATGGTTTTGGTGACTTTTTTGGGGAATGAACACTAGGACCAAATTATGCACTGGAATATATGTCACAGAGCTGTCTGTAGCAGTCCTGTTATCCTACATGCACACATCCTCTGTTGTAATGGCTTTGTGCAGGGATGGGAGTGGCACCTTATTGATGAGCAGTGAAGTTGTAAGGATACAGGTCTTTCTATGGCAACAAGTTGACCATCTTCAGAGTCGGTTGGATATTGGCCATCTTACAATCACAGACAATGAGATCGATAGCTCTCACAACACTGGACCAACTGTATTTTTCACTAAAGGTCAGCAAGATAATTGACTGTGGATATGTGGTTGCCTTTTTCCTCAGAAGAACATAACACAGATCTTTCAATCTCAGCCATGGCTTGTGATATATTTCTGTACAATCAAGTAGCTATCATTGACCAAGTCTTTTGTTGATGGTTTTGTGACTTTTTCATAGTTTCAGGTAATATTTTTGCCTAAATATTTTGTTGTACTTTAAAAAATTATCTTACTTTTCTAACTTCTGGTTTAAAACACCTAAGTTTATGGGTTAGCTCTATAATAAACTATCTGTACACTATGTTTAGTTAACTCCTTGGAAGTCCATTGTGAGAGCTCTCTGCTGAGTTTCCATTCACTTTCATTAATAAATACTTCAATTAGAAATTCTCAAAGAGCCTTACATGTACATCATGGTTGACATAAAACTATGCTGCCCCCAACCTCTTTCTGGGTTGTGCTACTGCCCAGCATCTAGAGCCTTTAGTTCTCTTGAGAGGCTCCTTTCAGTTGCAGAGAGCCGTCTTGGCTGGATGTCACACCCTTCTCGTGATTGTCCATAACCAATGACTGATCCAAGCAGAGGTAAAAAGACTTGCCATTTTGGCTCAATGTGAAACAGTCCTGATCGCCAAGATAGGTGTTAAATATATTATGATGACATGATATGTTTATCAGGCAGATGGACAGAATCCCTCCACTGCAGAGAGAATTTTTGTACTATGCAAATAGTCACAAATTAAGAAAGCTGTGTTAGAACTCTAGAAATTCTATCTTATTGACCTTTTTAGTGGCTCTCTCAATATTCAGTTACTACATAGAAATTTCCAGTATATGGTTCTCACTCCCTTTTCTTCTTCCTTTTCTTTTTGCATCTAGAGCTAACGCTCATGTCCAGAATTCTTCCACCTATATCCTTCCTCATTCTTCTATGATAGCTGAAATGATATTTTTCTTTATGAATTATTTGCAGCAACCTTCTTGACTAATGCATTCAAAAATTGTGAATGCCATTTCCCCCTTAAATAGGCCCCTTTAGACAAATAACTGCTAAGCATTTTTCCCTGTGAATATGTAAATAGGTTAAAAATGAGGATGCAGTCAGTGTTGTGTGAATATTATTTCAACATTACACTTAAGATCCTTTCAGCACCATTTGCTAACATTTTGTACTCCCAGCCAAAGTGCCAAAAATTGTTCTCTCCTCATGCAATTTTCAGAAATTTTGCTGGCACAAAAATGAAGTAAAATCTCTATCTGCAGGAGAGAGCAAACTTCATTTAGCGTGTTTTACAAAGTGCTAAATAGGTTTTCTATTTTGGGAGTGGAGTGGCAGAGTGTGTGCTTCCTGCTATCCTGATCAAACATTTGCAATTCCGTTCTTGCACGGATGGCACATTCCAGGTTGTCTTTGGATATATTAGCATAATACTTGTTATTTTATTCAAAAGAAAAGAAAAACAATTGCAGCATGTTTAAGGGATGTGATGTCAGTACTAGAAGCTTATTTTTCTTGTCTTTAATTTTTTATTATTTAAAATAAAATGGTGATTAGGGCCCCTATGAGAAGCTTTTGTATTCAAGTAGTTTCAAAGTTAGAGCCCTTATTTCCTATTTTCTAATGCATCATCCAGAAGAAAAAGTGTTATGACCGCACTGCTGAAAAAACTTAGGACCTTAGATTTTTAACACTATTTCAAATAGTCCATCAAATCTGTGCCTGAAAGAAACCACGCAGGCTAAATAGTCACTGAATATATTTTCCAGGAAAAAAAAACAACTGTCTCATAACATAACAACATTCTAGTATTGATTGACTACTCATAGTGTTCCAGGCATTATTCTAAGAACCTGACCTGTATTACATCTTGAAATTTTGACATCTACTTTCTGAGTTAGTAGTTATTATCCCCATTTTATAGATGAGAAACTAAGACAGAGGAGTTAAGAAATCAGGGCAAATGAGTGTGCAAATGGGGCAGAATTTAGAACTTGATTTGACTCCAGACCCCACACATCTTTATACTGTGTCACAAATAAAGAGAGCATGCAACGATAGTGCCCACACCCCCAGTGTAGTTTATCATCCAACCCATAAGCAAAAATGACTGAGAAAGTATAGAAACAAAGAATTAGGAAGGAAGCTGAAGAGCACACAAGAAACTGAAATACACGGCTTCTTTGTAAACATTATCCATATTTACACCATAAAACACATATCCTGAGAGCATTTGGACACTTTTTCCAATGCTTAATATGTGACTTTTGGCAATACCCAGCTATTGTCTGAAAGGAAAGAAAGTTCCTTCAATGCCAGTGAAGGTGGGGCAAATAATTTTTTGAGAGTAATGATACTTGTGAACATTAGCTTTGTTTAGATATGTGCTGACTCACTTTCTCTTAAGCAGTGAACATAAACAAGAGAAAAATCATTGATTCATAAATGGGGTTCCAATGGCATCTGCAATCCACAGAGCTGTCTCCCAAGTGTATACCACCTTTATGTCCAAGTATCCCAAAATAATGTTGTCCATATCACCAAGGAAAGGATGGCAAACAGTGGGAGTGGGAGTGGGCAAACAGTGCCAGTGAGGAACCTAGAAATATTCCCCACATTACCTAGAAGTATGTCTTGACTATTGTAGATAGCCAGCAAATACTCTGCAAATATGATCCCTGTTTTGAAAAAGCTTGCATTTTAAATTGATATAAAAAAATCCATGCTAGGGTGCCTGGGTGGCTCAATCGGTTGGGTGTCTGACTCTGGTTCAGGTAATGATCTCCTGGTCCATGAGTTTGAGTCCCGCATCTGACTCTGTGCTGACAGCTCAGAGCCTGGAGCCTGCTTCAGATTCTGTGTCTCCCTCTCTCTCTCTCCCCTTCCCCATTCACACTCTGTCTCTCAAAAATAAATAAACATAATTTTTTTTAAATCCATGCTTATAGGAAGAGAAGAAACTCAAGACAGTATATAATGAGAGAACTAAAATATGTGTAAACCAGAGAGAGAGTAACAACTACAAATTCAGAAGAAAGGGAAAGATCACTGTGATCTGGGGACTCAAGAGATATTGAACTGGGATTTTTAGGGATATGAAGGATTTGGAAAAGTCTAGAGTAGATAAGGGTCGGCAAACTTTTTTTTTTTTGTAAAAAGAGAGATACTAAATACTATCTCTGTGGCAGCTATTGACCTCTGCCATTTTGGTACAAAAGAAGCTAGAGACAAATATGTAAATATTGTCTGGGCTGTGTTCTAATAAAACTTTACAAAAAGAGACAGCAGGTCAGATTTGGCATGCAAGCCATAGTTTGCTAACCCCTGATCTAGACCATGGAAAAGGATATTGTAGGAAAGAGGTATTATCAAATGTATAGGGACAATGAAGAATGGGCAAGAGATGATCCATCAGTGAAACATTCTAGTGTGTGAAAGAAACCATACATGGTTTAAATATTTACGGAATATATTTTCTTCTTGTGGAAGGTAGGTGTAGCATCATTTCTCCCCATGAAAGATGGCATCCTACTAGACTGAGAAGGTGCTACCTCCACTCCCCGAGTTCAGACCTTCATGACCTTACACCTGAATTACTGAAGCAGCCCCCCTGTTTCCCCTTCTAGTCTTTCATTCCCACCTGCCTGTAATCCATCTATTGATTTAGAACGGACCATGTAAAATACACATCTGAGGAGATTAGTCCTCTTAAGCTCATTCAGTGCCTCCATGTGGCCTGAAGTTTGAAAACCAAACTTCTTTACATGGCATATAAACTTAATGTACTCTGATCATGTGAAACTATCCACAGTTCCTTGTGCATGCCCTGGTCTCTTTTTGCACAAGCTGTTCTCTTTGCTTGGACTGCAGGTCCTTCCCACTCTACCCCCAAAACCAAACTTGTCTACTTGAAGAGCACTTAATCATTCTGAAAGGCACAGTCCAAGTTTCTCCTTGTTGGTGATACTTATGTCTGTTCTTAGTGTTCTCTGTGCCTAACTATAGCATGGTACACATATCCCATTATATAATGTTTACTCATTCACCTGTTCATTTCTCTGCCAGACCTTGAACAACCTCAGGAAAAAAACACAGTTTCAATCTCTGCATGCTTTGGATCTAACATGATTTTGAGAAGTTTATGGAATAATAAGGGCTTAGAAATGGATTAGTTTATTGTTCATTGAATCAGTGAAAGAATGTCGAGATCCTATTGCCTATTTTTGAACACGGGAACAATGTTCTTATATTCTAACACCTCAATGATAGAAATATAAAGATAACACTAAGAAAAATGGAAAACATATGTATCAGGAAACCATAATAGCAGTTATCTTTGGGTGTGAGATCATAGATAATTACATTTTTCTCTTAATCTAACTATATTTTCTGTGTTAGAAATGTACTTGATTTATAATAAGATAAAAATAATAAAATATTAAAATGTGTGTAAAAACTGTTACTATCAACAACAATTTAAGAATGGAATTGGACTGGCTACCCTGCGGTAGCCTCTTCCAACTTCCTCCTCAAAAGCCTATGAAGACACACACAAAAATATAAAAATACCAAGACTGAAGCTTTATAGAAACTCTATTGACAGAATCTGGGAGCAGTCTCAAGCATCTACAAGGCTGAGAGCAATTTGTCCCTTTGATTGGTGGCATTGCCTTGCCTCATAAAATAGAGACTGTAACCCAAAGGACTAGAACTTGCTCCAGCTAGAAACTGTGGAGTCATGTCTTCACCACACAGTTGCCTCTTCTGGAGGCTTCCTGAGCATTGTCCAAGTTGTTTTCCACTCTTCCACGTCATTTAGAGGAGTAAGCCCCTTGGGAAACCATGGAAATAAGGAATTGTAGCCAGTGGCTTATTACATCCTAGGAGGTGGTGGAGGGTGGGGGGTGGGGACGGAGACTGTTAACATCTGGTATGGAGCTTGAGGCAGTGGACATCATCAGCCAGGCTTCCAGCTGGAGAGTTAGGTGTTTGCAGTTAACAAGGAAAAAGAGGTGAACAAAAGGCAACCCTGTTGTCATATACAAATTCTTTGTTGTTCTTACCTTATTTAAGGTTAGTTAAAAAAAAAAAACAGAACCTATGGAAAAACAGTGCAAAATAAGAGAAGGAAAGTGCCATGCTGAGGACTTGCAAGAATGGAAACTGCTTACCACTGAAAACAACCAACTGTAGAATCTGGGGGAAAAGTTCAGAAAGGTGTTTGGAAATTCCAGTTAAAAAAAAAAAAACATAGCCTCTATGAAACAGAAAGTAAAAGTAATGAAGAGAAAAGAGATTAAGAGGAAAAGACCGGAGGGGGCACCAATATATGACTCTTCATTCCAGCTCAGGTAATGATCTCAGGGTCATGAAATCAAATGTGGTGTGGGCACTGAGTGTGGAGCCTGTTTAAGTTCTTTATCTCCCTCTCTCTGCCCCTCCCCTGCTCCCTCATGTGCACAAGCGTGGGCTCTCTCTCATAGAGAGAGAGAAAGAGAGAGAGAGAGAGGGAGAGAGAGAGACAAAATAATTTAAAAAAGAAAAAAAGGAAGGAGGATAAGATGAAGTTAATGTATCTGATGAGAAGGAATTACAAGAACTAAAAAATAAAATAATGGGATTCAAATCCATATTTTTACAGAAAAAAAAAACACACACAGGAAATAAGGTCAGTGATGTGAAGGACTAACTTGTGAAACTTTCTTGACAAAGATGAAAATGATATGAGGAGAAATAGGAAAGAAAACAGAAATCCAAACCAAGAAAGAAGCTAGAATAGCTAGAGGGGGAAAAAAAAGCATTTTTTTAATAAAAATTTTTTAATGTTTTATTTATTTTTGATACAGAGAGAGACAGAGCATGAGAGGGGGAGGGTCAGAAAGAGAAGGAGACACAGAACTGGAAGCAGGCTCCAGGCTCTGAGCTAGCTGTCAGCCCAGGGCCTGACGTGGGGCTTGAACCCATGAACGTGAGATCTGACCTGAGCCAAAGTCGGAGGTTTAGCTGACTGAGCCACCCAGGCACCCCAAGAAAGCATTTTTAAAGAGATAATTGAAGACAGTTTTCCTGAGCTGAAACTATACTTGCAGATTGATATCCTAAACTGAAGTCTGCATAGTTACAAGCTGAAATTTTTTAAAGTTCTATAAACTCTAGGTAGAAGAATTTTATTCTACAAAGGAATAAAAGATGCCTTCAGATTTCTTTTGTAAACTCCAGAAATCAGTGAATCAATATTTAGATTAATCAGGTGCTGCCCAAGAGAACTTTCTGGGATGATAGAAATGCTCTGTATCTGAACTGTACAGTATAGAAGCCACTAGTCATGTGTAAGTATTGAACCTTCACATTGTGACAGTTAACTGAATTTTTCATTTCATTTCATTTTAATTAACTTAGATTTAAATAGCTCCATGTGCTTAGAACCTATATATTGGATAGTGCAAATTTAAAGTTTTGAGGTTAAGGGATTGTGATTTAGATTTTATTTCAAGTCTCTCTTTCGTATATGATAGAAATAGAAGGGCTTTTTAGCAGATCCAGGACTTAGAAAATATATCACCCATGAACTTTGAAACAAAAAAATCTTCAAAGATCTATTCACACCCTAATAAAAATAAAGAAAAATTAAAAGCTTAGGAATTAAAAGCTTAGGAATGAGGAAGTTTTATTATAAAAGGCCTAGTGGTGACCACTGAGAAAAGAAAACATAGAATGTAAAATCTGAACATTTATCATGATCTGTGCTTACATCTCCAAATTATGTTAGTAAAAACATAGAGGTAGGAAACATGCTAAATTCTTAATTTTTTTTTTTTGACAGAGAAAGAGTAGGAGTGGGGGAGGGGCAGAGAGCAAGAGGAATAGAAAGAATTCCAAGCAGGCTCTGAGCTGCCAGCCCAGAATCCAATGTGGAGCTCAATCCCATGAACTGAGCTGAACTCAAGAGTCAGACACTTACCTGACTGAGCCACCTGGGTGCCCCTCAATTCTTTTTCTTAAAATGCAATTTTTTAAAGTTTTTATTTATTTTTGAGAGAAAGAGACAGTGTGAGCAGGAGAGGGCCAGAGAGAGAGGGAGACATGAATCCAAAGACAGGCTCTGAGCTGTCAGCAAAGAGCCCGACATGGGGCTCGAACCCACGAACCATGAGATCATGACCTGAGCCGAAGCCAGACGCTTAACCGACAGAGCCACCCAGGTGCCCCTTTAAGATGCAATTTTACTTCTTCATGAGACAAGAAGAGAAATATGGGATGTTTTTGCATATGTACATGTTGAATTTAAAACACAATACATATATAAAAAATTGGAGAAGAAAAAAGTAAAATGATATAGTCTTCTACACTCAGTAAAAGCCAACAATGCTTGTATTATTAGTCAATCTCTTTATTATTAAAGAACAGAGAATTGAAATAATTCAAGCATTCAATTTAAGAACTTCAGGAAAGTACAACAAAGCAACTCTAAGAAAAGCATAAGATAGGAATAATAGAATATTAAAACAAAAATGAATATACTGGAAAATAGAAAGATGGTAGGATAAAACTGAACCTGAAAGTTGGTTGTTTGGGGGAGAAAACCCAATAAATAAACCTCTACCTAGCTTAATCAAAGAGAAAAGAATTAAAAGCAGCCAAAATTATGAATGGGAAAAGAAATATGATGATGGAAAAAATTATATTTTTTAAATGTTTAATTTTATTTTTGAGAGAGAGTGCAAGTAGGGGAGAGGCAGAGAGGTGGGGGACAGAGGATTTGAAGCAGGCTCCGCACTGACAGCAGTGAGCTCAACGTGGGGCTCGAACTCACCAACTGCAAGATTACGACCTGAGCCAAAGTTGGATGCTCAACTGACTGAGCCACCCAGGTGCCCTTACCTGCACTATTTAATGTTATTATAGTAGTCCTACTGAATGCAGCCAGAGTAAGACGAGATAAAGAGTTAAACTCTCAGAAAGGGGAAAAATAAATGATTGTTATTTGCAGACAATATGATATTCTACCTAGAAAACTAAAGGAAATTTGTTAAAAATCTACTAAAACCAATGAGAGTACAGTACAAATAATATATATAAAATAAATATAGAAAAATATTTGCTTTCCTGTATATCAGGAGATGCAAACTCAAATCTTATAAAGGCAGGCAGTAACCTAAATGCATGACTTCACAGTAGCGAGAAAAGTATTAACTAATACTTAATTATAAAGAAATATAAAATCTTTATACTCAAAACTATGAAAAATGAGTAAATAAATAAACATACACAATATTCCCAGGTCATTTGGATAATAAATAGGTGGTACTAGCCAGGGAAGTTTAGAATCACAAGAGTAATAAGAACTTACACTATCCCTATCAGATATTAAAATATATGTGTTAGCTCTAGAAATTTAAATGTTGTATTTTGTTTCTGTTTTGCTTTTATGCTTGTTTGGTAGAAGAGACAGATCATTAAATAGATAAGAAAACTCAGAAACTTGTATAGATATAGGTAAAATGCTAACTTATGCTATTTATTTAGAAAGGCTGTTTTAAGCACTAAGTCACTGAGGACACAACAGTGAATGTGGTAGTTTCTCTTTACATCTGGTGGTAGATTTAAGCAATGCACAAATATACCAAAAGTAATAAGAAAAATCAAGGTAATTCAAGTAGAATGGTGTAATAGTGACCTGAGAAGGGGATATTTAAGCTGATAAATGAATTGTTAGAAGGGATGATCCAGGCATAATTCAGGAGAAAGAATCTTTCAGAGTAAAGGAATATAATGTGCTCCTCAAAATTATCAGCCTTGTTAATTTTGAAACATAAAGAAGGCCAGTATGAGTGGAGCAGAATAGGCAAGTAGGTATGTAATGTGATTTGTGCAGGAGCTAGATCTTGTAGGACTTTGCACACAGGATAAGGAGTTTGAATTTTATTTTTAAGTATAATATGAAAATATTGAAAGATATTAAAGCAGAGGAGTGACTTAGTATGATTTGTAATTTATATAGATCACTCTGGTTGTTATTTGTAGAATTTATTACAAAGGGGTCAGCAGGGAAGTAGGTGACCAGTTAGGAACCTATCTGAATTGTCAGGAGAGATGAAGGTGGCTGGGTTAAGGTCGTAATAGTGGAATTGGAAGAAAGCTGATGGATTTGGAATACACTTTGGTGGAAGAGCATTGAATCAGGACACTGAGGAAAAGAAAAGAATCGATGGGTAATTTCTAGTTATGTGCTAAATGAACTGAGTAAATGATATTAAGGAAACTGGAGGAAGACCAGGATAGGGGTTGGAATAGGGAATCAAAGATTTCAAATATATCAAGTTTCAGGTGACAGACATTATGAGAAGTAGGCAGTGGAATATATAAATCTGGTGTTCTCATGAGAAGCTGGGCTTGGGACAACAATTTGGGGAATAATCAGAATATTGATGATCTTTAAAGCCAGGGCACACATGAGTGTTAGAGAAACAAAGGAGGCCCAGAAAGGAGTCCTGGGCATTCTGGCATTTGTCAGGCAGGAAGAACTGGAGCAAGGCAGCAACAGAAACGAGGAAGACATGGCTGGCAAGCCTGAAAGAAAACTAACTAGGCATTGAACCTGAGAGAAGAAAGCATTTCAGGGAGGGAGAGTGGACTGTGATAAGTATTTCTGGGAATTTAAGTAAGATAAGAACAAAATGGAGGTCATTGTCTAGTCTGAAATGAGCAATCTTGGTGAACTTGGTTGGTATTGGATTGCTATTAGAATGAGAAGTGAGGAAGAGGAGACCACTACTTTTGACAACTTTTTCAATATAATTAAAGTGACATTTCAACTATTTTCATACAATAAAAATTATTTCAGCTTACTAAAGGTGACAGTGAAAATCAGGAGAACAAGGATTATTTCATAAATGATCTTGGTATGATATCTTTTATTTTTGAAAAAAAGTACCTAGGTTGGCTGCAATGTTTTAGGAAAAAAAGTAAACTTCAAAAGAATAATAAGCCCTATCTCTAATGATAATTAGAAAACACCTCTAATGAGTGTTTTCCTTTTGTTGTTACACATTTTTGTATTTTAACTTTTCCACAGCATACTTTCTTTTAGTCCAAAGAATCAATGTCCCTTCAGAAAGACCAACAATTTCTTGGCAGTTCAAAATGAAGTCATAGGAACTCAATTCAACAGACTTTTGGCTTTGCTACATTAGCATTTCATCTAGAAAAGTGCAAAATATAAGAACCTTAAGAGTTATAGCACAAAGGGGAAGCGAGGTGAGTGTTCTAAGTGAAATAAAACACCTAAGAAAAGTCAAAAGAAGAGCTTATCACTCCTGGTTTCTGATCATCTGGTAAAATTCTGAAATGAAAAGGCCTGACAAGGGAAGCCCATGGTGATTGCATCATATGAGCAATGTCATCGGAGTGGGAAGATAGAACTTATTCCTCATTGAGTAACCCTGTGGGAGAAATCCACAGGACGTGGTAAGGGATCAGCGGTTACCCAAAGAGCTTGCCAGGGAAGTCAGTAATAGGGAAGAAACCCTAGAGGCTCTCTTTTCCATCAGGAATGTTTGCTCATCAGTTCAATAGAAAATAAACAAGTAGCCGGTATAACCTGAAGTCTCTGAAGTGTGTAAATGCACGTGTGTGCCTCCAGTCACCACAGGAGATCACAACCAGCTGTTCACAAACAGCCCAGGATTCTTTCTGGACCTTGTTTCCAGTGCTCAAGTAGCTTGTCCAAACCTAATTAGAGAGGGTTAGCTCTGATTAAGGTTTTTAAAAATGTGGTTAGTGAAAGAGACCACAAAACAGAGACTTCAGAAACAAGAGTTGGGTGGAGACAACACTCCTCTGTTTTACACATTGGCTGTGATTGCTGTGGGTTGTGGAGATTCACTGGATTTGTCCATTGCTCACATTAAAATCCACCTAGTAATGCATGTTACAAAGATGCAAACAATCTAGATTTCTGCATTCTGACTCAGTGGTAGATGGAGATGCCTCCTTGCAATTGAGACAAGTACTCGCTGGGTAGATGGAGGAGTGAAAAGAAAAAACAGTATGTAAGCAAGAGATGATTCAAAATTCTGCTTGCTTGTGACTCAGAAGCGATGAGTCTAAGACTATTGTTAGCTACTTTCCCTGGCTCTCCACAGTCCCTCCGCGAGTGCTGCCTACGAAAGATCTGATGTGGGGAGAGCTTGACCACACTGCTTTTATCAGGAAACCAAGAGGTGGCCAGGGTATTCTTAGACACAGAAAAAGAAGAGTTTTAAATGTCAGTGGCATTACTTGCATGTCATTTCTGGCTCTCAGTGTGTTCTTCACCCTCACATAGAGATTGATACATGTTTCCCTGGTCCCTGATCAGAAATAGAACTCAGTTCTCATATCAGCTCTCAAACTAGGAATGGTGTGTCCCAGTCTTTCATAATCTTCAATTCAGAACCTGAAGCCAACATAAGCAAAGTGTTATCTGAATGCTTTTATTATGTTTATATACTTAGAACTTTTATATAAATTGTTTTCCCTGGAGATACTTCTCATTGCTGGCAAGTCCTGTTTTCCTGCTTATATTTCCCTTTATTTAACTTTATTTTGATGCCAACGGGTTTTGTGCTTGACTGTATTTTCTGTTTAATTTCAGGATGTTGAGCTCTTAGTAAAGCATAATGAGGAGCCCAGTTCACTCTCTGTTCAAGTGCTGGATAAAGTGCTTTTGCATGAGATGAAAATGATGCATCTCTTATGGTTGCTTTCAGTCTGGTTTTTCTGCCTGTATCAGCTGAGCATGGGCAGATGGCCTCTGTTAGAACTAAGGACTCCCTTCCTTGCTCTGACAACAATCTCCTTCCCTCTTATCACCCTAATTCTTACTTAGACTCTTGGTGTGTACCTTGGAGTCTCTGTGTTTGATGAATTTATTCAGACTTTGTTCTCCAACTCAACATCCCTTCCTTTTTTTCTATATACCCTCAGCCTCCCTGAGCTTCCAAGGGGGACTGACAATCTCATCTACATATTTCTCTCACACAAAGACCACAGCTAACAGCTATTGATGAACAATCAATTACCAAACACTGCCTTCACTTGGTACCTTGCCTAGTCACCTCATCAGTTGCTAAATTCAAATGTCCTAAGGTGGCAATGCTTCTACACTCAGTTTTTAATGAGCCCTACTTAGCCACATTCCTCTAACCTACCTGTTTCAAGATGATTTGTGATCAAGACTTTTCTTAGAACCTTTCAGAGAAGACTAAAGCCAAGAATTGGTACTTAACCTTTATTCCTTGAGCACCCTCTTTGTTCTATCATTTGCCACAAATTCCTCTCTTCTAGGGCACAAAAGAATTGCTTCTTGTTGGAGAAACACAGAATTCTGCAAACACTTGAATTCTTATTTGGACTAACACATTCTTACTTTACATTTGAACTACTATATTTTTCTCTTTATTTGCACAAGTTTGATTTTTAAACAACATATATTTTTTTCTAATTACAAAATAAATACATATGTGATAAACTCAGAAAATATAGGAAAACTCTAGTGAAGAGACAGAGAATCATGTATAATCTCCCTATTTATTACTAATTGCTTTGTATCTTCCTAACCTCCTTGTAATATAGTAACGCAATTAGTATCATATTGTACATACTATTTGTATCTCCTTTTCACTCAACAATTCATCATTAATATTTTCCCTTAGTGATAAACATTATACTATATTGTGATTGTTAATTATTGCATATGTATAATGCTCCCTAATTTAATAAATCAAATCCCTGATGGATTTGTTAATTAACTTGATTGTGAAAATCATTTCACAATGTATATGTATATCACATCATCATTTTGTACATATTAAATATATACAATTTTATTTGTCAGCTATACCTTAAGAGAGTTGAGGGGGAAAAAGAAAACAAAATAACAAAAATAAACCGAATGCCCTAACTTGTTTCTAATGTATTGACGTTCTAATGTATTGAAAATGCTTGAGTGAGCATTCATCCTGCTACTTTCTATCCATCTTTAAATCCATCAAGTCACTATTTACTCATGGAATCAAGCTCCATATTATCCTCTCTGTTGTCCTCATTTGCTTTGTCAGTTAAATGGACAATATTTCTGTACTGGTGATTATTGTCTTCAATAATTTCAGGAATAAAATTTAGTACTCCACAACTTACATATAACCCCCAAGTGTCCTACTTAATGCCTCTCACCCATTTAGCCCATCTCCCCACCCAACACCCTGCTAGCAACCCTCAGTTTGTTCTATGTAGTTAAGAGTCTCTTATGGTTTTTCTCTCTCCCTGTTTTTATACTATTTTTGCTTCCCTTCCCTTATGTTCATCTGTTTTATATCTTAAATTCCACATATGAGTGAAATCATAGGATATTTGTCTTTCTCTGACTGATTTATATCACTTAGCATAGTACACTCTAGTTCTATGCACATTTTTTGCAAAATGGCGAGATTTCATTATTTTGATTGCCAAGTAATATTCCATTGTGTATATATACCACATCTTCTTTATCCATTCATCAGTTGATGGACATTTGAGCTCTTTCCATACTTTGACTATTGTCGATAGTGCTGCTATAAACATTGGGGTGCATGTGCTCCTTCGAATCAGCACTGATGTATCCTTTGGATAAATACTTAGTGGAATTGCTGGGTCATAGGATAATTCTATTTTTATTTTTTTGAGGAAACTCCATATTGTTTTCCAGAGTGATTGCACCAGTTTGCATCCCCACCACCAGTGCAAAAGGGTTCCATTTTCTCTGCATCCTTGCCAACATTTGTTGTTTCCTGAGTTGTTACTTTCAGTCATTCTGACAGGTGTTAAGTGGTATCTCATTGTCAGTTTCATTTGTATTTCCCCTGGTGATGACTGATGTTGAGCATCTTTTCAGTGTCTGTTAGTCACCTGGATGTCTTCTTTGTAAAAGTGTATATTCATGTTTTTTGCCCATTTCTTCACCGGATTATTTGTTTTTAGGGTATTGAGTTTGATAAGTTCTTTATAGATTTTGGATACTAACCCTTTATCTGATATGCTGTTTGCAAATATCTTCTCCTATTCCATCAGTTGCATTTTAGTTTTGCTGATTGTTTCCTTCACTGTGCAGAAGCTTTTTTTTTTTATCTTGCTGAGGTTCTAATAATTCATTTTTGCTTTTGTTTCCCCTGCCTCTAGAGATATGTCAAGTAAGAAGTTGCTGCAGCCAAGGTCAGAGAGGTTGTTGCCTGTTTTCTCCTATAGGATTCTGATGGTTTCCTATCTTACATTTAGGTGTTTCATCCATTTTTAGTTTATTTTTGTGTATGGTGTCCGAAAGTGGTCCAGGTTCATTCTTCTGCATGTCGCTATCTAGTTTTCCCAACACCATTCGCTGAAGAGACTGTCTTTTCTCCATTGGATATTCTTTCCTGCTTTGTCAAATATGAGTTGGCCCAACATTTGTGGTTCCATTTCTGGATTCTCTATTCTGTTTCATTGATCTGTGTGTCTGGTTTTGTGCCAGTTCCATACTGTATTGATGATTACAGCTTTGTTATACAGCTCAAAGTACAGAATTGTGATATCTCCAGCTTTGGTTTTCTTTTTCAGGATTGTCTTGGCAATTAGGGATCTTTTCTGGCTCCATACAGATTTTAGGATTGTGTGTGCTAGCTCAGTGAAGAATGCTGGTGTTATTTTAATAGGGATTGCATCCAATATATAGATTGCTTTGGGTAGTATTGACATTTTAACAATGTGTGTTCTTACAATCCATGAGCATGGAATGTGTTTCCATTTTTTTTGTATGCTTAAATTTTTTCATAAGTTTTCTACAGTTTTCAGCGTATAGATTTTTCACCTCTTGGTTAGGTTTATTCCTACATATATTATGGGTTTTGGTGCAGTTGTAATGGGATTGATTTCTTGATTTCTCTTTCTGCCACTTCATTATTGGTGTATAGAAATGCAGCTGATTTCTGTACATTGATTTTATATCCTATGAGTTTGAATTCATGTATCAGTTCTAGCAGTTTTTTGATGGAGTCTTTTGGGTTTTTCATAGAGATCATCATGTCATCTGCGAAGAGTGAAAGTTGACTTCCTCCTTGCTTTTTATTTCTTTGTGTTGTCTGATTGCTGAGGCTAGTGCTTCCAACATTATGTTGAATAACAGTGGTGAGAGTGGATATTCTTGTCATGTTCCTGACCACTAAGGTTGTTTTTAAACAGTCCCCAAAATTTCTCACAAATTCTCTAATTTCCACCTTTTGCATTTCACCCATCCAAAATCAGGTACTACATGATGAATGTTTTAAGCTTTTGCCTCATTAGAGGTTGGTACTTATGGTCTTAGTTATGTAATAATTATGATTACAAACTGGCTTGTATAGGAATTCTGCCTATACCAGTTCCTGTCCATTCTTAGAACCAAGCCCAGAATATGTCTTTTCCACATATATTCAAGTAGCATTTATGCCAGAGACTATGTTTCTATCCAAACCTCATGTCCACAGTTTGTCCCCATCATGGCCTCTGCCAATTTGGATCTGGATTCTAATCAGAATCCAATTTTGCAGCCTACCAGTGTCACTTAATATATACTAGTCCTGCCTTATGATTTTCCCTCATCGCTTTATAATATAATGTATCCTCATTATTACCATACTTTTATTGCTTCAGTATGGAGTCCACTTAAGGAAACTTTATAATATTGTCTTTATCTGATATGTTCTTGTATATTGGCCTTGTGCCCATGATGTACAAAGCCATTGTGCTATTTTTCACTCTGTAAATACCACAGGTTAAAGGACAGCTTTTTTTTTTTTTACTTTTTTAAAGAAGAGTTTAATTATGGATGCGCTAATCCAAACTTATGCTTAATGTTACTCCAATCCCATCATCCTCAACCAAATAGTTAGATTTATTATTACAAAGTATGAAAGCAAGTAGCTTCTGTAGCATATATGTATATTTATAACCATCATATTTCCCTCTAAGCTATGTCTTCTTCTATGACAATTAAAGATAGTTTCTAGTTCCTTCTTGTGATATCTACAATAGTAATTATTTTTATTTTTTATTTTTTTACATTTATTTATTTTTGAGAGACAGAGAAAGATAGTGTGTGAGTAGGAGAGGGGCAGAAAGAGAGGGAGATACTGAATCTGAAGCAGGCTCCAGGCTCTGAGCTGTCAGCACAAGGCCCGACACGAGGCTTGGGCCCACAAACCGTGAGACCATGACCTGAGCTGAAGTCGGACACTCAACCAACTGAGCCACCCAGATGCCCCTGCAATAGTAATTCTTAACTGGTTGTATGTAAGAACCAGCTAGGATTTGAAACATTCTAATGTCTGGGCCCTTTTTTAAACCAATTAAATCTGGACTTCCAAGGGTGAGTTCCAAGCAGTGTTATTTAATAACTTCCCAGAAAATTCTGACATTCTGATAGTAGACCCACTTGATATTCAACAAAGCACTTTGAATCTTGTCCTCCATTTCCTCAAGAAGATTAGCAACCTCTCTACTACTTGTTCTCAGACTTTGCTGAAGATTAGAAATACTAAGGAGCTTTTAAAAATGCTGATGCTCAGGTGACACTCAAGAACAAATAAGAATCTCTGGGGCAATAGTCTTATTTTATACTTCCAAACATATTGCCAAACTTGGGAACTGGTGTTCTATACCCTTGCAACTCAAAAGTGTGCCCTCTGAACCAAAAGTACTGGCATCACCTGGGAACTTGATAGTAATGCTGGGTCTCAGGTATACCATATCAGCAGATGATTTTTGTCACATCAAAGTTTTAGTGACACTGCTTATACAAAGGACTTTAGCATTGTAGCTTAGAATCTAAACTTTGAGACTTATAATTTTGTTTATCATTTTAATTCACTTAGTGAAAAGTAGAAAGTAACAAAGGGAAGTAATCCTAAAGATTTGTTTCAGAAATCATCTGGACCATTTTAGGGAGCTGCATGTCTCCTTGGAATTTCATCCCTTTTGTTCTTGCTGGTTTCATCATCATCATCATCACCTCCATTTTATAGATGAAAAAAGTAAGTAACTGACCCAAGATTTCACAACTAAGCAGTATCAAGCCTGGCAGGATGCAGACTCAGGCATTCAGACCCAGAGCCCACACTCCTACCACCTAACCTGAAATAACTTCTAAGTGAGACTCTCTTGAAACATGAGGGATTTATATTTGGTTTATTATGAAAACTTTAAGCATATTAAAATTAGAAGAAATAGTATAATGCACTCCTGTATGCCTACCACCTAGATTTATCAGTTCTTAACCTTTTGTCTTATTTATTTCATCCACATTTATACTTATTGGATCGTTTCAAAGTAAATTTCAGATCATCATATTTCACCCTCTAATGGGTTAAATGGCATAGTATTACTTTATATTGTAAAATCAAATGTTACCTTATTTGGAAAATGGGTCTTTGCAGATAGAATTAATTTAAGAATCTTGGGATGAGAAGATCATCCTGGGTTATCCTTGGGGCCAAATCTCTTTTTAAGGGAAAACCAGAGGGAGATTTGACAGAGACAGTAGAGAAGTAGATACACACAAATGAAGAGATGGGAGGCAAAGATCAAAGTTACGAGGCCTTAGGAATGCCTGGAACTATCAGAAGCTCAAAGAAGCAAGGAAGTATTCTTCCCCAGAGTCATCTGAGAGAGCACAGACCTGCCAACATCTTGATTTTGAACCTCTAGCTTTTAGAATTGTGAATACATTTTTGTTTTAAGTCTCCAAGTTTGTGGTGATTTCTTATGGCAGCCCTAGGAACTACTAGAACCTGTTAATACTTTATGTGGGTCACAAACAAAATAAGGATATTCTTCTACATCGCCACAATACAGTGACCACGCCTAACAAAATTAACACTAATCCCTTAATGTCATCTAATATGAAGTTTATAATCATATTTTTCCAATTGTTCTCCAGAGGGATTTTAGGGCTGATTTGTTCAAATAGGGTCCAATGAAGGACCATACATTGTATTTCATCATACAAATCTATCTGAATCTAGAAAAGTTCTTCCCCTTTTCATGGCATTGACTTATGAAAGAGCCTACAGAATGACTCACATTCTGGATTTGTCTTGTTGCCAGAACGGGTTTTTTGTTTGTTTTTTTTTCATGCAAACAGTTCTGCTGGGCAAGGGTTTTCTCAAAGCCCTCTCGGATCCCACTCTGCTAGTAATGCCTGCAGGCAGAGCTGAGGGGAGGCAATGACACAGTGGGGAGATCTGTGCCACTGGCTGCATCTTCCCGGGGCTTTTTCCATGGGCTTATGCCTCTCCTTTCTCACATAAGATGTTACAGTTTGATCCTTCTCCTGGAGAAAAGGTGAATAAGGGCTTGTTGCCTCTAAACTGGAATTGATTTGTGACAGCCTGGAGATGTAGGCAGTTTTGTTTTTAGGGATTTCAACTGGCACTTGCAGTCCATGTAGGGCATACTGAGACTAGAATTCTGCCCTTTGAGATGCTTCTAATTGTGTAAATGTTGCTTGCTCCCTTTGAAAATGTCATATATGTAGACAGAAAATGTATTATGTTGCCAATGCACTGGTATGAATTGGATTTATATTGATATGTGTGGCTTTCCCACTGATCAGGTCGAGGGTGAAGGGAAATTTGAGGCTGATGGATGTTTGACAAGGAAAACCTTACCCTGTTGTCTAGTTTTGCATATGGCTGATACCTGGAACTGGAGGACTGCAGAGTATTGCCAACACCAAAGAGTCAGGCTTCACACTGACCATGCAACAGCTGTGGGAAGGGAGGCAAAGATACCTAGCTCCTTGCCATATGAGGATTTCCATCAACTGTGGGAGAAGACAGAAAGGAAAATGACACACTCTGTTTAGAAATTGCCACTGATGTCTTAACAGGTTATTTCTCCTGAATCAACCTCAGGTTTCCCCCACTACCCAAAAGTAGAGCATTCCTATGAGACATTTCATGAGCTGAAATGGTATAAGGTGAAGAAGCAATTGCCATTTCAAAAGTGAAAATCCACTTCACATTTCTTTCAGTTAGGAAAAAAAAACAGGTTCTAATGTAGGTCTTTTGTAAAAGTGAAGTGGTGTAAAGTGAACTCGCAGATAGTGGAACAAACCTGCACTATTTTTTCCCCTAGCGATTCAGAGCCAAGAAAATGTTTTCTCATCACTGTATGTCTCAAAGCTCTGAAATAAGGCTTCCTTTCCTGTCTTTTATATGATTTAAGGTCTACTTTGGGCATTTATTGAACTGATTAGCACATTAGTTTATTATTCCCTTCCATATCCTTTTATGTTCTGGTGAGTTTATTAGGTGAGGCCAGTTTCCTTCTGAGAGTTTAATCCAAAAGCCTTTACTAGAAGGCTAGCATATTTCCTTTTCTCATAAAGATAAGAAAATGTCAACAGACACAACAAAGATAGCAGACCATCTGAGCCTGACATATGAAAAAAGAGCCCATGTCAAACTTGCCCGTGAGATTGACTTCAACACTCACCTGCTTACTTCTCTTGATTATTGATTCACACCTGACATAGGTAATTTCCTGAGGGGGGAGCTGGTCATATTCTATTGCTTACTCATGGATCTAGGTACTTTTATTCTTTAGGTTTTTGGTAGAAAAGACATGGAGTGTGAGAGAAAGAGAGAAGTCAAGAGTGTCTCTAAAATATACTTGAGCAAAAGCTAGGGTAGGATTTTCATTTTCTGGCATGGAGTAGACTGCTGAAAGAAAGTCTTTCATGTAAGGGAGGGAGAGCATGGGGGAAATGTCAGAAATTCAGTTTTGAACATATTAAATTTAAGACACCTAATATATATCCAAACTGAGATACACAGCTAGGTAAACCAGACTGAAGTTCAGGGAGTTGTCATCATGTACTTGCTGTTGAAAGCTAGGTGAGGAAGACTACAGAAAGAAGAGGACAGAGTCTCTATTATTTACAGTAGGGCTCAGCAATCTTTTTCTTTAAAAGGCCAAACTGAAAATATTTTAGGTTTTGCAAACTGTATAGTCTCTGGCACAATTACTCAACTCTGTCTTTATAGTGAAAGCGACCGTATGCAATATGGAAAGGAATAGATGTGTCTGTGTTTCTAATAAAACTAATTATAGAAATAGCCAGCAGGCCAGTTTTGGCCCAAGGGCTCTAATTTGCTGACCCTTGTTGAGAGGTCAGACTTGTAGGCTCATAAGAAGGAAAAATAAAAATTCTGAGTTTATACTTTAAATTCTTCCTCTCTAAGCAAAAAAATTGTGTGTGTGTGTGTGTGTGTGTGTGTGTGTGCACATGCATGTTCCATTTGTTTGTGTAAAAAGCAAGATGAATATCTCTATGGACCAGACAGAGCAGCCAGAGTTCTGTAACCATGAGATTATAGAGAACCCAAAGTTCACCATGCATGGGGAAAGACCTGAGTTGGACTCATAGACTGAAACCAGAAGCTGGGCAGGGCTTCCCTGCCCAAGAAAGGGAGACTGAAAAACGTGATACTATAGTCTTTGGCTTTGTGGTCTCTGTCATAATTATTCAACTCTGCCACCATATAAGGATAACAGCTATAGATAATATGTAAGCAAATGAGAGTGGTGGTGTTCCAATAAAACTTTATTTATGGAAACTGAAATTTGAGTTTTATACAGTTTTGATGTCATGGACTATTCTTCTTTTTTTGATTAAAAATCATTTATTTTTTTTGCAGTAGAACTATTAGACATATATATGTACTTATTTTTGTATGAAATCAAAATAACATCCCTTTCTCTCTCCTGCCATCATGAGACCGCCACTCTAGAACTTCATGTTCATAACAACACACTTTTGGCAGCAGACATGACAAGGTGAAGGAAAGTACAATTCTGAAAATAACACCATATAACCAAAGTAGGGGAACAAAAGCAGGCAGAGGTTAGTGGGTTTCTTGGTTAGCTCCCTTCTGAAGGCCCTGTTCCTGCTCATCTCCTTTCAACACGTTAGGGGTATAAACTCCTGGGTATAACTTAAGTAATACTGCCCAACTCTCTAGGTAGCATCTCTCTTCCACTTCCATCCATCCTGCTGGGGTTTTTTGTTTGTTTGTTTGTTTCTGTCCTTGACAGAATGTATTAAATAAGCAAAAGCCACCAACAAGCAAAACAAGTACTACAATGTAAAAACATTAATAAAAAGACAACCCTCTCACATGCATAAATGAAAGATTGCACACAAAGAACTCACATCTTTTCAAGCTTCAGTAGTAAATATTTTGCTACTATGTATTAAATACTGCATGGTTTGCCCAAGCTAAGATGAAACCACATCATAAATCAATAAGCATTTTGCATTTTCTTTCATTATCTACTCAAAATCATGCCTACTGCACCTCTAAACATTTCATTAACTCCAATGATACGTCCTGCTGTTTTAAGCAGCTTGTTGGTAACTTCTTTAAGAAAGTCCACCCAGGCTTATATTCTGTCAGTTGCCCAAAATTGAGCTTCAAAAAACAAAAACAAACAAAAAAGAAGAGCAATAACTTTCAAAATGAGACCCTTTCTAGGTGAAACCTACTCCTTAGAAATCAGTTTGGCCAAACATGCACAGCTGGAGACAAGAGTTATGAAAATATGTCCAGCTGGAAAATACCTTGGGCACTCAGATCTAGTTACTCTGTATTTGTGGATTTAAAATGATCATCATCCACAGTGGAATAGATGTGTCCCTTGTTGCTAAAAAAAATCCACAGCTTGCTTTACTGAGGCTACAGACATGTGCTGGAGCTGGTTCTTAAGATCTTGAAATTTTAATCCTTGAGGTCTTGAACAAGTCTTAATCAAACTCAGCACCTGGTTTGGGGCCACAGTGAGGCCATTTGCGGCCATGGAGCTATTCCCATCAAAGTTTCCTGCTTCAGCCATTCCTGGATTGCTGATAGGTACTGTCCCTGCTAAGGGCTGGCTGTCAGCTTTGCTCAGGATCATGTGTGCATTGACTACTTCCAGAATATGTGTGATGAATTCATTCATATTCTCCAGAGGCATGATCTTAAAGCCTACCAGGCATTTTTTTGTTCTGGAAAGATCTCAGATGGCCAGCCACTTTACGTGCGTTTCTGGAGGAACCACTGTTTTTTCACTATTGGCATCATCTGTTTCAACCCACTGGTGAACATCCATGGTTGCAGCTGTCATGTCATCTATTTTGTAAACAGTGTTGGTTGGAGTCTTCTCTGCATGTCTGATTATTCCCACAATAGTGACCTGTGAAATCTGAACATTCTCAATTTTGAACACTTCATCAATCAAAGTGGCAGAAAGCACCTGAGATATGGTACAATGTGCTGGGATCAGGCTCTTAATTTCTCTTTGGCCTATGAAGGTGTTGGCGACCCGAAGCCCCACAGGGACTGTGTGTAGCCCAACTCCGCCAAAGAGGAGGTGCTATAGCTTTTAGATCTGTATTCCCTCAGGAGAGAGGGCCAGAAGACTTCTGTCTGCTGGGTTGGCTGGCTCTTCAGAACCCTGTTTTGGCCACAGTGCTACATCTACTTCCTGGGGGTGCCACAAAAAAACTCTAAAAAATCATTTTAAAATGATTCTTAGCCAATAAGAAATACAAGTATAGATAGCAGGCAGGATTTGGCCTGTTGTCTGTAATTTGCTGTCTATAATTTGTCTATCGTAGCAAGAAACATGAGCAGTGTGAGTAGGGAAAGGGGGACTATTTAATGGACAGTTTGAGATTAGAGATGCTAAATATCTGTAGTAATTATTAGAAAAAATTAAGTGTAACAACTATAGTAATAGAATTACAATCTATAGCTTCAAAACCAGTGTTTGTGATCAGTACCTTGTGTAAATCACATTTCCTAACAACAATGCAATTAAATTAGAACTCTAATATAAAATAGTAACAAAACCCAAGCCATATATTTGGAAACTAAAAAATACACTCTTAAGGAATTCATGAGGTTAAAGTAGAAATAAAAACAAAAACAACTGCAAAATACTAGATTGAACAATGAAGTAGTACATTTCAAAATATGAGGGCATAATTAATATAGAGTGTATAAATAAGGAAAGAAAAGGAAGTAAAGAATTAAGATAATGACTGAAGTTAATAACATTAAAAAGCATGTTAACAACAACAAAAATAATAAGAAACAGCACAATCAAGGATTTATTTCTAGTGAAAGAAAAAAAGACAAGGGAAGAAAACATGGAGAGGACAAAAATAAACAATTTAAGGAATGAAAAATGTGGGCATAATTAATGTACAATAAAGAAAAAGTCAGTATAGAAAACCAAAAAACTTGAGGCCAGGAAATTGTAAAGGAAATAGAATAGATACTGTTTTGGAAAAATAATTTATACAATTAGTCTTAAAAAAGCAAGTACATTATTTGCCATTAAAGCTAATGATTACATATATAGGCATGAACAAATCTCAAATATTTGTTAAGTTAAGATAAAGGTAAGTTGTGGAGGTGCCTGAGTAGCTCAGTTGATTGAGTGTCCACTTCAGCTCAGGTCATGATCTCACGGTTCACACGTTTGAGTCCCATGTCAGACTCTGTGCTGACAGCTCGGACCCTGGAGTCTGCTTCAGATTCAGTGTCTCCCTCTTTTTCTGCTACTCCCCTGCCTTTGTTCTGTCTGTCTCTCTTAAACATAAATAAACATTTAAAAAATTTAAAAATAAAAAAGTAAATTGTGGAATTTCTCATACAGTAATATATAAAATTTATTTTTAAAATTAATACTAAATTATATTTTTATAATATAACATATTTAATTATAACTTTTATAATAACATAATTTTATAATATTTTTATACTTATTTTTAAGTATGTTTATGTTTAAGAAAAATATAAGACATGACTTGGATTGATGCCAAATTCATTATAGTGGTTGCCTTTCAGGAGAGAAGGAGGAGAGGCACAAAATGACATTTTCTGTAGGGGTTAATTTAAAAATAAAAAGTTCTGAGGAAATTGTTAAAGATAATTTTAAAAACACTATAAAAGTCCCAACTCTCATTCTGATATAAAATGAAAACGTTATAGATTTTCTTTAACTTAATCACAGAGGGAAGTAAGATGTTATAATGGGTTCAAAAGAGAATCCACGAACAGACACATTTATAGATCAGGAATATTGAGATGTACATAAAATTGTTTTTTCAGTACAAAAGGAAGAGCCAGAATTTGCACATCTGTAGATAAGCATTACTTTGCATAGCTATCATTATCTACAGTATACAGAGTTGTACAATAGTTCCCATAGAATCAGATCCTGAGAATCATAAGAGGTCTCCTCTGGAGTCTAGACAATGCATAGTTTTCCATTAAGTACACCTTTTCTCTACACAACCATAATAACATTTGCTCATTTTACTTTACAGGTACATGTGGTTTTGTTATATTATTTTCCATACTTTTCTTTATTTAAAAACAAATCATGTTGTTGTTGTTGTTGTTGTTGTTGTTGTTGTTCAAAGACTGTATTCTTGCCGCACCTCCTCACCCCCAGCTCCAGCCGCAAACTCCAAAGATTCTGATTCTGGAGGTCTGGAGATTGATCCAGGGATTTGTTATTTTAAAAACTAACACAGGTTACTCCGAAGTGCAGCTAGGTTTGAGCACCTCTCACTAGATGGTAACTACCACTCCTCCCACCTCTGAGATTCAGACTTGTGCCTTTGTTCTTTGGTTTGGGAGCAGAAGTGGGATTAAGGACTGGGTTAGGGAAGGGCAAATGAGAGAAATAGTAGAAGCCTTGGCCCAGAGAGGGAAGATTTAGCAGCCTGTCCTGGGCTTGAGGTAGCAGGAGGCATATATATCCGATGCCAGGCATTTTTTATAAATGAATTTATCATTTCCATGGAGCAGAACTAGGACAATAGTTATTCAGTACAGTGTCTGGGCATGTCTCTTAATTGTGCTAGACCTCTTTCTCATTATAAAGATCATAATCTGTGCCCTGTCGACTTCAGAGGGCTACTCTGAGAATGTATTTGGAGCTATTTTATAAACTTATTTTATAAGTGCTATGCAACTAAAAAATATGTTATAATGGTGTTTATAGATAGTGGTCATAATTTTCTGACAAATTGGTTACACAGCAGATTATAAAGTGTTCTATAATTTTTTTGAGGGAGATGTATGAATGGGGAAAAAATAGAAGATCTTTTATATTGACATAAAAATGTATTTTAAAATATCTTGCAAACCCTCGAGTCATGAATTGACCTTTGGGTAATAGGTCTTATCAATTTATGGACCCAATGATAGTAAACAAGGTAGGAATTTATATTCAAATAGAGATGTGGTCAGCTAAGCAATGGATGGAAAAACTTTACACTTAATAGGGATTATTCAAGAGTAGAATGGGATCACATTGTTTAAATGGGAGATTCTGTGATTGTTTTGTAGGTTAGGCTGATTCAAAAGTTCTTATTGAAAGGGGCATCTGGGCAGCTCAGTTGGTTGAGCATCTGACTGAGGCTCATATCATGATCTCATAGTTTGTGAGTCTAAGCCCTTTGTGGGGCCCTATGTCGTCAGCTCAGAGCCTGCTTCAGATCCTCTGTCTGCCTCTGTCTCTGCACTTTCCCTGCTTGCCCTCTCTCACCCCAAAATAAATAAACATTAAAAAAAAAAGTTCTTATGAGAATAAACAAGTAAAAGCAACAAAAAACAGACAGTACTCACTGAACTCTTCTCTATGACCTTTTGTTTTCTTCCTCTCTGGTTATCTGAATTCTACTCAATTTTCAGACCCCCTGTATTCCTGTGTGGATTTTTCTTTGACTGCCCACCATAGCTCTCAACTCTTTCTCACTCTTCTGAGCTCCAAGCAGCAATTCTGGTCTCCATCACTCATATGATTTTGGCTCATGTTCCATGACATGACTGTTGTGGATGACTTGCCAGTCCTTTTTACCTAGTTTGTCTTTTTTTCCTCAAATAATAAGTGACATAAGGCCAACAGCATTGCTGTATGCATCTTAGGATCTCCCATAGCCCCACCTGGTATTTTATAAACAGGATTATAGACTTTGGCAACCTCTCTAAACTATGGGATCCTTGACTAAGATTCTTGAAACATCCAATCTTGTCTTGGAGGAGGATGAGATATATAGATTTTGCAAGGTTTATGGCATATTTTAGTTTTAGGAATTCACTTGCTCTTTCATATTTAAAAAATCTTATTATTGATAAAGTAGCTAAATCTCAAGAGCAATTTAACCCAGAGAGTTGAGCACAGCTAGGACTTTGTCTCTCTCTTCTCTTATTTAGCTTAGCATTGGTATCCATTATTCAACTTCATAGCAGAAAATTCTCCTCTACATTGTGGAAAACCTGATTATCAAAAGTTGCTGGAATTTATAACTGACAGTTTCTATCACTGGGAAGGGATTGACATGATTTTTCTTTATCAAGTTCACAATTGCTAGAAAAAGTCTTTAATTGGTCCAACTTAGGTCAATTGATTATGAAAATCTTTCTTAAATTCAAGTGTAATTAACACACAGTATTATATTAGTTTCAGGTGTACAATAATGGCAATCTACTTTAATCAGTAGTCAAGGTCAAGTCACACTAAAACATGGATACTCTCATCTGAACCATGTGGTTGGAATAGGAGGAGAAACAATTCCCAATAAAAGTGGAAGGTATTGTTTCTCAAAAGATGAAGCAGCAGGTTTTGACCATACATTCAAGTCTCATTTCTCACTATCCTCAGTTGGAATAAGCCTCCTTGTTTCCTTACACATATTGCTACTTTCTGCCTCTATCCTTTGCCCTTCCCCCAGACTACCCTCGTGATGTATTTCTAAGGCTTTGAGTCTGATCTTCCAAGAAGATTCCCCCTGCCTCCATCCTCTGCTATCAATTACTTTTGTAGAATCTTCCCATTAAATGCCGTATCATAATGACATGTTGTTATAGTCAATATTAGGAGACCCACATTCCTGATCCTGAGACTTGCTAGCTGTGTGACTCCATACAAATTCCCTAACTTCTTTGAGTTTGACTCAGTGTTTCCCTTCTATAAATTAAAGATTATAATGCTCATGTTGCATATATATATATATATATATATATATGTATATATATATTTTTAAAATTTTAGAGTGAGAGAGTGCATGCACATGCAAGGAAGGAGAAGGCCAGAGAGAGAGAGAGAGAGAGAGAGAGAAATCTTAAATAGGCTCCATTCTCAGTGCAGAGCCTGAAGTGGGGCTCAATCTCATGACTCTGGGATCATGGCAGAACTGAAATCAAGTTGGGCACTCAACTGACTGAGCCACCCAGGTGCCCTAACACATATATATCTCAATATATAAATGAAATAATGCATTAAACATTAGTTTGAAAAACAACTCTATAGATAGATATCTAATTGCGTGGTGTAGGAAGGATCTTTAATACAGAGATTTATACTGGGACATGTAAGACATTTCTGGAACCTTAAAGCCATGGTCACAACATCTGAGCCAAGGGTACCACTGTCCTCTGTATTATGATTCAGATGGTGTTAGCATCACTAGATTAAGAAATAGTTGCATACTAGTGGTAATAAGGACATAAAAAATGTTTAACATTTTTAGCCATTAAGGAAATGTAAATAGAATCTACAATGATATGTCACTTTATACCCACTAGGATGGCTGTAATAAAAAAGACAAATATGCTGACAAGGATGCAGACAGGAACCTTCACTTATTGCTCATAGGAATGTAAAGTGTGTGGCCACTTTGGCAAATACCCTAGCAATTACCCAAATAGTTAAGTTACCTATAAATATAGAGTTACCATAGGAGTTCTACTCCTAGGTATATACCCAAGAGTAATGTTACAAGTTTTGCATCTTCATTAATTACTCTTGGGTATATACCTAGGAGTAGAACTCCTATGAAGATGCAAAACTTGTAACCAATGTTCCTACTAACATCCACAATAGCTAAATGATATACATAACTTGTCAGTAGACACAATACTGGTTAAATACATCTATTATATCCATGCAATGGAATATTATTCTCTAATACAAAGGAATGAACATGCTACAACATGGACAAACCTTGAAAACATTATGCTATGTGAAAGGAGCCAGTCCACATATGGTATGATTACATTTATATAAAAGGTTCAAATCTTTAGAGAGCAGACTTGTAGCTGTGTATATGGGAGGGAGGTGGGGAGCGATTTTTAGTGGATACGGGCTTCTTTAGGGGATGTTTTACAGGTAGATTATGGTGATGGTTGCATAACTGTAAATAGTCTATAAACCATTGAATTGTACAAGTTAAATGGATGACTGCTATGATATGAAAATGATCTCAACAAAACTGTTTTAGAAACACAAAAGGACATTCTTGTAAAAGAATGAAAAACAAAGTATAAGTAGTGCCTTGTGTCAATAAGCAGGGAGAATAATGATGCTCACAAACTAAATCACAACCTACACACTCAAATCCAGAGTTAGGACCTCCAGTGTGTCTGCGGAGGTACTGCTAAGGGCTCTTTTACAAACCTCTGTTCCTTCCTTTATGTACTTTGCTCTGCTTGACATGTCCTTCCTCACCCACCTGTGAATTCTTATTCATCCTTTGAGAATCATCTCAGGTACACTCTGTGAATTCTTTCCTGTAACTGCTTCTTGTCCAGATAATGGTACCAGCTTCCTCTTCTTCCACTCCCATAGCACCCCACATGTACCACCTTCAGAGTGTTGATCTCACTTTCTTATCACTTTTATGTGTACATCTTCTTATTAAATGCTGAGTCCCTTAAGGGTAGAAGCAATTTCTTTATTATTTTAATATCCCCAGCACCTGATGTGATGACTGACCCAAGAAGATGCTCGGTACATGTTTGCTAAAGGGATAAAAAAAGGCAGGTGTCCTAGAAGTAGAATGAACACTACATAGAGATTTAGATCAGGGACTAAGAAACAAAGCCCAAGGCCAAAATACCACTGGGGAATCTGTGGGAAGCAAACTGTCAATGCAATGGCTGCCTTCAGAGTGCATAAGGGTGACTAAGAGAACAAAGTGGGACTTCTGTGACTGGCACAGCTGGAAGTTCAGTGAGTTCAACTGTGGTCAGCTAGACACGGCACTGTTAACACATACGAGATAGGGACCTCCGGTTTCTATTATTACCTGGTTGTCTGTTACTTTACTCCATTAAATTATAAAGTCCTAAGGGCAGGGCGGTAATTTCTTGTTTTATGTGTTTCATAGATACTCTACTACTATTTGTTAAATGAAGTAATTTTACCCTAAACATTTTCTCATGAAAAAGAGTGAGCATTCTATTTTCTTTTTACTGATTCATTATTCTAACTCTTTCAAAAATGACATGTAAAACACAGGAAAGTGTTTCTCTTCCAATTTTAGGTAGACACTGTGGATTTAGGGGAAAACACTATATCCTTGAAGAACTAACTCAAATTGTGAAACCAAGGAAAAGGAAAACCAGTGCCCATCATTGTGGTAACATGACAGATCATGCATTCATTTGGTTTTTGTTACAGGATATCTTTCCACACTAAGAGGTAAGCTCTGTGAGAGCCAAGATTTTTATCTGTTTCGTTCACTAGGTATCCTGAGCATTTGAACAGTTTCTGGCATATAATAGTCCTTAATAAGTAAGATGAAGGCAGGGAAAGAAAGGAGGGATGGAGAGAGAAAGATGACTTTTCTGTATGGAAATGTGTAAATACCAGGAACTCATGCTGGATCAGTCTTATTTAACGTTGCTATAAGTAATCTGAAAAAATGCCTGCCAGAATAAAATTTTCTGCAGAGCTCTCTGTATAGTGACATACTGAGGCAATACGAATAAACTGAAAAAGGAAATAACTTGGCCATATGAGTGGGCAGAAAAATGGCAAATAAGCTTCATGTAGACTGATGTAAGATGATAACACATTATGGGAAAATGGCACAAATGTGCCTGTAAGATAACGGCGTCTAACTATCAGATCTGAACCAGGAGAGGATCTGGAGTGTTGTTGAGTGCAACCTACTTTAGGCCCAGGGGTTACTCTTCACTTCGGTGCAGTGAAAGAAATAAGTCCCACATTATTTTAATTATGCCTCAGGACTTGGGTGAAAAATGTCCGTGGAAAACAAATAAATCTTTTCGTAATGGTTGTGTCACAATTTTCTCTCTCTTCCTCCTACATCCTCCATTCCAGCCTGCTACATATGGATATGGATCTATTTCCTCTATAAGCTCAGTTTAGGTGGCACGGTGAGGGTGCCTGGCCTGCAGAAGGGGTCCTTCAGCTCTTGCAATGGTAGCTCCGCTGCTTTGAATAAGAAGGACCCACTCACCTCTGTCTATAGCTGACTAGAATCTGAGCAGGATTTACTATTCACATTTTTTTTTTGCCTTATGCCCTGTATAAATCTAATTTACTTAAAGTTGGCTTGAGTAGGTTTCTATTTATTGCAATGAAAGAAATTCCAGGTGTTAGTAGAAAATGTTATTTTAAGGGGGAAAAAATCCCCTATCAAATCCTGCATAAAACTTGATATAAATCATCTCAACTGGTAAAGAAGCTTGGAAACAGATTTTGAACAGGCCTGAATAGTTTATCCAGGTTGCAAATGGTCCCAACTCAAGTGTACCTTGGCCTATATCTGGAGAGCCTTTGTTTATCATTCAGCTCTGACAAGGGGAGGTCTGAAGGGGATCCCCTGGCCAGGTAACCAAGTGTTACTATCTAATCCCCAGTGTGGAAAGTAGAGTAACTTTTCTGTCAGCAAATTTTGACCTGTAAATCTAGGCCTCTGTATAATTTTTACTACTATTTTGCATTGTTGGTTATTATATTAGTGTTCTGTAGAGAAACAGAACAAATAGGCTATATCTATCTATCTATCTATCTATCTAATCTAAGAGATGTATGATAAGGTAGTGTCTCACGTGATCATGGAGGCTGGGAAGTCTCAATATTTACCATCTGCAAACTGGAGAACCAGCCAAGCAGGTGGTGTAGCTCAAAGTCTGTGAGCCAGAGAGCTATTGTTATACATCCCAGTCCATATCTGAAGGCCTGAGAACCAGGGGCACCAAGAGCAGAAGGTCTATGTCCCAGTTCAACCATCAGGCAAAGAATAATTTCAGCCTTCTCCCACTTTTTTATTCTGTTCAGGCCCTCAGTGGGTTAGATGATGCCCACCCACATTGGGAAGGGCCACCTGCTTCACTTAGTTCACACACTCAAATGCTGAACTCTTCTGGAAACACCTTCAGAGACATACCCAGAAACAATACTTAACTAGCTACATGGGCACCTCTGGGCCCAGTCAAATTGACACATAAACTAATCATCAAAAAAACCCCTAATCATCAGTTTTCCTGGTGAATATTTATTTTTGGATAAAAAATAAAGATACCATAATTTTGTTTGAATTTAGTCCTTAGTACCTCATGAGTGACAATATGGAAGTGAAGATTGGAGAGCAATCAGGATGACCAGAAGAAATTATGGGCTTCCAGAATGGTTCAACTTTATTTTAAAATATGATTGTAACATGGAGAGGCATACATTGAGAGAGGTAGTTGTTTGAACCAATAAGTTAAAGAATTGTATGGAACTTATATGTGTTAACTTATTTAATTCTCATAAGAATACTATAAAAATATGATTTTTATCCCTATTTCATGCATAGGAAGTAAAGTAATTTGCCTCAGTCTCATAGTGGCAAAACTGGGATTTGATTCTAGCCAGTCCGGCACTAGAGTTTATGATTTTAGTTACCACACTAGCTAAACCTCTAATGCACATTGCATTAAGTTCAACTGTTGGAATACTTATAAAATGTATGCGTTTATAGAACTCTTTATACCAAAATGTGGCAATGGTTGCAAATGTAAATAGGCATCACTGATAAATTTATGAATGTTAAATTTATAATGTAACATGAAAGGACATTGGAGGGGTGCCTGAGTGGCTCAGTTGGTTAAGTGTCCGACTTTGGCTCAGGTCATGATCTCACTCAAAGTTTGTGGGTTCGAGCCCCACATCAGGCCCTGTGCTGACAGCTCAGAGTCTGGAGGCTGTTTCAGATTCTGTATCTCCCTCTCTCTCCATCCCTTTCCTGCTCGTGCTCTGTCTCTCTCTGCCTCAAAAATAAATAAACATTAAAAAAAAGAAAGGACATTGGAGAAACTGGAGGCTATCAGCTTGTAGATTCTGATGACCTGGGAACAACCATAATGTCTTCCCAAACTCTGCCTAAGAGATCCTGTTCCAGACAAATGAAAGAGACATGTGGAAGCCAGGTCTAATCCAGTCCACAATGTCTAATGCTCCTATTATATGTCTACATAAAGGATATTATGAAGATCTTTAAGTTTCTTCCTAGCTGGCCACTCCCATTGCAAGTGATGGAAGGTGCAGAGCAGTCAATAGGCCTGGTCCTGGTGGCTTTCTTATGCATGTATTTATGCTGGACATCTTCCTGCTGCTTTACCTCTTTGCTAAGCGAAATGGGTATTTGCTAATATCTTGGGTTTTAAACCCCACTTATCATCTATGGAATATAGTATGGAATACTTTATGATCAAAATTAAAATTGTAAAAATCTATTTTAAACCAATTTTTATTTAATACATTTAAAAATTTTATCTTCAGGTGTGATGATCTTATAATTTCACATGCAGTCAAAAATACAAAATTGGTGACACGTGACTAGGTCTGAAGCGTCTCTATCCTATAAATGTCAGTGTCCATTAAACGTCAGAAATAGAAGTTTAGTGAATGAATTTTAAAATCTCTTTCCCAAATATTGAAACACTGAAGTAAAAGACTGAAAAGGTTTTTAAAAAAGAAAAAAAAAAAAAAAACACAGCGATAGGGTTGGAGGGAAAGAGGAGAGCTATTGGGAGAGTTTTGGCTTGCTGAGTGTTGCCATGGGAACTGTTTACCAATTGTTCAAGATCTCAGTTCCGGAGGAAGACAAGAGTAGCAAACAAAGTAAAACTACCAAATGAAGGAAACAAAAGGATCTGGAACTAGAAAATATTAAACACCTTTTTATGTGCATGCATTTGAGATTGTGGTATTTTTTCAGAGAGAGAGGGCAGGGTGGGGAGATGCCCAAAATGTGATGATCATTTATCTTTCAAAGAGCAGATAGTAATGTGCAGGGGAGGCCCTGACTGGCTGCCACATTGTCTTCTAAAGCTCACAACCACACCATTGGTCAATCTTGAGAATGATCAAAAACCTCAATTCCTCTTTAAGTTTTTTTTTAATGTTTATTTTTGAAAGAGAGAGATGGGGAGAGAGAGAGAGTGTGTGTGTGTATGTGTGCTTGAGCAGGGGTGGGGCAGAGAGGGAGATAGAGAATCCAAAGCAGGCTTGTGCTTTCAGCGTAAAGATGTAGGGCTCAAACTCAAACTATAAGAACTTGACCTGAGCCGAAGTCCTATACTTAACCAACTGAGCCATCCAGGCATACCTCTCCTACTCTTTTTCCTTTCAACCAGTCTACAGAATGGCATACGTGTTCAGTAGGTTTGATGACTAGCCAAACATTTTCCCACTTAGCAATTTCTAAAGATTGCCTTTAAGATCAATGAACACAGAATTTCAGTGCAGGGATGTGTATTTGAAATCTCAAAAGAGAAAATTTCTTGCTCGAAACCTGACAGCCAAATACATTTCTTGAAGTTATAGCTCATTTGCAATTTTCTATTTGTTCAACACATGGAGCCACATTCCAGGTGAATTATCAGGTTAAAAACTAAAATTATATTATTTGACTTTCCAATTAATATGCAGTTTTATGCTGCTGTGCAGGAAAAGTAATCAAGCTTGATGCCTAGTGCCTTAATATTTCAGGTTTAATTTGACCCCTCATCCTGACTATTTCTCAATCCATCATTGTCCCCTTGATTTCTTTGCCTTCTCTCTACCTATAGATGACCCTCCTTTGATCATTTCTAAGATCTTGGCTGCTATTCAAAGCTGACCAAGATTGAGGTAGCGCTTTGAGCTGTTGAACAGAAGAAAGGTTGAAATGCTCACTACTGCATTCTTTGTACCTCAGTGTCATCTTCCTCCTTCTTTCTCTAGGTAAAAATGTCAAGATGAGATTTACCAATAGAACAGATGTCTTCTCATAAGATTCTGGCTGCATTTCCCAAATACAGTGAGGGGAAAAGCTAGATTGGTTCAAGGCAGCAATATCTCTTACCTTTAGGTAAGAGAGAGAAATGTTAGTACCATCTATG
Organism: Suricata suricatta; assembly: GCF_006229205.1. Taxonomy (NCBI): domain Eukaryota; kingdom Metazoa; phylum Chordata; class Mammalia; order Carnivora; family Herpestidae; genus Suricata; species Suricata suricatta. The sequence goes on along the minus strand of NC_043701.1, from coordinate 82,179,446 downwards.
TACATAGATCTATACCAGGACTGACACTCAAATGCCCCCCCATTCCCAAGTCAAGCAGATGAAATGACTTGAGTAAAACTAGCTTGCTGGAGATATTGGTGAGCTGGAGTGCACATGCTCTGTCTAAATGCGCCAAGCTGAGGCGAGTAGAGGAGAATGCTTAATAATTATTCAGCCCCAACTGATTGGTGATGTGCAGAAATGTGGGATCAGAGCTGCCACATCATCCCATTTTCAAGAGAAGACAGAAATCCTGATATTTTTGAAATATTTATTCACTTCCCAAATTTACTAACATTAGAACTTTTTATTATTTTATCACTCTATTCACTCTTTTGTAACGTCAGTCAGGCTTATGTCTTTAAATACCATCTGTTGCCAGTGGCTTCCAAATTTATGTCTTCAGCTCATATCACTTTCTTGAACTCTGACTTGCATATACACCTGTCTGTTCAACATCTCCATTGGGATGTCTAACAGACATTACTGACACCACACGGACAAAACTTTACTTCTGGTCTTTCTTATAAAGTCTGCTCTGTCCACAGCATTCTCCATATCACAATCGCAATGTCTTTCTCAGGCTAGAAGCCTCAGTCTTTTTTTTTTTTAATTGAAAGATATTTTTAATTCCTAAATTTAACTCATATGTGAAGAATAAATATGCTTTTCATTTCAGTAATTTCTGTAATTATGAACCTTACTTTTTTTCAGACTCAGTTTCAAAATATTTTTTAATTGTGGTAAAATACAACATAACAAAATTTACCATCTTAACCATTTTAAGCATAGAAATGTTCAGAAATGTTAACTTCATTCACATTGTTGTCAGTCTTCAGAAATGTTGTCATCTTGCAAACAAACTCTACATCTGTGAAATGATAAGTCCCCATTCTCCCTTGCCCCAAGTCCCTGAAAACCACTGTTCTACTTTTTGTCTCTGAATTTGACTGCTGTAGAGACTTCATACAAGTGGAATCATCCAGTATTTTTCTTTTTGTGGCTTAGTTTACTGTGACTGGCTTAGTTTACTTAGTATAATATCCTTGAAGTCCATCCACATTGTAGAATGTGTCAGAATTTCTTTTTTTTTTTTTTTTTAGGCTAATATTCCATTACATGTATATACCGCATTTTGGTTTTCCATTCATCCGTCAATGGAAACTTAGACTGGCTGTTATGAATAATGCTGCTGTGAACATGTATACACTAATATCTCTTTGAGACCCTACTTTCAATTATTTCAAGTGTATACACTGACATGAAGTTTCTGGATCATATGGCAATTCTGTTTGTAATGTTTTGAAGAACCTCCATACTGTTTTCCACAGTTACTGCACCACTTTACATTCCCACCAATAGTTCACAAGGGTTCCAATTTCTCCACATCAGTTCCTCCACACTTGTTACCTTGTAGTCATTTTTTGCCTTTCTCCAGCCTGAAAAGATATCTTGTTGCTTTGAACTTCAAAACATTTTCACACTCTATTTTTTGTAACTTTCACTGGTACCTCCCAAACAAGCCTTATTCTCGTCTAGGGGATTTCAAAAGGATTGATCTTCCTGAGTCTATCCTTATTTCCTCTCTACATCCATTCTCAAAACACATAAGAATAATTACTTTCAAATGTAACTTAAATCATGTCACCCCTCTGCTCAGACTCCTGCATGGCTCCTCATGTCCATCAAGTAAAAGTCAATCCTCAGAAAAGCTTGTAAGGCCCTACTTTATCTGGGTCTTCATCAATTTTCCTACCTTATTTCTTATTACCTTTTCATTTGTTCACACCACGCTGGGCCCCCTGGCCTCCTGTTATTCCTCAGACAAGCACACATGCTCTCACCTTTAAGACTGGGTGATTTATTTCTTCATCCCGAAACCTCACACCTTGCTTTTTACAAGGCTAACTCTGTCATCTCCATCACCTGCCAGTATATGTTCAAATACTGCTTTCTCAATGAGGCCAACAAACTACCCCACCTTTCTTCTAAACCCCATTACTCCAATTTACTTGGTTTTTTTAGCACTCACTTCCTGAGATTCTGTATGTTATTTATTATGTTCATTATTTACTGTTTGTTTCTCACTGCTAAAATGGAAGTTTCATGAGGGCAGTTTTGTCTGTTTGGTTCTTTCATGAATCTTCTGAAAATAGCACCGGGCACATGCCCAGTAGATATTTGCAGAATAAATTTATACTTTTTTAAATTATTTTTTAATGTTTATTTATTTTTGAGAGAGTGCAAGTGGGGGAGGGGTGAGGAGAGAGGGGGACAGAGGACTTGAAAGAGGTTCTGCACTGACAGCAGACAGCCTGATGCATGGCTCAAACTCACAAACCATGAGATCATGACCTGAGCTGAAGTCAAGAGGCAGACACTTAACCAACGGAGCCACCCAGGCACCACAGCAGAATGAATTTTTAAGTGTTGGCAGCTATTTAAACAAACACTGTGTAGGCTAAATAAAACAACCCATAGGCCAAACTATGGGCAACCAATTGGTGGCCTCTGGTTATGAGAAGCCAGCCTGTACATCCCTCATCTCTCAGTGCCTCTGGTCTACCCGGTCTGTACAAGCATCTCTCCTATTCCAAATTGTCAAAAGCAGATAGTAAATAAAATTTAGTGTGTGGAGGATGTTGGCTCTAGACATATCCATGACTTCCTTCCTACCTCCTAATTCCTCCACTGTTCTTTTCAAACTTGCTATATCTAAGGGAAAACAATGAAGACTCTAACCTGCAGACAGAAGGCCTATGGAGAAATCCAGGCAAAATGCTACATACCCATTGTGATACCTGCCTATATCTACCTCCTCTAATAGTTGAGGCCAGAACTAAGCATCAGGAGCCTGGTGAAGAAAACATGAAGAACACACATCACTGTTGTTTTAAGTCATGTTTCATAATACCTTTATTGAAAACAGAGATGACAGGGCATGGTGGTCAGCTCTTGAGTGGACAGATGCAGTTGGGATCCTGGGTCAGCCACTTGGCATGGCATCGTTCTTAACCTTGTTGAGTGGTAGTTTCCTTTGCTGTTAAGTGGGAGTAATCAGGGGCACCTGGGTGGCTCAGTCGGTTGGGCCTCCGACTTCAGGTCAAGTCATGATCTCACATTTGTGGGTTTGAGCCCGTTTCGGGCTCTGTGCTGACAGCTCAGAGACTGGAGCCTGCTTCTGATTCTGTGTCTCCCTCTCTCCCTGCCCCTCCCCACTCATGCTCTGTCTCTCTCTGTCTCAAAAATAAATAAAACATTAAAAAAAAAAGTGGGAGTCATCATTTTTTTGAGCCTTAAATGAGGTAGGTGCCAAATGAGTGGCATATTGGTATTCAACTGATGATTGCTTCCTTTCTTTCTGCCAAGCCAAATGTCTGGTAAAACCATTCTAGGGAATTTGGTTACCCCCCTTCTCTTAAATCACTTACAGCATTACCCTTACTCTTTTTGCATATAGTATTTTCAAAATATTATGACTTTTTCCTCAACCTATTCTCCATACCATAAGTATTTCCTAGATTTTGAAGTCTCTTGTCAAACATTTCTTTGCAAAACATTTTTTCAAAAATTCTGTTTCTCTCACTTAACAAAAAAATGTTGATGTTGCTACTTGAGAGTTAATCTTTTGGTCTTTCCTTTCAAAGGCTTTGATGCTTTCTGTTTATGTGCTACCTAAAGATTTCACCAGGAAAGCCAACTATAAGGACTGATTAAAAGGAAACAAAAGCAGGAATGACATTTAGAAGTATGCAAATTTACATATTTTGAGTTTCTTAAACACAAACTGATTTTTAAATCATTCTCTGCTTCATCTCAAAATATTTGGTGGGTTACTGGTTTATGTCTAATAGAATTCAGTAGCAATAGACTTGCATGTTGCTGTGTGACCTGGAAATTCCCAAGTAATCACTTTTGAGTAGCAGATGTTTAGATAAGCTAAGAAGTTCTTATGGAAATAAATCCTTTTATGATTATTTCAGGAGGAATGTATATGTTTGGTTTCATACTTTAATGGCACTGTATTTTCAACAGGTGAAAATAAATACATGCAGAGCTGGAGTTCAAACTAAGACAAGGGGATCTGGCACCTATTTTCTAGTGACTCTATAAAGACAGGCGAAGGGGCTGACCCCAGGATGGGTGTGGGTCAGAGGGCAGGAAGGGAATCTGATGGTCCTCTTGTTCTCTTTTAAAGTCTTGCAAGAGCAAAATACATATAATTTTAAAAGGGGGTCTGGGAAGGGGAGCATTTTAAGAATTTAACTTAATACTTATAATACTTACAAAGATGACATTATCATGTCATGGGTAGAACCAAGTGGGGAAATAATATCACCTGTTATCAGTAACATGAGTGTTTATCACATATCCTTCAGGATGAGACAAGTAGCAGACACTTAAGGGAGTGCTGGAGTGAAATACGTTTAGGTAAATATGTGAGTAGGGAACTATTTATTATTGCTTGTTTTATGCTAGTCCTCTTTCAATTTCTGCATTAAAGTGTTTTGAACCACTAATACTTTTGTAAAAAAAAAAAAAAAGGAGAACATTACACATTAGCTTTTTCCTTCAGGCAAAACCACATGCTTATGCTTTAGCTCTCTACCCCTGAAAAAGCCCTACGTCTTCCATCTTGATAGGAAAAGACAGATTCAGCAACCTTAGTTCCACAAGATTCCCTCTTTCCTTCCTTCCTTCCTCCCTTCTTCTGCTCTCTCCATCCCTTCTTTTTTGTTTTTCATACTCTCTGATGATACAGACAGCTTCACTCCTGGTTGTATTTCTCATTGAACTTTTCTGACACTCCTGGGTTACCTGTACACCTCATATGATTCTTTAAAAAGAGACAAATTATATTAATCTCACTAAGAGACTGCACATGCCTACACAATTTTGCCCACATCAGGATAGGGGTTTAAAAAACCCTCATTTTATTTAACAGGCAAACGACAACTGCAACCAAGATTATAGATCCTATGTTTTCCACAGAGTGAACATATAAACTCAGTGGTCTGGGGCCCATGGTCAAAAAGACATCATAGTTCTACACTCTTCAGATCTTTCCAATTAGAACTTGAAAGCCCATTTTCCTCCCAGAGAAATACCAGATGCATTCTTCTTTAATGAGCTTAGGACCAAAACTGCAATATGATCTCCTGCTTCAGGTGGAACATGGATAACAACTTAGAAAGAAAGGAGAATGGGGTCTGGAAGAGGATGTAGATTGAAGGATTACCTTAATTAAATGTAAAAGTAGGATCAGAGAGGTAGAAAGACCTTAAAGAAACACTAGTTCTGTGGTCAGAGAGACAAAGCCCTGTAGGGCAGCTGTTCTTGTGTTTGGAAAAAATCAAAGTAATTCTGTATGTTTATACAATATTTAAAGAAAGTAAGGTGGGAATGACAAACACTCCATAGAATACAGGCAACCCAGGACCAAAGCCTACCAAGGACTAATAATATCTTAACTATTTTTTATCTGAGTCTATGTTCTAACTCCATGCATTTTATCTAACACAAATTTATAAATTAAGTCATTCTTTCAAATAATCCTTGACTCCACAGACCTTCTCTATTTTCCAGAGTCTTAACAATTCAAGCTACAGGCAAATACAAATTTAGTTTGAAGTTGAACACAAACAAAAGTACATGGGGCTTGCCACATCACACTTTGGAGTGGTGTTTCCTAGAGTGACCAGGATTTTAAAAGGCTGAAATTTGGATTAAGTAAATTATAATCTGTTCAAACAATGAGGTATTATACAGCTTTAAAAATAAATGAGGAAACCATGTACTGAGATTTAAAAAAAATCCCCAACATATAGAATTAAGTGAAAATTAAGATATAGAACAGTGTGCAGAGTGTATTGGCTTTTGCATAAAAATAGGTGAAAACAATATACATGTATGTATTTGCTTTGATATAAAAAAAAGAAACACAGGATGAATACACAAGACCCTAATAACAGTGGATATTTAGGGCAGCAAGAAGAGTGGGAAAAGGGTAACTGGGCTGGTTGGAACTAGGAGTGAGGAGATATTTTACCACAGATAGTTTTTATACTGTTAGATCCTAGAACCATGTGACTGTATTAGCTATATATGTATAATTTTAAAATTATTTATTATGCCAAAAAATAAAATAAAATGCAGCCATCCAAAGGAAAATTTCAAGCTAATGGATCTATAGGGGGAATCTATATGACCTGTATGTTATTTGCAGGCTCTGTCACCTTGTGTCTTGCTAGCAACTCAAGAATAACTACCAAATGCCTACAGTTTGACCCCTAGGTAAAAGGAGAGATCAGGAAACTTCAGAAAACACAACCCCCTGATAATCTTCTTAGAAGCATTTGGAACTGCTCAGTGATCCATGAATGTCAAGGCAAAACTGTGATATGCCTCTTTCAGATTCCATATAAATCTCTTTATCTAAGGTAAACTTTGGGTCAATAAGAAATATCCATGACCTTTGTTTTATGTTTGTGAATACTTTAGAGACATTATTTCACGTACCTTCCCAACAGCTCAAGAAACATAGCATTTCTAGTATCTTTTCATAAGTAGAGTTGTTAAGGCGCTGAACAATCCAGCTCTTAGCATGGTGAATGCTAACTTTTGTTTGTTTGTGCTAACATTTGTTTGGATTCCTGGCCAGACAATTACAAAGATTCACAAATTCCCCCACCCCAAAATATTTTCCATTCTCCAATTTCAATGCCAGCTCCAGTGTCATTTTACATTCATTTCTTATGTACCTAGATTTCTTTTTTTTTTTCACATGGCAAATTTTCCTTTATCTGAAATCTGGGGGAAGCTTATCATTGGAATTTTTAAGTGTATAAGCTGACACAACAAACCACCAATTTGTTATTTTGATGAAAATATTTTTATATTTTCAGCAGATGGCTAAAAATGTGGCTTTTGTTACACCTTCTTTGTTTTGACAAAGACAAAAAAAAAGAGAGAGAAAGAGAGAGAGAAAGCTCTGGATTATTTTTCCTGTGAAACTTAATCTAAAACCAAACAGTTTGGCATGTGACTTCTGAGCGTGTTCTATGTTTCATTTCTAGACCTATTACCCTGGCAACCTCCACCCTCTACCAGCTGTAGAGGTCAACACAATAGACTTGTCACAGGTTTTAAGTCGGGTAACCACTTTTAATTTGGAGAAATTATTACCCGGGGAGAAAATAGGCTGGTCCTGTACTTCAAAGAAAAAAAATAGAAATCAAGATGCACACAGCCTCCTGAATTGGACTGACTGTTAATGTTGCTGTGTGCCTCCTAAGCAGCTGTTCAAATAAGTAGCTGCCCGAGGAAATGTATATTCAAATGCTCCTTGTCATTTGCCTCTCCTAGCTTCACACCTAAAAGCCAGATGCAAGCTCTTCCAGGGCTAACAAATAGATGCCTTCTGGTGGCTCATTATGGTAATTATTGGCCCTATATTACTGCCATGTGAAAAGGGTTGCAAGGCAGGCCGGCCCAGGAGCATTTACAAGTGGTTTATTTGTGTTGAGCTATTAAGAATCTTCAAGTTATCAGATCAACCACTGCTCTTTGGGTTTTACAAGGGTAGTTGTTCCTTGACAATCTGATCCTTCATCTGCCTTTGTGATTTGTTTAAGCACCACTTAGGGACCTAACATGTTGCTTAGGAAAGTTACTTTACTTGTTTACCAAGAGTTTCTCAAGCCCACTGGGTCTTGTGCACATTTTCGGCATGCCTCCTTTGCAACAACCCCCCCACCTCCAAAGACTGCTTTCTCCATTCTTTGATCTTCAACAGGGCAACACACCTCTTTGTTGGCCGCAAACACCTTCTTGGTGTAAATGGATGTTGATGCAACTGAGCTTTATGGGTTTGGACAACTTCAGGGTTGAATCCAGGTTATATAGGGACTGACACTCATACAAGTTGGGGCCGGCTCCCTTTAAAGAAAAGAATAGGAAGTTTGTATACATAGAATTAGGTACAAAAATGAATATTTGGTATGAGAAATAAATTACAAAGTTGAAAAAGCTGACAAATCTTTATATCTCATAAAAATCTAATTTAAAGAAACAACCCCCAAAACATGACTTTAAAATCACCTACCTGACTCCTCTAAACTGTTTTTCTTACTTTTGTCAGGGAGAGAAGTGGTAGATTTTTGCCTCTTCCTATGATGATGATTATAATTCTTTAAACTTTCTTAACATTTGTTTTTGAGAGAGGGAGAGACAGAGCATGGGGGGTGGGGGGGTCAGAGAGAGAAGGAGAGACCCAGAATCTGAAGCAGGTTCCAGGCTCTGAGCTGTCAGCACCGCTGGGGATTGAACTCACTAGCAGTGAGACCATGACCTGTGCTAAAGTCGGATGCCAACTGACTAAGCCACCCAGGCGCCCCTATAATTTTTGTGTGTGTTAGAGAGAGGAAAGAAATTTAATCTTTCCTCTAACAACATTGAATCTTTATAATTTAAGAAATTATTTCAGCCTCACACCTTGTTATAGGTAATTCCTGTACATTTTTAGAATCTATCCTTCTTCATTACTGCTTTGTTTTAATCTTGAAGTTTTTTTGTTGAGATTGCTTCGCTATAATTTCTTTTGATTTCATCACATATCTTTATTGCTTTTAATTTCATATTCCAGAAATCTTTTTTTTCTGAATTTCCTTTTACTTTTTAAATACATTTACAGAAGAATAAAAAACGGTACCCTTTATAAACATTCAAATCAGGACACTGTAAATTTTCACTTATTTTATGAAAGCATTTCAAAACATCTTTTCCAAATTTGTTTCTCCATGGTAGAGTAATTTTGCAAATTTTCAAAAGCAAAACATTCGGCAGATGCCAATGCAAGTAAAAGGCCATGAAGCTTAAGCTTCATTAATGTCATGAAAATCAGCCTCTGGGCATCTGAAAGATGACAGTAGGTAGGACCCAGTGTGCTGTTAGGGAGCGGTCCTGCCTTATTCGTTGGTGCATCTCTGCTCCGTGCAGTATCTAGCTAAATACACAGCTATACACTTAAATTTAATGAGAAGCTTCAAGCTAATATCTGGGGGTGAGGAGGGAGTGATAGCTGGAAGATCTCTCATATCCCCAGGACCCTGAGAGGATGAGGAATGGGGAATGGAGTAGAGAGGACATTTTGGCTGGGAGACAGGGACATTAGAAGTGGCTCTTGGGGACTGTCCCCCTTTCAGCCTGCTGTCAGGACTCACAAGTTTATTTATAGCTGACTTCTAATAGTAAATATTTCATTGTTGCAGTTGTTGTATTCTCTTCACATAAGAGATGGAACATCCAGCAGATTCTTTTTGGCTAATGATATCATCTCACTCATTATAATAGCAAAATTGGAAATAACCTGCATATTTAAAAGTCAAGTGTTAGTTAAGTACATTATTATACATCTACGCACAGATACATAGAACTTCTACAAATGTCCCATTAACAGTATATTTATTTATTTAAAAATTGGTCACAAGATATTTTTGCATGAAACAAACAGGATGCAAAGCATATGAATGGTAAAATCCCAGTTTTGCTTAAGGAAAAATCTCTTTATGTACATAAGTGCATATGGACTTACGTGTACCAAACTGTTGATCACAATTGTCCTTGAGCAGGTATAATTGTAAGATTTGCGTTTTTATTAGGAAATATTTATTTTTATCATGAAATTTTTCTTCCCTAATGACCATTTCTTATTTTGGTGACAAGAAAACAATATTTTTAATGAAAAAAATATGTCACTGAGACATTGGATTTCTTTAGCCCTTCCCAATAAATGAATAGCCTGCAATTTAAACTTTTCTTTGCAGTTCAATGTTCATGTTAAGACCCCATTTCCAAGAGGCACTAACCTGTAGGAAGGAGTACTCTCCAGGATTGACTGGAGACAGGTCAGTGTCCTACACGGCGCACTGTGATCTGCAAATTCCACTCATGTGATAGGTGAATCAGCCAACGTACAAAACAGCTGGTTCCAGGGGGCTGAACGAGAAAAATGGCTTATGTTTAATTGAATTTTCCTAGAATGTGCATATATATACTATATGTAAATAATTTTCTGAGAAAGTTATGTTTATTTCTTCACACTTATATGTACAATTAGGAAAGTACAGTTCCTCTTTAGAAATTTGGGATGTGTGTAGAATTTGAGTTTTCACCAAGCAGTATTTATTGTTATGAATGCAATGTGACCCAGCACTAAGAATCTACAAAGCTTAGAACATATATTTACATAATCTTACTCTAGCCTCAAGAGAATGGTTCTCACTCCTTGATATGCAAAAGAAACTGCCAAGAAACTTGGTAAAATTCAGTTTCCAAGGCCCCCGCTGGGGTGGGCCCAGGAACGGGCAATTTAACAGGGCTCAAATTTGGAGCTACACCATTTTTTAAGAATGTGGGCCTCTTTTAATAATGGGAAAATTAGAGCACAGAAAAAAAAAAAAAAGAGCCTGTTCTACAGCTCCAAAGACTGTGATGTGTGGAAAAGCAACAAGCAAATTATGTCTGCTCCAACGTGCTTTCTAACCCCTCCTTTGCGAGCTGACCAGTGAGCCCCCTCAGCTGTATAATGTGAACCCTTTACCCAAATTAATCAATGCCTCAAAACTGGTTCTTTTGCGGTTAATGAAATCATACTGTGTGGAAAAAACAATTCTTTTTTCCCTCAGAGTAGCTTGAAGCCCTGTTAAGATAATGACTTGAGCCTCACTTAAAAACCTACTGCATTCAACCTTCTAAATCTACGCTCCTACAGATTGCTGCCCTGAGTACGTGTGCTTTGTCTCTGCTGGCACTAATGGTTTTCTATGTTCTGCTCTAGACATGTGACAGCCCAGTGTCATAGTGCTGCTGAAAATGCATTCTCTGTGCCCAGGAAGAACCTGTATAAATATTCTCAATAAATAAATAACAGTTGTCATTTTCAGAATATGACAATCTCCAGCTGCCAGTGCTTAAAGTGAGCGACGTGTCATTTATCCTAATAGATGTGAATGCATGTATTGTACATACCAGTGAGTCACCTAATTCTTATTCACTCTAGCCTTGGTCTCAGTTGGGGGCAAGTTGCTTCTAACAGGGTATGGCTGGATCAAATCACAAGCTGAAAAATCTTGGTCAATTATAGAAGCCTGAGGCTAAGGAGGGAGTTGTCTTTTCAGACCTCCCAGACCCCTCCTCTTCCCAGGCTTACTGAAGATGCCAGTCAACCTCCCATCTGTGGAATTTCTGGTACTCTTTCTCCCCCCTGTAATTTAATGTGACTCAGTTGTTCTCCATCCTGATAATACAAGCGGTGAGAAAGTCGCCTAATCCCACTGGCATCCCCTCTTGTCAGCACCTCTTTATTTCCCTCTTTAAAGGCTCAACATGTTTTGATTTACAATCCTCACCAAGATAACTGCAGGTGCCCTCTTTAAAAAGCAAGGTTAACTCACCTGAGATGAATTCTTTTATTGCAAACAAAAGCAACACATGAGCAGGAAATACAATTAATACAGGTGTTTCCCTGAAACTTAGCAAATGCTTGTTACCTTGAAAGGGAAAAAAAAGTTCTCAGCAAGTCCCTGGAGGTTCTTTTCCTATTTCAGTGGAGAAGGAAGGACTTGAATTAGAATATGCTTGAAGGGGACTAGAATAGCCCTCATGTTCAGGAGAAGCCCCAAGAAAGAAGCCCCTTAAGGAGCTGTAAATTGTTTAAGGACTGGGGTTATTCAGGGCATACAGCATTGAACAGAACTGACCCCAACGTTACCATCTGGGAACAAAACCCATTCAAGGAAATTATCAGTTTCATATGTTTAGAGCTATAGTCTTGCTATGTAACCTTTAAAGTACTCCAGTTAAGGCAACCTTTAGAGATGGTGCATATTTAGAGCTACATTTTTGCTAAATAACTTTAAGTACTTTAGTTAAGGCAACCTTTGTAGAATTTGTCATTTGATTCTTCTTGAAAATGTATAATGTACATATTAGTTCCAGGAAAGTGTTTTAAATTCTGTTAGATGGGGCAGATGTACTAACTTGATCTTCAATTTGAGGTTCAGAGTTCGGTATTCTGGTGGCTGACAGTTCACTACTTTAATGCCTCAGAAGTTAATTGAAAGTCTTTTATCGTGAAGCGTAGGTAAATCTTTTCAGGTGGTGGTAAAAGATTTTTGCAGCTCTGGTTAAGAAACGATCAAGAAGGAGATCAAGCAAAATAAATGTGTAGTCCTACTAAACAGCTTAATTTAGTAAATCTTGTGTAGTTAAAGAAAATTAGGATAAAGAACCATGTAAAACAAAAGGAAGGGTAGACTTAACAAGGACAACCTGACAAGTAGTCACAATTAAATTGTCAAGTATTGCCATCTATTTTTTAAAATCTTGATCACTTCTCTAAACAAGTGTCTTCTATCTTTTCATTCCTGAATCTAATATTCATTTAATTCTGATAGTTTCATCAAGCAAAGTGTCACTCTTCAGCTGTGGCTGGAGGACTTTCTAATATTAATTCACTTGGAGTGCTACATTCCTGTGTTTGCAACCTGGACATTCTCTCTGACAATCTCCACCTTTCCCAGAGCACATGCAAAATAGGGTTTGAGCAAATACATTTGGCATAGTCACACTTCCTCAATGGCAGAATCTACCTGCTCTTACAATGACAAGATGACAAGGCTGCATGCTCAATTACACCTTCTCTTTTTAAGTAATTGCCTTAGACCTTGCCAAATTACGTGCTAGTTTTCTCAGGCACTCTAATTTAAATTAGAATGAAGGTGCTAAACTTTTGTTAATTACTGCAGCCTGATTGTTTGAAGCAGTGTCTTTTTGTTTTCTACAACTCTGCTATTTTTCATGACCCAATTAGAAATGGCTAAAGATTCCTGCTATTTTGGACCCCTATATATGTTACCATTAGCTTTCCTTCTGCATATTCTAGTATATGAAATTAGTTTTCTATATCTGGATTTTTATGTGACAAAAAATAGTGCTACTTTACAGCACTATTTCTATTATGACATAGAAATAAAAGCAATAAAGGAGATAAGTAGGGCCAGGTTTACCAAATAAAAATACAACATGCTTAGTTGGATCTGAATTTCAGATAAGTAATGAATTATTTGCTAGTGTATGTCCCATGTAGTTTTTGGGATCTAATTATGCTAAAAATTATTTATCTGAAACTCAAATTTTGTCTGGCAACTCTAGAGTTGAGTAAAGCCAAAATTGATTTATATATTTGTGACTTCTATAAATTACATTTTATTAAGAAACAGGAATGCATTATATTTCAATTACGGTATGGAGAAATAATTAATTAAATAAGTAAATAAAATATTTAAATGATGAGTAAAAATAAGATATTACTGGCAATAAATATTAACCTGAATGGGAATTTCAAGCCTTTTTTCACATTCCAATAAAATATAAAATGCGTCTCTGTGTTTATAAATATGAAACTCCATTGTTTTTTGCTTGAGTTAGTATTTATTATTTTTGTGCAAGAGCCTCTAAAACCCTTTCCATGATTCAGTCATCTTCAGTCACTCAGAACTGGTGAAGCCCTATGAAAATAGCAAATGGAGGTATAGTAACCTGATTAAAGTTAACTCATTTCAAGAAAGAAGGAACTTGGCTTTAAAATGTTCTGTCATAAGCAAAATATTAGGAAATGCATACTCCAGGTAATTTTCAGATGCCAAGAAAAATGACTAAAGACAATTCCTTTTCAAAATCATAATTACAGTAGAAATGTTCTAATATTTATTTTTGTGGTTCATGATAATTAGTGAAATCATTACAAAATCAATCAAATGTAAGTTTCATATTTTCCTCATGATTTCTTTCATCACAAATTCTATAATAAAAACCAATTAAAGAATATTAATTACTAAGGTTAAGAAATGTGCTACAGATTATTTCAATTAATACTAGAATATTTCAAGTTTTCTAACATAGGTGCTAATATTTACCCTATGCATGAATTGAAATATACTCCTAATCTTACCATTAAATTTATTTTTTTCTATAAATTATTTTTAGGCTTGGTCTGATACTAATAATTTCTACTGGTTTTTTGTCTCTTCTTCATTCTTAAAATAAATAGAGTTCAAAATAGAAAGGAAAGAGAGTTTGGTACTTCTGTTATTACAATGGAATGGGCTTTTATTGTCAATGAATATACCTAACCCATTAAATCTAGTGTTGTTATTATAATCTGAAGTTCATAAAATGAAACACCTTTCTTTTTAATTGCCTTGACGAAATGTAAGGCAATGACAGTGTTTCTTTCCAGGGCTTGAAGATGTGAACATTGAGTTTATGATATGCAGTACTTAGTTAACATGACAAAATATAGGCACTGGATCTACTGTTTTTCACAACCATCATTTTATCTAGCTTTCCCCAATGTTCAGTATTATGTGCTCAAATCTCTTCAATGTCTGTAGGAAAATGCTAAAGGTTAATGTGCAAGGTTCTAACATAATACGTGATATATCTAATTTAATCTAATCTAAGTAAAGGCTCTGTTAATTTACCATAAACTATCCAGCTCTCTGGTGTTATCTAGACCAGTAAAATAACAGATCAGATGCATTAGAAGAGGTCAAACTATTTTTCTGAAAAACAAAAAATGAAAAAAACAGCAAAAAAAGGAAGGTCTTGGTCCTAAAGCAATAGAGAAAAGAGCCACAAAGAGTCCAAGAACAGTGTGAGAACAAAGCTGCTGTCTGGACCAGCCAGAAGCAAGGTGTTCACAGAGGCTATAGAATCAAACTCACTCTTGCCAAAGCTAAGAATAAGAAAAAGATGCCTACAAAGGAAGAAAGGGAAAAAAGGAACAGGAAATTGAAAAAGAGAATAAGGAGGAGAAGGAGAAGGAAAAGAAGGAGAAAGAGAAAGAAAAAAGGAAGGGAAAGGAAAGGAAAACAAAGAGTGAAGAAAAGAAAAGGAAAGGTAAGCAAAGCTCTAAAGGGACAGTGGAATGCCAGTGTAGTAATTGACCAGAGGCAGCAAAGGCACGAAATTAAGACATCTCCAAGAGAAAGGAACAAAAGCATAACCTGGAAAAGAGGGAGAATATTTTTCCAACTGAGTTCTGTGGAAATTAGTGTCCAAAAATGTGAAAGTTTGTCACAGGGAGAAAAAAAGGATACTTGATTAAATATACTTGAGAAATGTATATGCTTCCATTGGAGATTTATAATCCATAATTGAATATTATAATTTCCCAGAGGGCCTATTGTTTAAAAAAAACTTTTAAATCTTCTTAATAAGTATATATATGTTTAATATTAATAACTATTGATTCTATGACATTAATATTTAATATTAATAAAACTTATATGACTATAAAATTATTTTTCAGGCCACCTGGTAACATTATTATATGAGTAGATGAAGTAATGAACTCTAGAGTTCTGTGGTTATTGGTTATTTGGAAACTTGGATCCAGATAATATCTATATCTTGATGGTACCTGAAGACATTGCTTTATCACATCCACAATGTCCTTGGTGATGATGAGAATTTCAAAGCCATTAAAAGCAGAGCCATAAATTGAGAATCTCTGGGTTCAAATATCAAGTCTTCCGCTTGCCTCAGCAAGGTCCCTGACTTATTTAAGCCTCACTACTAAAGAGGAAAGAAATGAGGCACCTGGGTGGCTCAGTCATTTGAGCATCTGACTTCCGCTCACGTCATGATCTCAGGGTTCATGGGTTCAAGCCCTGTGTCAGGCTCTTTGCTGACCACTAGCTCAGAGCCTGGAGCCTGCTTCAGATTCTGCGTCTCCCTCTCTCTGCCCCTGAGAGCGTTGTTCATGCTCTATCTCTCTCTGTCTCTCAAAAATAAATAAATGTAAAAAAATTAATAAAGAAATAACAATGAAAACAGTTCATTCCATAGGTTGTTGGGGGAATCTAATGAGATATTCCTTGTAAAACACATAATGCTCATCACTTGGAAAACAAAAAACCTTAATATGAATGATCTGGTGTTCAAATCTCTGTGAGCTCTGCAAGGAGAGTTTTTATCTGGTTACTCAAATATTTTTTGGAGATTAGAGATTAAATGAATGCTCAGTCTTTGAACAAGGTGACTTGTTGCATAGGCCTATGTTCAAATGTAAATAAATAAGATTTTACCAGTCCCAGGGTGAGTTAAGAGGATTCCATGAGGCTGCATGAGTAAAGGGCTTAATCATTTGATGGACAGTAGCAGGTATGGCTCTTTCACTGTGTCAGGAATGAACTGACAGGCAATATAAGTGAGATGAGTTGTATTTCTTCACTCCTTATGTTGGTTTGTTCACAAGATTTCAATATCTGCTTTGTGAAGGCATGTACAGGGCCTGAGATTTATGTCTGTGAGCTCAGAGGGAGAAGAATTCTCTACCACAGGGATTTGACACTGTAAAGGAAAAATGAGACCAAATGGGAAAGGTAGTGAACTCTCAGAGTGTAGATCAGAAGACCAAGGCTGGGGGGCACCTGGAAGGCTCAATCAGTTGAGCGTCCAACTCTTGATTTTGGCTCAGGTCATGATCCCAGGATCATGGGATCAAGCCCCATGTTGGGCTCTGTGCTGAGCATGGAGCCTGCTTAGGATTCTCTCTCTCTAAAAAATAAATAAATAAATAAATAAATAAATAAATAAATAAATAAATAAATAAATAAAAATAAAAGAAGACAAGTCTGCACTGCATTTTCCTCAGGGTTAACAAAAAAAAATGCCCATCTTCATCCTTTTTAAAATTGGGTGGTGAGGAAACAAATTTTTAAAAACTTCTTATTTAGAAATAATTATGGATACACAGGAAGTTGCAGGGATAATTCAGAGAAGCTTGTGTATATTCACTAATTTCTCCCATTGGTTACATCTTAGGTAACTAAACTGCACGAGGAAACTGAGATTGGTACAAAAAGGTGTGCACGATTCTTTGTCATTTTATCACATCCACTGCTGCAATCAAGACACAGAACTTAAGATTTTATTTTACCTGCTTTCCTCTTTTTCAGAGGCCAAATAAAAACAGTTCACATTATATGAGCATTAATTATTTTTAGTAATTATATTTCAACATCCCCAACTGGAGGTAGGCATGAGCAAAAAGTCGTTACTTGAAGGTTTTGATATTACAGTTCAGGACTTTCACAGGACTCTGAATGTTTCTTCTATGGTTGCAATGTACTTCCCCTTTCCTTTTTGTAAATCTGGTCATCATATGTAAATTTTTTGTGAGCTAACTTTACATTCTAATTCAGTTCTTCTCCTCTGTCATCATTTATGATTGCATTGGCGGAAATGTATGTGTTTTACAGAAAGCAAAAATGTGCTCAAGAAAGAACCAAATGGTGAACAGACCCCATTTAAAAAAGCCATAAACAAACTTAAAGCAGTAAGTGGTGACATGAATAAATTGCTTTTGCAAGAAAATTCAGACTTAATATCATCACTAAGCCACAGCTGAAAGGCATAACTATATTTCAACTGGTGGTAATAACTGGCACCAGTGGGTTAGAAATGATCTCATGATGGCATCATAATGTCTTTTCTTATTTTAAAAAAAACAGAGGACCTTGGAATTTCATCATGGTAGTCAAGGAAATAAAAATTCCATGATGATATAACAGGTGTTATACTATATTCTTTGCAATGTTCTCCTCTG
This sequence comes from Suricata suricatta, assembly GCF_006229205.1. Lineage (NCBI taxonomy): Eukaryota > Metazoa > Chordata > Mammalia > Carnivora > Herpestidae > Suricata > Suricata suricatta. The sequence goes on along the minus strand of NC_043701.1, from coordinate 82,161,772 downwards.
GTCTTTAATATAAATACAAAGATTTAAGAGACTGATTCTCATAGTTTTGGCATAGCTATGGCTCCTAGTTATACGGCATACTCATGACATACATAGTTTCACAAATACATCTCCAGACCAGTGAACATGATTATAATCAACAATTTTATTTATAAAATGAGTTCTTTACAATACGTACAGAACAATGTCTTGTTGAAACATAGAGAGGCTGGGTGGGCACCTGTACTCGCCAACCATACCTGCATAGAGGCTGGCTCCAGCACCCCAACCGGTATTAATTAGCAGCATTTCCCTGAATGTATTTCATGAAATCGGACAGTCTCCTAAGATGCTCTATGAAAAGAATTGTATTTTTAACAACACAAACAGATCATGATTGTTTTTAATACAGATCTACCTACATGTTCACCAGAGTCTCCAAATTCCTTCTTGCATCTCAGCCCTTCTGTTGGGGATCATTTTTCCTTGTCTCAAAGTTCTTAGAAATTTCTTTATAAGAGAGATCTTTTAGTTTGTGAGACATCTGCTAATTTCACGTTGGAAGATATTTCACTGGCTATATGGCAAGGTTGACAGTTATCCTCTCTTAGTATTTTGAAGATATTATCCCATCTTCTGATTGCTCAATCTAATTGTCACTCCTTTTAAGTCCGCTGTGTTATTTATACTCTAGCTCCTTTTAAGAATTTCTCTTTGTCTTTGGCAATCTGCAGTTTCATTGTGTGTTTAGGCATCTTTTTCTTTTTCTTTTCTTTTATTTGAATTTCATTGGGATTGTGAATCTGAGGGTTTGTGTTTACTTCATTCTGCAAAATTCTCAGCCAATGTCATTTTGAATATTGCCTTTTCCTAATTCTATTATCTCCCTCAGGAAATCTGATTAGACTTTTGTTAGTCCTCCTTACTCTGCCTTCCATGTTCCCGGATTTTCTCTTCACTATTTTCAATCAGCTATTAGAGTTCAATCTATTAAGTTCACTGAGTTTCTAATTTGATTTCTAAAATGTCTTTGGAACCCTTTTTATTTTGCCTCATCATTTTTTATAGTCTTTTATGTTGTAGTTATACCTGAGTTTAAATGTCTTTAAGCATATTAAGCATACCTATTTTATATCCTGTATGTACTAATTTCTAGTCCTAAGGTCTTAGTGGGTTTAACATAGTGGAATTTTTTTCATGCTTGGATTTTTGCTCATACTGGTTAATATCTCACTTAATATGATATTGTTCATTCAGAACTCATGTTCTTTGGGATTTTGGCTATGAGAATTTTTTGAGGTTCAAGTTAGAGTATTTTCCTTAGATATGATTTATTTTTGCTTCTAACAATCCTCTAGAGATATTACCTAGCCAGAACCAGTCCAAATTAAATTCTTAGCTCTGGGCTTTTCAGGTCACTGAATTCTTTGAAATCTGTCTCCAAATCCATGTAAAGACTTGCTGGTTGTTTTGAATGCTCAAAGCAAATATTTCCCAAAGTCCTCTACCTTGAAACAAATCTAAGACATCTCTTTTCTAGTTCTTTCTGCAGGGTGTCTTATGTTGTTATATCAATTAGAAAATGCATTATTAAGGGGCACACAGGTGGCTCAGTCACCTAAGCCTCTGATTTGGGCTCAGGTCATGATCTCACAGCTTGTGAGTTCAAGCCCTGCATCAGGCTTGTGCTGGCAGCTTCTGATTCTGTGTCTCCATCTCTCTCTGTGCCTCCCCTGCTTGCTCTCTCTCTCTCTCTCTCTCTCTCTCTCAGTCTCTTTCAAAAATAAATAAACATTAGAAAAGAAAAAAATAAAATACATTAGTAACTAATAGACTATAATATATAAAATAACAATAACAATAATATATCTTTACCCTTTCATTGCAAGAATCATCTAGGGAGGTTTTGGATTCATGAAGGAGTCTCTCATCCAAAACTTTTGCTATAGCCTTCAATCCTCTAAAAAGAAGTGGCCCGTTAAATCCCAAGGTCTAGGCTATCACCAAATATTGGATACTCCCAGAGCAGCTGCCAGTGACAGGACTGTATTTACTGTCTGGGGCTATATTTTCTTATGGTTGGAGCTCATGTTCCTGCAAGTTCAGATATCATATAAAGATTAAATGTTGTAGGCAGTATTTTCAACTGTTCTGTACTAGGAGTGTTTCATTTATATCAGCTAAAACAGAATAATACACCCCCAAAAATCAAATGGTAAAGTGAAGGAAAGAAAAGTGGAAGTGAAAGTATATTTAATTTGCTTATTATTCATAATAGAAAGTCATGATATATCATAAAAATAGAATTAAACATTATATACAATTATATTTATAAAGATAAACACTGGAAACTTTTTAAAAAGGTGATAAACCTTTCAAATTTCAAAGGACAATACATGTATAAGAACAAAGTAATGTAAACACAGACTATTGGGTAGAATGTGAAAGACAAAAGGAGAAATAGATTTAAGAAAAGGAAACCTAGCAGTCAGAATTAGAATTCAGTGGGGGCTGCCTGGGTGACTCAGTTGGTTAAGCATCTGACTTCAGCTCAAATCATGATATCACAGTTTGTGGGTTCAAGACCCGCCTGGTCTTAATGGCTCAGAGCCTGAAGTCTGCTTCTGATTCTGTGTCTCCCTTTCTCTCTGCCCCTCCCCCACTCAGGCTCTGTTTTTCTGTCTCAAAAATAAAAAAATAAACATAAAAATTTAAAAAAAGAATTAGAATCCAATGGCAGAATCAAAACATGCAGTAAATGCAAGTGTTATAAACTCACCTATAAATAATTCAAATATATTCTAAACATAAGAGATGCTCCTAAAATGAAGTCCCTCAGAAGGGTTGAAAGTAAAAGGGTAAACACATTGGATCATGTGTATAAAAACACAAAATTACACAGGCTAAGATATTAGATAAGGTTGAATTCACAGCAAATAAACATTAAATAAGACTAAGAAAGCACTGTGTAATGATAAATGCTATAATCCATAAGAAGGTGCAGTAGTCGTGAATACTTAAGCACTGAATAACATAGCATAAGGATTCCTAAAGCAAAGCTGTAACAAATACAAATACCTATTGTGTATATCTACACAATATAAAATAATAATAGATGTTCATTTGTCTTCAACCCATAATCATGTAGACCAAAAAAAGTGAAAAACAACAATAACAGCAACAAACAGAAACAAATGAATTAAGCAACAAAATCAATAAAGTAAGTCTAACTGGATATGAAGCTCCATACAGAGAATATGTCTTTTTTTTCCAAATACACACAGAATTTTTAAGAATGACCATTTATTAATCCATAAAAAGTCTGAATACATTTCAAAATTGTTAGAATTTTGTCTTCTCCACAATGAAATAAAACTAGTAATTAATACCTATATAATAAAAATTTAAAAACTTAAGAATCTCCAAAACATTTTAATCCTATTTAAAATACTCTCAGATGAGAGAAAAAACCAAAAATACCGAAACTGTCCATTGAAATCTATAGGATTTACAAATAAAAAGGACATCAGAGGAAAGACCAAGCTTCAAAGAAAAATTGTGAAATAAAGAGCTAAAATAATTAAATTATGCATTCACAATATGCTATGTTATTATGGTCATCAACAAAATAAATCTAAGGAAATTAGAAGTAAGGAACTGGTAAAGAAAATGAGAAATATCTGAATAGCTAAAACAACAACAAAAAGAATAAAACTAGCAAATTTAAGAAATTGTCATATTTTAAAGTTAGTGAGATTGGTAAACCATTAGACATAATTTTTTAAATGGTAAAAGATGAAGAAAGGACAAGTATCTGAAATGAACAATTAAGTTGAGAATCTAAGTGTGATTATTGAAGGAATTATGAATTAAGAATTAAGATGTATCTTTGTTTAAACTTATACATATGGATTGAAAATCTAAATAACATGGATGATATCTCTAAGAAATGTAAATTGCCAAAATGACTTCAGAAAGTATATGAAGTTTAGACCATTAGAGAGTAATTATGAAAGTTGTCAAAAAGTTACAGGAGATCAGGCCTAGATTACACTACATGTGAAGCCTACCAAAAACTTTAAGGAACAAAATTTCTAATGCTGTTGAGAAACTCTAGAGACTGAAGAAAACCCATTTTTTATATTATCAGTCATAATAATCATACCAAGATGTGACGGCATAGTATAAGAAAACTATCTATTAATCTTTCCTGTGTATATGATCCAAAATCCCAAAAGAATACATTAGCAATCAGAATCCAGCATTATTTTAAAAGAATACATCATGACTAAAGAGAGGAAATTAGCAATATTAGGAAAATTATTTACATTAATATACTGTTATATGTACATATTGAGTTACAATTATACGATAAAAATGATATGCTCATATTCAGAAAGGCTATAAAGGTATTTAAGTTTGATATCCATTGCTGATAAAACTCTTGATAAAACAATAATAAATAGATAGATTTTAATATGCTAAATTGTGAAACTGCTAGAAATATTTTCAAATAAAAACTTATATAGCTGGAAAACAAAAGAACTTGCAAATATTATCAACAATAATTAAAATAGCTGGCTATGGTATTAATACACACAAACCAGTTATTTTCATATGGATAAGTGAGAGCTGAAATATAAAGAAATAAAAGTAGTATTTATTATAAGAATAAAATGATAAAATATAATAGGAACAACCTTAAGAAATGGTCAACATAAAGGATATTAAAGAACATAGAGGGACAAATCAAGTATTGAACAAATGTAATTATACACTTTTTTGATAAGAGGATTCAATATTTTAAAGGTGGTTATTCTTTCTTTATTAAGCTTTACATTAATATTATCCCAATGAAACTAATAAATAATTTTTAGAATGGACAACTTAGAAGCAGATTTTTGAGGTAAAATTAGTTCTACAGGGTAATAAAGTATAATGCTACATTAATTAAAATACATTTTTACTAGAAGATAGAAATACAACAGGAGAGGTGCCTGGGTGGCTCAGCTCGTTGAGTGTGGGACTCTTGGTTTCAGCTCAGGTCATGATCTCAAAGTTCATGAGTTTGAATCCCATATCAGGCTCTGTGCTGATGGCGCAGAGTCTGCTTGGTATTCTTTCTTTCCCTCTCTCTCTGCCCCTTCCCACCTCTCTCTCTCTCTCCCTCTCTCTCTCTCTCTCTCTCTCTCTCTCTCTCTCTCTTTCAAAATAAATAAACTTCAAACATTAAAAAGAACCTGAATGGAAGAAATGAAGAGTGGAGGTATGTACCAAAATCCTCATGGTAATGTGGCTTCTTATAAAATAATTATTTCAAATTCATTTCCCTCTTTAAAAAAATGATTTAGGGGGGGCGCCTGGGTGGCTCAGTCGGTTGAGCCTCCGATTCGGCTCAGGTCAGATCTCACGTTCGTGGGTTCGAGCCCCGCGGTCAGGCTCTGTGCTGACAGCTGGCTCAGAGCCTGGAGCCTGCTTCCAGTTCTGTGTCTCCCTTCTCTGCTCCTCCCCCTCTCATGCTGTGTCTCTCTCTGTATCAAAAATAAATAAAACATTTAAAAAAATGATTTAGGGCACCTGGGTGGCTCAGTTGGTTAAGCCTCAGGCTTCGGCTCAGGTCAGATCTCACGTTTGTGGGTTCGAGCCCCACTCCAGGCTCTGTGCTGACGGCTCAGAGCCTGGAGCCTGCTTCAGATTCTGTGTCTCCCTCTTTCTCTGCCCCTCCCCCTCTCATGCTCTGTCTCTCTCCGTATCAAAAATAAATAAAATATTGAAAAATAAATAAATAAATAAAATCATTTATTCAATAATCAATGATGAACAATTGCCTAGCCTTCTGGAAAATAATAAATTAATTCCCAATCCAATCCTTGTGCCAAAATGAAATCCAATAGGATCAGAAATTTAAACTTTGTAAAAAGAAACTCTAAAGGTACTAGAAGAAATTACATGAGAATTTTAAAATTAATCTTGGAATGAGATTAAGATGACACAAGATCTTGAAGACATAAAGAGTGATAAATGTGTTTACATAAAAATTAAACATTCCTGCATTATGATAGAATACTATAAAATCAGTGACAAGCTGGGAAGAATATTTGGATTTTGTATTTTCAAGTTTTTATTTAAATTCTAGTTAGTCAACATACAGTGTAATATTATATTCCTGTGTAGAATTTAGTGATTCATAACTTATGTACAACACCCAGTGCTCATCACAAGTGCCACTTTTAATCCCAATCATCCATTTAAACAGTCCCCTGCCCCCCTCCCCTCTAGCAACCCCCAGTTTATAATAAAATAAAATTAATAACAGCTGGGAAGAATATTTGGAAGATATTATAGCACAAAAGACTATCTTTCTCAATATATTAATTATTCTTAAGGATAATTAGAAAAAATATTTTAAAACTGGCAGGAAAATGCAGAAAGACATGAGCAGGCAGTTTATTAAAAAGTAAAATTCAAGCAGCTTTTAATTAAGTGTAGGTATGTTCAGCCTGTCAGTCATTAAGGAAATGTTCATTCAAATAACAATAATATATCATTTAAACCTAGCAGATTGAGACATACTAAAGTATGCATGCATGTATGATTGCATCTACATATGACCTCTCGGGGTGGATCATCTGAAGATGTCCTCTCTGGAGGACAACCAAGGGTCAAAGTGAGATGAACATAGACGTTTTTACAGCACTACATTGCATGTTTAAATTTTTAACCATATGTATATTACTTTTAGAGAATAAAATGATTACTTTAAAATATAAACTGAAGCCAGAGAAATTAAGTAAATTAAATAATATCATACTGTTAATAGAATATGTCACATAGTTAAATAAATTCAAATAAATTCAAGGCCAGGACAACATGATTTCGACCATACTGCATAGGCATACTATTGACATTAATTTCCATTATAATTTCCAGAGTTTTTGTCAACTAATTCAACGTGATAAGGAGACTGTGTATAAAGTCTCTCTCTTGAGGAAGAACCAAATGAACACTGGCTGGGAGGTTGATATTTTTCCTCTGTTTGTACCGT
>NC_043701.1:82144828-82154648 GCF_006229205.1 Suricata suricatta | reverse complement strand
AAATACTTAACAAAGTCTAACATTAATAAGGGTACTGGGTAAAATTTTCTTAATGTATTCATCTTATTCAAAAACAGTTTTGTTGGGTATACAATTTTAGATTGACAGTTAATTATTTTAATCTACTTAATATACTATCCTACTGTGTTCTGCTTCCACTATTATTGAGAAGTCAGCTGTCAGTCTAAGTGTAATTTTTATATGTGATCTATCTTTTCTCCCATGCTATTCTCATATCTTTCGCCTCATTCTTTTCATTTGTAATTTTTAAAATTTTTATTTTCTGTAATATGAAGCTTATCTATAAGGTGTCTAGGTATGAGTATAATTGTATAGTGTTTGGAATTTATTGGACTTCTTGGATCTAAGATGTGCCGTCTTTTCACAGTATTACAAAGTTCACAGCCATTTAACTCATCAAATTTTCTCCTTCTTGCCTTCTGAAACTCCAATCCAATGTATGCTATACCTTCATAGTAAATTCTCTATGCCTTGTACTCTACTTTTCATATTATTCATATCTCTGGACTATATTATAATAACTTCTTTGAAAATAATTTCCAGGTTATTGACTCTCTCCACAGTTGTTTAATGTATACAGTGAATTTTAATTAGTTATAGTATTTTTCACTTCTATAAGTTGTATTTACTTATTTTTCACATCTTCATTATTCTTTAAGGTGTCCTATTCTCTACTCATAATTTCAAGATACTTAAAAATATCTTTGATAATATTAAACATAATTATTTTTATACTCTGTGTCTGATAATGTTAACATCTAAAATCTTTCTACATCTATTTATTCTGTTTTTTTTCTGCTAGAAAACCCAGGGATTTTTATTTCTTAGATGTCTAATAATTTTTATTATGAGTAGTTTATTTTCCTTTGAACTTGGAGTGGGAATTATTTGAACTGAGGTTGAAATTGAGGTCCTCCAGAGAAGACGTGTATCCACTACTGACATAATCACCTTAGATTTAGCTTTGGTTGTCATTTGTGTGTTTGGGAATGAGTTTGATTGTTTATTACAGTTTTGGGTAATTTGGGTGTTTTTCATTTGGGCAATACATCTTGTAACATGAATTTGTAATAAAAATCAAGTCTATAGAAGCAAACTTATGACTAGAGATTCTCAAGAGAGATTAGTTTTTTCCTCTTCACACAATCCCAACTTCAAGACAGGCATGATTTCTTGCCCTTTATGTGAAGTGGGATTTTATCATGTACCCTTGTATCTCTTTGTGGAGATCCTCTTTCTGTGGGATTCCCCACTTAGGGCTAGCCTCAGGCTTTGCTTTTGTCTCCTGCATTTCTTATAGCTATCAAAATGGAAGTGCAAGGTATCCAGGGTGTGTCAGAATTCTTTAGAAAAGAGATAGCTTTGAAATTCACTCATCTTGCTGCTCTCATTTGTTTTGGGAATTTATAGATTCCTTATTTTCATATTAGGTCAATAATCCATTTAAAGGGGTTGTTAAAAGCTTTCCCCAACTAGCTGCTCCTGTTGAGGTCTAATCCGCCATATTTCAGGAAATAGAAATTATTCAGTTATGTCTTTACTTAATGTTTCTGTTTTAAATATGCTGCTCTTTATTAAGCATATCAATTATATATATGAACAACCTCTATTCTCTGCTTCCTAGCAATGACTTTTTTCATTTTCTTGTTCTTCTTTTCCCCACTGTGTTTTATTAGAGCTTGTCCCATTTCTCCTCTCATAATTCTTAGCAATTTTAATGTTCAAATAGAAGACACTTCTAGCACCCTGGACTCTGAGTCCCTTACTCTCCTCTCCTCTGTACCTCAACCAGTCACTCCATTAGTTATACCTTAGTCCTTGTCACTATCAATAACTGAAGTTAGTCCATAATCTCAATTTCAACATTTCCCTTCTTCCCATTGCTTATCTTTTTAGCTCACTACTTCTAGTATTTTAACACTAGTAATTCTTCTATTTTTCAAGGATCTACAAGCTAATGACTGTACAGCTTTTTAGTTTCTCATGCCTATGCTCCAATCCCATTTTCCTCACTCATACCCTTACCCAGTTGTATTCCATGATCTAACATTAAAATCACCCTCTTGCATAAATCATCAACCCCCTTGTTCTCTGGTTTTGACAAATGTCAGTCTTGGCAAATTCCAATTTTTCTGTATTCACCATACACAGATGAATTTGGCTGGAGAAAATCACATTCATATCGACCAGCTTCCCTTAAATTTATGGCCATTAATATCAGGAATATTTTTTGTGCTACCTGATAATCATATTGCATTTCCCATGACCAATTTTGTTTGCATACCCCTATAATTACTCTTTTACATTTTCTCTCTTTCCTCAACCATCCTTCCCCATCCTCATTATTTTTTTAATTTAGTTTTTATATAAGTTCTAGTTAGTTAGTATATATGATAAAATTGGTTTCAGGTGTAGAATTTAGTAATTCATCACTTACATATACCACCCAGTCAGTGCTCATCATAACAAGTGCACTCCTATATGCCGTCACCCATTTGGTCCATCTCCTGCCCACATCCCTTTATCAACCCTCAGTTGTTTTCTATAGTTAAAAGTCTCTTATGGTTTGCTTCCCTCTCTCTCTCTTTTTTTCCCCTTCCCATATGTCCATCTGTTTTGTTACTTAAATTCCATATGAATGAAATCATATGGTATTGTTTTTCTCTGACTGACTTATTTTGCTTAGCATAATACACTGTAGCTCCATCCATGTCATTGCAAATGGCAAGATTTTCTTCTTTTTGATGGCTGAGTAATATTCCATCACACTCACCCCACACAGTTTCTTTATCCATCAATTGATGGACATTTGGGCTCTTTTCATAGTTTGGCTGTTGTTGATAATGCTGCTATCAATACCATACATGTGCCCTTTGAATCAGTATTTTTTGTATCCTTTTGGTAAATACATAATAGTGCAGTTGCTGGGTCATAGGGTACTTCTATTTTTGAGTTTTTGAGGCACCTCCACACTGTTTTCAAGAGTGGCTGCACCAGTTTCCATTTCCACCTACAGAGTCAGAAGTTTCCACTTCTCTGAATCCTTGCCAACATCTCTTCTTTCCTGTGTTAAACCCCTCTGACAGGTGTGAGGTGGTATCTCATTGTGGTTTTGATTTGTAGCTCCCTGATGATGAGTGATGTTGAGCATCTTTTTATGTGTTAGCCATCGGGACGTTGGAAAAAAATGTCTGTTCGTGTCTTCTGCCCATTTCTTAAAATATTTTAATGTTTTTTATTTATTATTTTTGAGAGACAGAGAGAGACAGTGTTAGCAGGCGAGGGTCAGAGAGAGGGAGGTACGGAATCTGAAGCAGGCCCCAGGCTCTGAGCTAGCTGCCAGCACAGAGCCCGACGCGGGACTCGAACCCACGAACCATGAGATCATGACCTGAGCTGAAGCTGGATGCTTAACCGACTGAGCCACCCAGGCGCCCCTCTTCTGCCCATTTCTTAACTGGATTGTTTATTTTGGGGGGTATTGAATTTGATAAGTTCTTTATAGATTTTGGATACTTACCTTTTATCTGATATGTCATTTGGAAATATCTTCTCCCATTCCATAGGTTGTCTTTCAGTCTTGTTTATTTCCTTTGCTGTGCAGAAGCTTTTTATTTTGACGAAGTCTCAATAATTCACGTTTGCTTTTATTTCCCTTGCCTCCAGAGACATGTCTAGTAGAAGTTGCTGTGGCTGAAGCCAAAGGGGTTGCTGCCTGTGTTTTCTTCTAGGATTTAAATGGTTTCCTGTCTCCCATGTATGTCTTTTATCCGTTTTGCATTTATTTTTGTACATGGTGTAAGAAAGTGGTCCATTTTCATTCTTCTGCATGTTGCTATCCAGTTTTCTCAATACCATTTATTGAAGAGACAGTTTTTTTTCCCATTGGATATTCTTACCTGCTTAGTCAAAGATGAATTGACCACATAGTTGTGGGTCTACTTCTGAGTTTTTATTCTATTTCATTGATCTGTGTGTCTGTTTTTGTGCCAGTACCATACTGTCTTGATGACTATAGCTTTGTAATACAGCTTGAAGTCTAAAATTGTGATGCCTCCTGATTTGCTTTTCCTTTTCAAGATTGCTTTGGTTATTCAGGGTCTTTTGTACTCCCATACAAATTTTAAGATTGTTTGTTCTAGCTCTGTGAAAAATGCTGGTGGTATTTTGACAGGGATTGCATTAAATGTGTAGATTGCTTTGGGTAGTATAGACATTTTAACAATATTTGTTCTTCCACCCATGAGCATGGGATGCTTTTCAATTTCTTCATGTCCTCCTTCTTTCCTAAGTGTTCTATAGTTTTCAGAGTACAGATCTTTTACCTCTTTGGTTAGGTTTATTTTTAGGTATTCTATGAGTTTTGGTGCAGTTGTAAATGGGATCAATTCCTTAACTTCTCTTTCTGCTGCTTTATCATTGGTATATAGAAATGCAACAGATATCTGTGCATTGATTTTCTATCCTGTAACTTTGCTGAATTCATGTATTAGCGTGTAGTAGCATGAATTCAGCAGTTTTTTGGTAGAATGTTTTGGATTTTCTACGTAAAGTATCATGTCATCTGCAAATAGCAAACATTTGAATTCTTTGTTGCTTTGGATGCCTTTTATTTCTTTTTGTTGTCTGAGTGCTGAGGCTAGGACTCCCAGCACTGTGTGAAATAACAATGGTGAGAGTGGACATTGCTGACTTGTGCCTGACTGTAGAGGAAAAGCTCTCAGTTTTTCACCATTGATTATATTAGTTATGGGGTTTTTATGAGGTATGTTCTATCTATCCCTAATTTGTTGAAGGCTTTTATAAAAAAATGAATGCTGTATATTTTCAAATGCTTTTTCTGCATCTATTGAGAGGATAATATGGTTCTTATCCTTTCATTTATTAATGTAGTATATATCATGTTCGTTGATTTGCAAATATTGAGCCAACCCTACAGCCCAGGAATAAATCCTACTTAATCATGGTGAATAATTCTTTTAATGCACTCTTGGATCTAATTTGTTATTATCTTGGTGAGAATTTTAGTATCCATGTTCATCAGGGATATTGGCCTGTAATTCTCCTTCTTAGTGGGGTCTCTGTCTGGTTTTGGAATCAAGGTAATGCTGGCCTCATAGTGTTTTGGAGTCTTCCTTCCATTTCTATTTTGTGGAACAGTTTGAGAAGAATGGGTATTACTTCTTTAAATGTCTGGTAGAATTCCCCTAGGAAGCCATCTGGCCCTGGGCTTTTGTTTGTTGGGAGACCCATTCTCACTCTTATCACTAACTTTGCTTCCTATTTCACTGAGGTATTGGAAGCCGTCAGAATACGCTTACCAAACTCTTCCAATGCCAGTCTACCTACCTACTTGAACCTAGACCAGTTTGTTTTTCTTCCTGTCATGAATGAACATTCAGTTTAAAGACCATTCTCTTACATGTCACATCTTGTCTACTTGGGCGTATTCTTCCAACAAAACTTCCTTCTCCCCAACATCATTTCCCCCCACACTTCTCCCTTATTTCCTTCTTACCTCCCTTTTTTTCAAAATTTTTTAATGTTTTTATTTATTTTTGATAGACAGAGAGAGACAGTATGAGCAGGGGAGGGTCAGAGAGAGAGGGAGATAGAGAATCTGAGGCAGGCTCCAAGCTCTGAGCTAGCTGTCAGCACAGAGCCTGACGCGGGGCTCAAACCCACAATCTGTGAGATCATGACCTGAGCCAAAGCCAGATGCTTAACTGACTGAGCCACCCAGGCACCCCAACCTTCTTACCTCTCTTAATCACTTGTTTAGCAGCCATAGTACTAAAAAATTCTTGGTGTAGTCTATAAATGTAAATCAGAACATTTCATTCATCTGCTTATAATCCTCCAATGGCTTTCCTTCATACTTGGGATAAAATTTAAACTCCTTAACCCAGTGTGCAAAGCTATCTGTAATCTCACCCCTAACTATCTGTTGAAACCCTCGTGTACTATGTTCTCTCTTATTCCTATATTCCAGTCAAATGGCCTTACTATTGTACCCACCCTACGGTTTTGTTCCAGGTTTTCTGTCAAGCTGCAAGATTCCTTGATATTCATGTGTATATCTCTCTCTTTCCATTCATACTTTTGCTTGAAGTTATGTTCACAGAGAAGTTTCCATGATCATCTAATCCAAAGGAGGCAATGTCTATCACATTACTCTTTTAATTCTTAGTACAGCACTTATCACTCAGTGTGTGATATTTTTCTTATTTATTGCTTATTTGCCAATTGTTAATATCCCCCTACTAAATTTTTATCTCCATTACAGTATGAACTTCCCCTGATATATATCCCAATCAGAGAGAACAGTACTTTATATTAGACATTCAATAAATATGAATGAATGAATGACTAATAAATGAATGAGTGGGAAGTCTTCTAACTTACTTTTAACAAATTCCCGTGAAGGTAAGTTAACCTTCTTACTAAGACATATGTTCCATTACCTTATTTTAACAAATTAATGTAACTTTAAATTTATGTGTATTTTAAATCCATTATAACAACAGAAAGATGGGTTTCCATTAAACTTTAATTTTACTAAAGGAATTACATGTGGTTAATAGGAATCATAATGAACAGAGTGATTTGCATTTCCTCCATGCTGTGGACGTAAAAAGAAACCAGTGGTAAATGTTCTGCCCTTTTAGTGAATAATGATAGCACAAATGTACCAGACATAGTTAGAAAGATGAAGTCCTCACGTTTCCATCTCAGGTGCTGAGGACATGTAAATGTAACTTGAGAAATTCAGACCACCAGAGCTTTCTCCTTTTACCCAGGGAAAGTGAGTCTCTATGTACTTGTCACCTCTCCATCTCGAGCACATCTTTAATCTTTCACATTTTATATTTCCTTCAGCTGAGTATGGAAATGTTTAGTTACTTAAATGGTTCCAAAGCTACTGTTAAGTGAAAATACTTAAATCTGGAACAGATGTTCAAGTATTGGGGTAATAAAGATATTATTTAGGGCAGCTGAAAAGCAGATAAAAGGATAGGGGAGATCAACTCATGATGGATGAGTACCTGCAGCCAAAGTAACTGCAGGAAGAAGCAGCAGGCTGTTGGCATCCAAAAGTGTGGAGCCTCTGCCATTTTGTGAGGGAACCAAGGCCATCAGTACAGAAAAAAGACCAGAGGCTCATCTGTTTCTGGTTGCCTCATGACATTTACTGATGGAAAGAGTGTGCTTTAGAGCAGGAGGAATCCCCAGAGTAGTGGTTTCTCAAATCGTCCCTCAGAAGTTGTAACAAGAATCCTGAGAGTGGATGGAGTAGGTAGGACTTCAGCTCCCCTATCCCCATCTCTATTGCTTCAACCTAAGAAGTTCTGCAGATTTCACTTGGATAATAGTATTTTGTTGTATGGAAGTTTAAAATTTTATTCTAATTTATCTTGAAGAATTAATGTAGAAATGTAGCTATAAAAGCTCCATTTTTCTTTTTAAAGGGTAATGGGCAAGAAGATTTGCACTAAGTTCAGTTATTCTAAGCCTATAATAAATAAAATGGCATATACCAGCTTAGGAATAGACAGCTAAATCAACTAAATAAGAGGTATACAAACACATTAACAATACATAGAACCTTTTATATGATAAGGTGTTATTTCAAATCAAATAGAAAATAATAGATCGTTCAATATGTGATATAGGAGCCCTATCATACAGCTATCAGATAGGTTAATAATTTAACTATGAAAAATAAAATCCTGTACGTACTCGAATAAAACATAACTGAATGAATATATTTTAAAACTTGAGATAGAAAGAAGTAAAACGCCAATCAGGACACCAAAACGAGAACCCATAAAGGAAACTTTTTTTAATGTTTATTTTTGAGAGAGAGAGAGAGAGAGAGATTATAAGTGCGGGAGGGGCAGAAAGAGACAGAGACAGAATCCGAAGCAGGCTCTAGGCTCTGAGCTGTCCACACAAAACCCAACAATGTAGGGCTCAAACTCAGAAACCATGAGATCATGACCTGAGCTGAAGTCAGACACTTAACCAGCTGAGCCACCCAGGCCCCCCTGTAAAGGAAACTCTTAATTTTGACTATGTAAGAACTGAAGGTGCTCATATGGCAGAACATTAAAAGGAAAATTAAAAGACAAAAATCAACTTGCTGTGATGAGCACTGGGTGTTGTATGTAAGTGTGATGAATCACTAAATACTATTCTGGAAACCAATACTACATATGTATAACTAACTTGAATTTAAAGAATCTTGGAAGGAAAAAAGAGACAAAAAGCAAGGAAAATATTTGAAACATACAGGCAGATGGAGGATTGATATTCTTGACATGTTAATTACTGTTACTACTATAAAACAGCCAAATAGAAAAATATACTATAAGGCATAATTGTATTTTACTAGAGAATTTAAATGGCCATTAAATCCATGAAAAAATTAAACCTCATTAGCAGTCAAAGACATTAATTTTAAAAGCTTTGGTTGATAATGTACAATTTTGTCAAACATATATAATTAAAAAAGTACTCTAATATACTCTAGATGCCTTTATAATTTGGATACAACCTCTGTTGGGGTGCAATTAAGTCAATTTTTACTGGAAGTTAAAGTGCATGCCTTATAGCCCAGAAATTATATTTCTAACAATTTATTCTAAGGACATAATCAAATAAATTTGCATAAAATTAAATAATGTAGTAATATAATACAGGATATATATTAATCATATGAATATATTTAAAAACAATATATTCTGAGTATATATTATATATGTATGTATAAAAGATGTTCAGGGGTGCCTGGGTGGCTCAGCTGGTTGAGTGTCCAATATTTTTTTAATGTTTATTTATTTTTGAGAGAGAGAGAGCAAGAGAGAGTGGGACCAGGGGAAGGGCAGAGCAAGAGAGAGATACAGAATCCGAAACAGGCTCCAGGCTCTGAGCTGCCAGCACAGAGGTCGATGCAGAGCTCAAATCCATGAACCGTGAGATCACGAACTGAGCCCAAAGTCAGAAGCTTAATTGACTGAGCCACCCAGGTCCCCTGAGAATCCAGCTATTGATTTTGGCTCAGCTCATAATCCCAGGATCACAATATTGAGTGTTGCATCTGGCTCCATGCTGAATGTGGAACCTGCTTAAGATTGGCTCATTCCCTTTCCCCCCCCACCCACACACGCACTCTCTCTCTCTCAAAAAATGTTCGTTGCAGAATTGCTTATAATAATGAGGAATTTGAAATAACCTGTGTCCACATATGTACTATTTGTTTTAAATAGGTTATTGTCAAACTGGTTTTCATATAACACCCAGTGCTCTTCCCATGTGCCCTCCTCCATTACCATCACCTCTTTTCCCCTCCCCTTCACACTTCAACCCTCAGTTCGTTTTCAGTATTCAATAGTCTCTCAGGTTTTGCGTCCCTCTCTCTTTCCCCAACTCTCTTTCCCTCTTCCACTCCCACAGGTCCTCCATTAGGTTCCTCCTGTTCTCCTGTTAGACCTATGAGTGCAAACACATGGTATCTGTCCTTCTCCACCTGACTTATTTCGCTTAGCATGACACCCTCAACATCCATCCACCTTGCTACAAATGGCCATATTTCATTCTTTCTCATTGCCATGTAATACTCCATTGTATATATATACCACATCTTCTTGATCCATTCATTAGGTGATGGACATTTAGGCTCTTTCCATGATTTGGCTATTGTTGACAGTGCTGCTATGAACATTGGGGTACATGTGCCCTTATGCATCAGCACTTCTGTACCCCTTGGGTAAATCCCTAGCAGTGCTATTGCTGGGTC
>NC_043701.1:82070327-82144728 GCF_006229205.1 Suricata suricatta | reverse complement strand
CATTCTTCTGCATGTTGCTGTCCAGTTCTCCCAGCACCACCTGCTAAAGAGGCAGTCTTTTTTCCATCGGATACTCTTTCCTGCTTTGTCAAAAAATAATTGGCCGTACATTTGTGGGCCCAGTTCTGGGTTCTCTATTCTATTCCATTGGTCTATGTGTCTGTTTCTGTGCCAGTACTATACTGTCTTGATGATGACAGCTTTGTAGTAGAGGCTAAAGTCTGGGATTGTGATGCCTCCCGTTTTGGTTTTCTTCTTCATTATTACTTTGGCTATTCGGGGTCTTTGGTAGTTCCATACGAATTGAGGATAGTTTGTTCTAGCTTTGAGAAGAATGTTGGTGCAATTTTGATGGGGATGGCATTGAATGTGTAGATTGCTTTGGGTAGTAATGACATTTTCACAATGTTTATTCTTCTAATCCATGAGCATGGAATGTGTTTCCATTTCTTGGTGTCTTATTCAATCTTTTTCATAAGTTTTCTATAGTTTTCATCATATAGGTCTTTTACATCCTTGGTTAGGTTTACTACAAGGTATTTTATGGGTTTTCATGCAATTGTGAATGGGATCAGTTTATTGATTTCTCTTTCCGCTGCTTCATTATTGGTGTATAGGAATGCAACTGATTTCTGGACATTGATTTTGTACCCTGCGAGTTTACTGAATTCATTGACCAGTTCTAGAAGGCTCTGGTAGAGTCAATTGGGTCTTCCATGTAGAGTGTCATGTCATCTGTGAAAAGTGAAAGTTTGACTTCTTCTTTGCCAATTCTGATGCCTTTTATTTCCTTTTGTTGTCTGATTGCTGATGCTAAAACTTCCAGCACTATGTTAAACAACAGTGGTGAGAGTGGACATCCCTGTCATGTTCCTAATCTCACGGGGAAAGCTCTCAGTTTTTTCCCATTGAGGGAGATATTAGCTATAGGGTTTTCATAAACTTTTATAGTGTTTAAGTAAGTTTCTTCTATTCTGACTTTCTCAAGGTTTTTATTAAGAAAGGGTGCTGTTTTTGTTGAATGCTTTTTCTGCATCTCTCGACAGGATCATATGGTTTTTATCTTTTCTTTTGTTTAATGTGAGGTATCACATTGATGGATTTGCGAATATTGAACCAGCCTGTAACCCCAGAATGAATCCCACTTGATCATGGTGGATGATTTTTTTTATATGCCATTGAATTCGATTTCCTAGTATCTTGTTGAGTATTTTTGCATCTGTATTCATTAAGGATATTGGTCTGTAGTTTTTTTTTTTTTTTTTTTTTTTTTGCTGGGTCTCTGTCTGGTTTGAGTATCAAGGTGATGCTGGCTTCGTAGAATGAGTTTGGAAGTTTTCCTTTATTTCTATTTTTTGGAATAGTTTGAGAAGAATGGGTATTAACTCTGCTTTGAATGTCTGGTAGAATTCCCCTGGGAAGCCCTCTGGCCCTGGGCTCTTATTACTTGGGAGATTTTAGATAACAGATTCAATTTCATCACTGGTTATCAGTCTGTTCATGCTTTCTATATCTTCCCATTTGAATTTTGGTAGTGTATGTGCATTTAGGAATCTGTCCCTTTCTTCTAGGTTCTCCAGGTTTTTGGCATATAATTTTTCATAGTAATCTCTGAGGATTGCTTGTATTTCTAAGGGATTGGTTGTAGCAGATCCTTTTTCATTCATGATTTTGTCTCTCTGGGTGCTCTCTCTTTTCTTTCTAAGGAGCCTGGCTAGAGGTTTATCCATTTTGTTTACTTTTTCAAAGAACCAACTCTTGGTTTCATTGATCTGCTTGACTGTCTTTTTGGATTCTATGTTGTTTATTTCTGCCCTGATCTTTATTATTTCTTTTCTTCTGCTGGGTTTGGGGTGCTCTTGCTGCTCTCCTTCTAGTCCCAGTAGGTGCCCTTTAGATTTTGAATCTTTACTTTTCCTAGTTTGTTGAAATAGGCCTGGATTGCAATATACTTTCCTCTTAGGACTGCCTTTGCTATATCCCAGAGATTTTCGATAGTTGTATTTTCATTTTTATTTGTTTCCATATATTAATTTCTTCTCTAATTGCCTGATTAGCCCAATCATTGTTTAGTAGTGTGGTTTTTAACCTCCACATTTTTGTTTATACTTATGGAGGGCTGCTTTATACCCCAGTATGTGATCTATCTTGGAGAATGTGCCATGTGCACTTGAGAAGAAGGTGAATTTCCTAACTTCAGGATGCAGAGTTCTGATTCTTTCTGTTCCAATGTGTCATTCAGGTCCATTGTTTCCTTAGTGATTTTCTGTCTGGTTGATCTATCCATTGCTGTTAGTGGAGTATTAAAATCCCCTGCAGTTAGCACATTCTTATCAACCAGATTGTTTCTGTCTGTGAGTAATTGTTTTATGTATTTGGATGCTCCCAAATTTGGCAGAAAGATGTTTATAATTGTTAGCTCTTCCTAATGGAGAGACCCTGTAATTATTATATAATGTCCTTCTTCATCTCTTGTTACTGCCTTTACCTTAAAGTCCAGTTTGTCTGATATAAGTATGGCTACTCTTTCTTTTGGCTTCCAGTCACATGATAGATATTTCTCCATCCCTTTACTTTCAACCTGAAGGTATCTTCAGGTCTAAAATGAGTCTCTTGTAGACAGCAAATAGATGGATTTTGTTTTTTTATCCATTCTGCTACCCTGTGTCATTTGGTTGGAGCATTCAGTCCATTTACATTCAGTGTTATTATTAAAAAATGCGGGTTTAGACTCCTTGTGTTCTCCATAGAATTCATGTTTATAGTGGTGTCTCTGGCACCTTGTATTCTTTGGAACATTTCTCTGATAGAGTCCCTCTTAGGATTTCTTGGAGGTATGTTTTGGTGGTCATAAATTCTCTCAATTTTTGTTTATTTGGGAACACCTTTATCTCTCCTATTTTGAATGACAGGCTTTTTGGATAGAGGATTCTTGGCTGCATGTTTTTTCTGTTCATCACATTGAAGATTTCCTGCCATTCCTTCCTGGCCTGCCAAGTTTTAGAAGATAGGTCTCTAACCACTCTAATAGGTTTCCCTTTGTACATTAGGGCCCTTTTCTCTCTAGCTGCTCTCAGAATTCTCTCTTTGTCTTTATATTTTGCCAGTTTCACTATGACATGGTGTGCCCAAGGCGGATTCAAATTACATCTTAAGGGGGTTCTTTTTGCCTCTTGAATTTGAATGTCTATTTCTTTCCCCCGATTGGGAAATTATCAGTTATAATTTGGTCTAGTATCCCTTCATGACCTTTCTCTCGTTCTTCTTCTTCAGGAATTCCTATGATACAGATGTTGTTCCATTAGATTTTATCACTCAGGTCTCGAATTCTCCTTTCCTGCTCCTGGATGAATTTCTCTCTTTTTTTTTTTTTTCCGGCTCCTCTTTTGCTATATCTATGTCTTCTAATTCACCTATCTTTTTTCTTCCTCTTCAATCCTTGAGGTGGCCACCTCCATTTCATTATTCACCTCATTTATAACCTTTTTTAATTCATCACACCTATTTTCAAAGTCCGTAGTCATTATCTCAGTTGCTTCTTTGATGATTTTTCAACCTCAATGATTAATTTTATCACAAGTTTTTTAAATTCTTGTTTCATTATGTTGTTTTACATCTGTTTTGAGCAATTCCGTGGCTGTGACTTTTTCCTGGAGATTCTTCAGGGGAGAGTTCCTTCGTTTTGTCATTTTGGCTAGTTTTCTATCTCTTGTCAGTTTTAAAAAGCTCATTGTGCACTTTGAACCTGTTAGTGTTGCTCTGTTAAAGGAGGCTTATTGACTGTCCAGGGCCTGTCGTTTCAGGAAATATTCTTTTAATGGTGTCTCTCAGTTTTGCTTCTTGTTCCTTTGATTATTTTATTTCCGTACAAAGCAGTATTTGGGACTTGCCGTCATGCGCACTTTGGCTTGTTTCTTGGGGTAACCCTAAGAAGGAAAACAGACAGACAAACACAGAGGGAACAGAAGCATGCAAACGCACAGACAAATCAAACAAACAAACAAATTAAAAGGAGGAAAGCAAGAAAAGAAAATGGAGAGGAAAAAGAAGAAAGAAGAGAAGAAGAAGAAGAATAAAAATAAAGGGGAGCAGAGACAACAAAGGACAATGGACAGTCTAAAAGTGTATAACCAGTTGAGGGGAGAGATAAGGATTAGATATGGGAGAATATATCTGGATGGCAAGAGGAAGAAAAAAAAAAGTGGGAGAAAGGAAAAAGGAAAATAAGGAGTAAAAATAAGAAAAAACATTTTTAAAAAGTAAAAAAGGTAATAATAATAAAAAATAAGTAGAAGAAAAAAAGAAGGAAAAAAAAAGCAGCAGCTCCCCTTCACAGATTGTGATGGTTTGTTGTAGCAGGTCTCAGCGGCTGCTCTTGGAGGCCCTGCCTTGGTGACCGGGGAGAGTAAAATGGAGGTGCCACAAGCTCCGCCGGAACTAAGCATGGCAGGCCACTGTAATGAGTCTGATCTTGTGCTGTAGCTAAGCGAAGCTGTATTTTCCAGGCCTGCCTTGTTTCAAAATCCTACTCCATGCACTTTTATGGTACCACAGATGGGATGTACTTGCTTTGGCAGCTGGTTTCTTAGCCGGGATCTTGTAGGGGGAGGGAGCAGTTTCTCTAGGCACCAGCAGGGATTTGTGCTGCCACTGATGGAGGTGAGGTGCGCTCCAGGAAGCGAAGTTTGTACCCTCACAGATGCCACCGCCAACTCCCAGCCCCCAGCTGGGATTGAGATCCTTTAGGGGGAGGGAGCAGTTTCTCTAGGCATGGCCACGATTCGCGCTGTTGCTTCCGGAAACGCAGGGCGCTGCCGGAAATGCGCTGCCGCCAACTCCCTGCTGGGATCGAGTAGGTGTGGGGGCTATTTTTTTCCTGTTGGCACCTGGGATTCGGGATTCGCGCGGCCAATACTGGAGGCGAGATGTGCTTTGGAAATGAGGTAGGTGTCCCACTCCCGCAGCCAAGGCCGAAGTGTGTGCCTCCTGGCCTGCTGCCACCGCCACTGCCGCCGTGGCCGCTAACTCCCTGCCAGGATGGTGCAGGGGAGGAGGCTGTTTTTTCCCTTGTGCCACCTGGGTTTGGGATTTGGGCTGCCCAGCAGTTATATATGGAGTGAGAGTTTTTCTCTCCATGCGGGGTTAAACGTTTTTTATCTCTTCTCTAGAGACAGTATTATCAGCGTGTTCAGTTTCTCTTTCTCTTCCCTTTGTCTCTCAGAGGCTCTGCGTGCTTTCCCTGTGTTGTGCTGGGGCTCCCACCTCCCCTGCCTTTCTTGGGCTGGTCCATTTTCCAATCTCCCCAGTTCATACTCACTCATTCAGGCATCTTTGAGGTTGTCTTCTTTCTGAAGTATGTATTTTCTCCTTCCACTCTTGCAGATGAGAGTAATGTCCTTCTCAGTTCAATAAATGGCAAGAACGAAGTTTACAGAGCTCCCTTCCTCTCCGCCATCTTGGCTCCTTCCCCCATGTATGTACTATTATCCTGTATGTTAGTCAGGATAAGCTAGACTATATTGTTGTACTAAGCAAATTATGAAATCATGAAAGCTTTACATCTAATTTTTTCCCCTTGCTCATATTGAGTGCATTGTGAGTCTGGTAATCTCCTCAGGGGAGCTCCTTATCCAGGCTATCTCCATCTGGTAGCTCTATCATTTCTATCAATGCCACTGTGGCAGAGCTGAAGGGCAATGCAAAGGCTCTTCACTGCCTCAGCCTGTAGGTGATACACATCATTTCTACTCAGAGCTAATTGTCAGAACTTGTCACATGGGTCTTGCTTAACTTCAAGGCAACTGTCATGCTTATCCTTCTGTGTACCTGGAAGAAGAAAAAATAGGATATCGGTAGCTCTAGTGATCTCTACCATATATGGCATTAAAAATGCTATGATTCTTTATTTACTAACACTAAAGAATGTCCACAATACATTGTGTAGGAGGTCAACACGTTTTGAATAATTCATTTGTGTAGGGGATGGGGGTAAGTGGCAACTCAGCCTGGAAAAATGTGGCAGTGTATATCTCTACATACACATTGAAAAATATGGAAGGAGTTATAGACTAAAAAGTTAATAGTAATTGTTTTTAAATGATGGGATTATGGATGTCTAAGTGTATTTAACTCAGATTTAGATGATAGCAGGGGTCTCAGTAAACATAGTAATAACTAACACTGTAGACCACTTTAGTTTAACTGTGGATCAACATACTCTGGCTTACTTACACCTTTCAATAACTGTGGTATTATCTCTGTTTAACACATGGAAATCTACCTCAGAATTTGAGTGGCTTACCCAGTATCAGTCAATAAGTAGGGTTAAAAGGATCTACCAGCTCCAAATACCATGCCCCTATTTATTTATTAATATTGTAATAATTTCTTTTGGAACCTGATTAAATCACTTATTCCAGCAGACGAAGGCTTCCTTGATTCTTTCTATATGGATTCTGCTTTGAGTCTGAGATTAGCCAAGAGACATTTTTTTTTTAATTTGCCTTTCTCTGTTAATCCCCAACCTGCTCCAACTCTCTAAGAAATACCCAGGAAATCAAATACAAGGAAGCTCAAAGGGCCAAGGCAAGTGAGCCCAAGATTTATAGGCTCCCTCCCACGGGGGCCAAAGTCTGGTCGCTGAGATCTCCACTCAGATCCTGGTTGTAAAGGCTGGTGCAGAATAAGGTGATTCCAGAGGCTAGCAGTAACCCAGCCCAGAGGGGCTTTCTGCAGCGGGGCACCCCTAATCAAGCCAGGCTGTATAAGAAGTGGTGTTTTTAAATTTTTTTAAATGTCTTTATTTTATTTTGAGAGAGAGAGAGACAGAGAGTGAGCAGGGGAGGGGCAGAGAGAGGGGGAGACACAGAATCTGATGTAGGCTCTAGGCTCTGAGCTGTCAGCACAGAGCCCGACACCAGGCTCGAACCCATGGACTGTGAGATCATGACCTGAGCCAAAGTCGAAGTAGGACGCTTAGCTGACTGAGCCATCCAGGTGCCTCAAGAAGTGTTTGTTGGCCTTGTCGAAGAGCTCCTTCCCGTAGGCATCTGAGAACTGGGCAACTTGCACGCTGTAGGAGGCCAAACCTAAGGCCCCAGATTCTGAAAAGGCTCCCAACCACAGAAAGCAGTCCCAGGCCAGCCATGGCAGTTGATGGTCACGCCCTGGACGCAAGAGACATATTTTTTAAATAAACAAATTTAGTGTTCAGGAAGACCTTATATCTTTATGTTTCTGCCCACTTTTCCCTTCACATTCATCCCATACCTTGTGAAATAGCCTCCTCCTTGATCTCTCACATAGACAGTTTTTCAAAAACAAACTAGGTCAAGGTCCTCACTTTCTTTTCTTTTTTTAAAATTTTAATTCCACTATAACTAACATACAGTGTTATATTAGTTTCAGGTGTATAATATAATGGTTCAACACTTCTATACATTACTCAGTGCTCATCATGATAAGCGTACTCTTCATCTCCCCCCAGCAACCTCTCCCAACACCTAACCTCTGGTAGCCATCAATTTGTTCTCTGTAGTTAAGAGTCTCCTTATTGTTTGTCCCTTTTCTTCTTGTTCATTTTGTTTTTTAAATTTCACATATGGGTGAAATCATACAGTATTTGTCTTTCTCTGACTAACATTTCAATTAGCATTATACCCTCTATATCCATCCACATTATTGCAAAGGGCAAGATTTTACTTTTTTATAGCCAATTAATATTCCATAACTCATTCACACACACACACACCATATCTTCTTTATCCATTCATGTATCAGTGGACACTTGAGCTGCTTCCATAGTTTGGCTTGTTAACAATGCTGCAATAAACTTAGGGGCACATATATCTTTTCAAATTAGTGTGTTAGTATTGCTTGAGTAAATACCCAGTAGTAGAATTACTAGATCATTTAGTAATTCTCTCTTCAATTTTTTGAGGATCCTCCATACTGTTTTCTACAGTGGCTGCAAAAGTTTGCATTCCCACCAGCAGTAGACAAGTGTTCCTTTTTCTCCACACCCTTGCTAACATTTGTTGTTTCTTGTGGTTTTGGTTTTGCCCAATCTGACAGGTAGGAGGTGATATCACATGGTAGCTTTGATTTTCAGTTTCCTGATGATGAGTGATGTAGGACATCCTTTCATATGTTTGTTGGCCATTGGTATGTCTGCTTTGGGGAAATGTCTGTTCATGTCTTCTGCCCATTTTTAAATTGGGTTTTTGTGGGCTATTTTTTTCCCTGATGTTGAGTTGTATAAGTTCTCTATATATTTTGGATACTATCCCTTTATCAGATATGTCATTTGTAGATATCTTCTCCAATTCAGTAGGTTGTCTTTTAGTTTTTTTGATGGTTTCCTTTGCTGCACAAAAGCTTTTTATTTTGATGTAGTCTCAATAGTTTATTTTTGCTTTTGTTTCCCTTCCCTTAGGAGTCACATCTAGAAAAATGATGATACTACAGCTAATGTCAGAGAAATTGCTGCCTATGCTGTCTTCTAGGATGTTTATGGTTTAGGTCTCACATTTAGGTCTTAAATCCATTTTGAGTTTATTATTGTGTATGGTATAAGAAAGTGGTCTAGTTTCATTCTTTTGCATGTAGCTGTCCAGTTTTCCCAACACCATTTCTTGAAGAGATTGTCTTTTCCTATTGCATATTCTTGCCTCCTTTGTGAAAGATTAATTGACCATGTAATCATGCATTTATTTCTAGGCTCTCTATTCTGTTTTATTGGTCTATGTGTCCATTTTTGTGCCAGTATCCATACTACTATGGGTTGGTAGTATCTGGGATTGTGATACCTCCTGTTTTGTTCTTTTTCAAGATTGCTTTGGCTATTCAGGGTTTTCTGTAGTTCCATACAAATTTAAATTTGTTCTTGTTTTGTGAAAAGATTTCTTTGGGTAATATGGACATATTAATAATATTTGTTTTTCTGAACTATGAGCATGTAATGTCTTTCCATGCCATGACACGTCTTTATGTCATTTTCAGTTCCTTTCATCTGTGTTTTATAGTCTCCAGAGTATAGTTGTTTCACCCCCTTGATTAAGTTTATTTCTAAATATG
Organism: Suricata suricatta; assembly: GCF_006229205.1. NCBI lineage: Eukaryota > Metazoa > Chordata > Mammalia > Carnivora > Herpestidae > Suricata > Suricata suricatta. The sequence goes on along the minus strand of NC_043701.1, from coordinate 82,135,653 downwards.
TTATTATTTTTGGAGCAATTGTAAATGGGGCTGTTTCTTAATTTCTTTTTCTTCGACTTTGTTATTAGTGCATAAATATGCAGTGGATTTCTGTACATTGATTTTATATTCTGCAACCTTACTGAACTCATGAATCAGTTCTAGTAGTATTTTGATGGAACCTTTAGGGGTTTCTATTTATAATATCATGTCACCTTCACTTTCTTTTTTGAACCTCACTGCTGGTACTCTGCTCTCTGCTATCACCCATTCAGTTCATGCTACTTCCTATTCAGTCATCTAAGTGTACCACTTTCTTAATCTAAGGAACCTTCCCAGATTCAACTCATTCTAAGCTGACCCTTCCATGGTTTTGGATTCCCTTAGAATTTATATATAAATAATCCTGTTTTATCAGCTATATGGTTGTATTTCCATGTGTGTAAATAATCCATTGATTTACTAACTAAGCTTTTGGAAAGCAAAGACTGTATTCTCTACTCTTTACTCCTTCGCTATTCATAGCATGGCATTTGTGGAGCTGTATCACTTGGATCTCCATCAGGAGAAATTCGTGACAAGCATAGTTAAATAACAATCCTAGCTGACATTTTTCTGAGTCTATTTTTGCAGTCATGGTGAAGCCTCACTTCCTTTGGACTGCTTCCAGCTAATGACATGAAAGAGTGCTAGTCCTGGCCCATTCCTGTGTAATGCAGGGCTTCTCTAATGAGCAACTCTGACTCAGTTTACTAGTTTTCTGTGGATGCCATACCAAACTTAAAACAATACAAATATATTCTTCCATAGTTTGGGGTCCAGGAGTCTGAAATCAATGTGTTGGCATGGTCGGTTCCTTCCAGAGGCTCCAAGGGAGAACCATTTCAATCTTCTCTCCTGGCGTCCAGGTGCTGCCGGTGATCCGTAGTGTTCTTTGACTTGTAGCTATATAACCCAAATATCTGCCTCTGTTTTTATATGCCCTTCTCTTCTTTGTATCTCTGTCTTCCCTTCGTATTAGGATGCTTGCTTTGATTCAGGGACTGCATAAGTAGTCCAGGATTATCTGATCTTGATATCCTTAATTACATCTGCAAAGACTCCTTTTCCAAATAAGGTCACATTCACAGGCCCTGGGTAGATATGTCTTCTGGGGCAGGGAGGGGGCACCTTTAAGCCCACTACACTCAGGGATCCCTACCTGACCTGTCTAAAACATCCTCAGAATTATAGTATGGACAGAAACCTTTATACTTAATCTCTATTCTTTCATATGTGTCAAACCTGCATTGTTCTGAAGCCTCTCTCTTTATTCCTACTCCCGTTATTTTTATTCTTCATAAGCACTTCCCCAGTAAATCTGTTGCATGCCTATCCCATTGTGGCAAGTTCTTCTTCTTCTTCTTCTTCTTCTTCTTCTTCTTATTATTATTATTATTATTATTACTATTATTCAATTTTTTAAAACAAAAACAAAACAGAGCTCTGAATGTCACGGTGAAGTATTCATTGAAGTGTGAGTAAATGGTGGGAATAACCATGTCTCTCCCAAGATGAGGGCTTCTTGAAGGACCTGAGTTGCTACACAAAGTGTCTGATAAATGCCTAATAACTGTTTCTAAGTGAACACTGGGGAAGAGTTTCTCCTTTCCATTGCACTTCAGTGTAGAGGTAAACTGGATGTTACATATAACATCATAATCTCCTGCTTCATGGTTCTTTCCATTTGACAGTGTAGACCAGTAACTCTTTTTCTGTTTTGTTTTGCTTTTTTGAGAGAGGGATGCATGCCTGTGTGGGGGAGTAGGGAAGGGGAAGAGACAGGGAGAGACAGAATCTTAAGCAGACTCCACACCCAGTGTGGAACTGGACATGGAGCTCTATATCACAACTCTGAGATTATGACGTAGGCCAAACTCAAGAGTCAGAAGCTTAGCCAACTGATCCACCTAGCCACTTCAAGATCAGTTATTCTTAAGTTTTTTTTCTACCCAGGTCAGACTACCTTTCCATGTGTCACACTCCCTAGATAGCTGTACAGGAATGTAGAGTAAGCTATGGACAATCCTGTTTTGCTAGTTTAAAACCCATTCCTTTTCTCTCTCGAGAGAGCACAGTATAATAAAATGACCTGGGTAATCTAGAGTTACTTTGATTTATTTTTAAAAGTAAATAATGTTTAAGCTTTGGACCCTTTCCTATTATTAGTTACAAATTTTTTCAACATACTTCATAATCGATTCTGACATACTAGTGTGTGCTGTAACTTCACAGTGAAGATATTGCTCTAATCACAAGAAAACAGTTTTTAAGTGTCCAACAGATGAGTGAGCAAGAATAAAATCATAGTTTGTGAATGAAATCATAAACCAGTGTGCACTCAAAGTATTAAATGTAGTTCAGAAGATATTAATGCACTTTAATTGGTAATTGCATTTGTCATTATCAAGTGCTCTAGAATATAGTACCTAGTTATTCCAAAATCACTCAGGTATATTAAACAATTAAACATGAGTCTGGGGAATAGCTTTGTTTAGCCTTTTTCAATTATAGAATGATGGATCATGTTTAGTGTTTTCTATGTCAGGTTTATGTGACAGTATTATTTTAAAACAGAGTTTAAGAATATATAAAAATATATACAATTTTTGTAATAGAACAGTTGTTTATTTCAAATGATTTTTACTCCTATCTTTTTCTCAAAATTTCTATAATATCTTGCTGGACTTATTTTAAGAAATAAAATATTTAAATTCTAGATGTTTTTCATTGATAAAAACCTATTTTTATTTATTTTCTTAAAAATTTTTAAATTTTTTTAATTTTATTTTTGAGAGAGAGAGAGGGACAGCGTGAGCAGGGGAGAGTCAGAGAGGGAGGGACACAGAATCTGAAGAAAGCTCCAGGCTCTGAGCTGTCAGCACAGAGCCCCAGGAACTGCAAGATCATGACCTGAGCTGAAGTTGGACGCGTAACTGACTGAGCCAACCAGGCACCCCGATAAAAACCGATTTTTAAATACAAGAAAGTTTAGCTTCGGATAGTCTTGTGGTCTTTGAATGGTGACCACCAGGCACCATGACAACAGCTTCATGACAAAAATATGAAGCTCAGACCATTTATAGATTAAATTATTAAGTAATACTATTCCGTTACATAGCTGAATATTGTATAAATGTAAAAGCCTTCCAACTGAATGAAAGCATTTTACGATGAAATAATCTGGTCCTGGATTTCTAACACCACAGTCCCACCCTATCCGATCCCATCCCATCCATTTTGTTTTGTTTTGTTTTTCTGAGGAAAGAAAAACTAAATGAGCACATTTGGAAATAGCAGTCATAAAAATTATGTCTGGTAATGAATTTAATTTAGGAAAATTACTCTATAGCTTTAATGTGTGAAAGCATACTTGGCAAGGTTCTGCTCAGGTCTTGGGCAGTGTACTTTTTTTTTTTTTTAATTTATTTTTTTGAGAGAGACAGACTGAGTTGGGGAGGAGCAGAGAGAGAGGGAGAGGCTTCCTGCCGCCAGCACAGAGCCAATGTGGATGCGGGTTTGAACCCATGACCTAAACCAAGAGGCAGATGGTTAACAGACTGAGCCATCCAGGCAGCCCAGGGCAGGGCACCTTTGACACAGTTTCTCATGAAGCTTTAGTGAGCTATTCATTTAGTGAGCCATTCTCTCTTGAGGGAAAGGCTTATCCCTGCCCATATTTTTCAAAAAAGAAAAAAGTAAAGGATTTCTTTGTGAAATTTATGGCATTTAAGCCACTATTTCCTGGGTGGACTTGAAGGATCCACCTCTAGGTAAGTTTTTTGCTTTTGGGACATTCTTGGCTGAATCACAAAAGTCCAAGTCCCTCCTTTGACAGAGAGACTCACAGCAGATATGACACTCCAGTAAACAAACATTCAAGTAGGGTGAACAACCTTCCCAGTTTGCCCTGGAACTGAGAGCTTTCCTGAGACATAGAAGTTTTCATCTAAAATCAGGACAGTCCCAGGCCAACCAGAATGAGTTGGTCATCCTACCAAGCCTCAGACTCCAGAATCTCTCTGGTTGTTTTCCCAATTGTCCATGTTGGGTAGTATTCTTAAGGAATGTTTTGGCTCAATTGGAATTCATTACATCCTGCAACAATTCTGACAACTCTGCTATTCTCCAAAAATCTGGGGAGGAAAGTTGGAGACCCCTCTCCTTCCCTAGACAGTCAAGCTTTCCTCTTAGGCCAGCAAAGCAGTTATGATCTCTGAACTCCTAAACTGCCTGTCTCAATTTCTCCCTTACCTACGTGGCCCAGATATGGTATACAGAGGTATGAAGGTTCTGAGGAAACCCCAAAGGATTATGAAACTTGATATGCCAGGCCTTTGTTACTACACACACATTTTATCCACAGTGGGTCATTATTCATTCATTTAATTCAACAAATATTTGTTGAATGTTAATATGCAATGGCACTGTTCTGCATGCTGCGGATACTGTAATAAACAAAGCAGCAAAGGAAGTACCTGTGCTCAAAGGGCTTATATTTTAGAGAGAAAGAAGTGGCCAATAAAAATATATAAACAAATAAAAGAACCAGATATTTCTGTTGATCATAAGTGCTGCAAGATGCTCATTAGCAACCACTAATAAGTAGCAAATAATAAATTTCTAAAGTAGAGCTTCTCAAAGAGCTTCTCAAACTTTAATGTGCATATGAATCCTGAAGATCTTATTAAAGTGCAGATTCTGATTCAGTAGGTCTGGAGTAGATCCTGTGCTCCTAACAGGTTTCCTAGTGATGCAAATATTCCTGGTCCATGAACCATACTTTGAGTAGCAAAATTCTAAAGACCTTTTAGGCAATTATGCTTGGAATTATAGTTGGAAGGGAATGCTCAAACTATCAACCCTATTTAAGGGAGATAGGCTCAGAATGGGCATTGCTCTAGGTTTCTTAGCAAATCCCAGCTATCAGATGGGATTTGAAATTGAAAACAGAAAATATGGAAACTCCTGACAGGACAGGATATTTTTCAAAGAGCAGTGGAAGCCATAGCATACTATCACATTCCATCTAGCTGTAAACATTAAACACAATTCTTATATTGTTCATATACAGGCATCTTCTATGTTCAGGCTTCATCTTAGTTCTTTAAAACCATAGCTCTGTATCAGAAAGTGAGCCAAATACAACCCTCTTGTTCTGCCCACTGTACCTCCCCACCTCAACGTTGACCTAACGAATCACAAATAAACAACAGGATTGTATTAGGGACAAGTACACTGATCATCAGTTTCCACAGGACCTGCCTCGCAAGGAGCAACTTCCTTTACAACCTCCTTTTTAACTGAGCCGTGAGAAAGCGCAGGGGAGTAAGCAGTGAGTAAGCAAGAATCCTATGTGTGTGGAAGATCTGGGCCCACTGTGGCTCATCTAGGTACCACTTTACAACTCCCATCATCACATCAGTGGAACCACAACAACCTCTGTGCAAGCCAAAGGGGAAAGTGTCATTGTGTAACTGAAGACAGCTGCTTCCATAATAGAACTAATTGCACACTGCATCACAGAACTAAATTAGTAGTGAAAACAGTTATAAAACCCGACAGACAGTGAAACATGACTCACTTAGGAACTGCTGCCAGTCAGGCACATTGTCATTGGCCACTGTTCAAAAACCCACACCTGCATTTTTTTAAATAGTAAACATATAAGATGTAATTACTAGTAAAACATATGCCACTTTTCAAATATGACAACGTTAATGTTTTATCCTTGGGACCATGAGTGGCATGGGACTAAACTGACCACAGTACTCATTCATCCCTGGGAGTCTTAGCAGATGAACTAAAGCATAACCAAACATTCTGAGCCCCTATTTGTACATGAAAGATTGTCTTTAGATTAAACAGTTCTAAGGGATCTATTTTGCTGACAGAATTCTTAAATGCCTTCTGGACTGTCAATCAAGCAAAAAATAACATGGAGATATAAGAAATATCAATTCTAAAAAAGTATGTGAATGTATGGCCCAACTTAAATATTCAAGCTTCAGGGAGTTGGGGGTGTCTTCCCTGGCTTCCCTCACAGCTACACAGTAATTGCTGCCTCAATAAAAACCAGATGTTCAGAGAAGACTTCATCGGTTCCTGCAGACCAAACTCCCATTTCTGACTTCTCTGCTGCAATGTGCTTTAGAGAATTCACAGATTCCCCACACAGTACCTCTATACTTCATGCCAGATACAATTGAGAGGATATTACTCCACAATGGGGAGGTGGTTACCAGTGATAGCAAAAACCTCACTGGTTTCCAACCAACAAGATGGAGGGTAATGGCCACTGGAGAAATGCTTTGGGCTAGGGCATGGCAATTTATCCTTAAGCAACAGTTCACATCCTCATCTGATGTTTTTTAAGTATCCAAATTGTGTTGAACCACACATATCAGCTAAGAAGGTGAGTGGGATTTTATTCTAAAATGAATCACAGAACAAAATCTATTCAATGTCCTGGTGAGGATCCTGCCTGTAGAAGGTCCCTGCTTTCACTAATGGAGCCCTGGAGTTGCTGATGAGTTGTAAAACTATATAATGACTAATCCTTCTTTCTCCTGCTAATTAATTAGTCAAACCTAAACAGTAAATCCAGAAGCACTTAAGAGAATTCAACTGGTTTTTGTCAGCTCATAAAAGGTGGGTACTAAAAACAATCAGTGTTTTCTTCATGCGAAAGACAGCAGAGAATTGTGTAAATATTTTCCAAAGGTCATATTACTTCAGGAGTTGTAGAGATGGTTATGTAAGCAAAAGGAGGGATATGACAATTGATTTGAGAGTGTGAGGGTGTGTATTCTGTTTTAGATGAGGAACCTGTGTGTAGCATTTATAACTTGTGCAACTGGTTAGTTATTTGCTTCTTTCAAATAGTGACTTCCTTGAAGATAGGAACCATCTCAATCATTTTATTTTTCTTAAATATTCAAGGCACTGGGTTGGGTCTTATAGGGGAGAATGTGAATGAAATATAGTACTCCACCTTTAAGAAGCTTACCATGGAAAAGATAACCCCTCCTACCAATGTTCTCTGACCTATAAAATATTTCCCCCAACCTTTAATTGCTGTATCCTAAACTTCCAATTTTTATTTTTTTAATTGAGATATAATTGCCAATATAGATAACATTGTCTTAGTTTTATGTGCAGAACATAATGATTTTATATATGTATATATTATGAAATGATTACCACAGTAAGTTTAGTTAATATCTATCACAACACATAGTTACAATTCTTTTCTTGTGATGAGGACTTTTAAGACCTACTCTTTAAGCAATTTTCCAATATTCAATGCAGTATTACTATAGTCACCATGCTGTATCTTATATCCCCAGAACTTTTTTATATTATAACTGGAAGTTGTACCCTTTGCCCATCTTCACCCAATTCACTATTCTCTCACTCATTTCATTTCTCATCTTATTTTTCTTTGAATCTCTATTTAACAGTAGATCACAATCAATCTTGATATTTGTAGGGTACTTCTTATCTGAATTTGTCACTCTGGTCACTCCCAGATTCAAAGTGATTGACAGACTTAGCTAAGGAGCAACTTCCCGCCCCAGAAGCCAGAGCATGATGCTTCTCCTCAGAGCAACAGAGAAATCTGCAGAGCAGCTGCTCATCCTATAGGCTGATTCAAAGGATAAGGAACAAATGTTCAAACTAATTAGATTCACAGGCCTCACTCTTGAGGGGCCATTTCTGAAGAAGGCAAGAAGAGGATCTTTTAGCCTGAAGTGTCTCCTTAGCCTATAGCATTGCTAGACCAGTCATTGAAATGTAAGGGTGACCATTTGGATCCCAAATCTCTTTTCAGCTTTATCAATTGTTACAAAGTCAAATTTTAGGCTGGGAGATTTAGAGCAGAGAATAGAAACATTCATCCTATTGTTGGCATATATCTGCAAGAGCCAAATGTAGATAGCCTTTGGAACATATACGTATTAAATAGTGAAAGTTCAGGGTTGTGTGAATTGCCCTAAAATAACTAAGGTAAATATTTAAGAAACCTAGATTTTCTGGGAATATTTACCATTAAGAAATAAAACACTAAGGAGCAAATGTATTTGTCAAGCATTGAAAATTTTTCAGAAATCATGTTATCAGCTTCTTGTTAGCAATAACATAAAACATGGTGCCAGCCAAGTGCTAATAAATAGTCTTTTATGCTGGCAGCACACTAATTCCTTGGTCTTAAATTTTTTCTTCTCTCATATGGCAATATTTTAGTAAGCTGTTGAGTTTTACTACTTCAGCTTCAGTAACTGCAACTTCCAAAGCATTGAGAGCTTATGATTTCCTTCATTTAAACTTTCTTAAAAATATATGAACTGTTACTACTCTTTAAGTAAAATTGGTAAGAAAATTAGAAAACACAGTCTAAATTTTTGATGTAACAATTCACTGAAAGAATAGCACCTCTACAATCCCAGGATGTGAGTGAGAGTCAGGTTTCCTTTCAGATCATTAAAAAAAGCACCAAATGCCATAAGTGGAAGGGCTGAGTAAAGAGCTCGTCCACTTCCTAATTCCCCTCCCTCCCAGACTTCCTACAAGAGAATAAACCCGCGATGAGTGATGAAACAGACCCAAGACTAACACGGGGCTTGGAATGGACACAAGGGTGAGCCTAACCATGTGGCCCACTCAGCAATTTCTGAAATGTGTCCTTTCCATTCTGTTTCTGCCATCATTGACCTAGTTAAGTTATAAGATCCTTCCATACCCTTTCCCTTCCTCTATTCTCTACTATGCCACCAAAACAATCTCACAAAAATCAAGTCTGACAGTGTCTCTCCCTTGTTAAAAACTCCACTGTGGCTCCTAATCACTAAAAGGAAACGTCTAAGCTCCTTAGCATGGTGTAAGACTTGTCCAGGCCTCCCCTTTTCCCAGTGCCAGGTCTTTTATGCTTTGGTGGTACAGGTCTGCAGGCTACCCCCCAAATTTGTTGTGCTTTTCAGGTCTTCAAGCTTTCTTAATGCTGTTTCCTCTGCCTAGAAAGTCTTTCCTTAGGAATCATCTCATCTATCTGTCCTTGCTGAAACACATCTCCTTTTCTACCCTCCACCCATCTTCCCTCCCCTACCTAATAAAATTAAACTCCATCTTTGTATAGTTCTCTAACTGGTAAAAGCTTCAACTATTCCACTTTTATTATTATTACTACTATTAACATTATTAGTGTTAATGGCAGATTGTCTTCCTTGGGAGTAGGTTTTTTCTTGTTCTTCCCTATACGTTCCCATCCTACCACAATGCATGGTACAAAGCAGCAGCTCAGTACATGTTTTCACAAAGTCCCAGAGTAACTGCATGGCAATCAACTATCTAAAGGAATAATCTCATGCCATGCTATATGCCATAGAGAATTCTAAGTCAACCTTTTTAAATTTGGCTGCCTAGAAACTCAGTCATTAATTTCATTTCTCCAGGACTAACTGAACCATCTATGTAGCTCTTCATTCTGTTATCCACCCCCGAGTCATCTTCATTATTTGGCCCTTGCTTTGCTTTTTCATTGGTCTGTACTTCATTTATTTTTATTATGATGTCTTAAATATTTTGAAAATAAACCATAACAAAATCTTAGAAAATAAGAAATCAAAGAAAATTTCCCAAAAGTTGATTTACTTTCAAATATATATGAAGTACGAATAATAGTTAAGAAAAACAAATGGAATGAAGTTGAACAGGACAAGGAAAGGGAGAGAGTGGAGCATAGGGACAGAGAGAAAACAAGGTAAAATATTTATTATTCCAAGTATGAATGTTTGCCTTCCATGAGATAGTCAGTGTGACTATAAAAAAATGCAACATAGAGAATTTATAAAGCATCATAGTAGGTAGGAAATGCTAAGAGTTGGAAATACCATCTTAACTGTACAGATTCCAGAATGATAAATAGGAGGAAATGTATGTTCCCTCTTCGTTAAGCAAGCAGGTAGCACATGTAACTAACAAGACTAACAGACAATTCTTCCCATCTGTGAAATTCAGGTCTTGAAAACTTTTTTGGTGAGGTTCAGTAATTATTTTATGGGGAAGTAGTTAAACATAAAGTATCATGAATAAGCTTTTAAAATTTGGTTAATACTAATCTTAAAATTAAAGATAGTTTGCTAAATAAAAGTATTTAGTACTATTTTTAAAGAATCTATTAAGCATTGTTTATAGTGAGAAAACAAAGATATTTTATTTAAACAATGACTTGTTTCTCTATAGCACTTTCAATTTACATTATACTCATCTGGTCCTTATAAAAATCCTATGAAAAAAGCAGAGCATACGTTAACAAATTTTACAGAGCATAGTAGGTGCTTAATACTGTAACTGAATATAAAATATTTCTCTGTTATTGGTGGAGATGATTAAAAAATTATTTATTTGGAACTGAGCAATTTATGTTAAACATGAAAAAACTATACTATGAAAAGTTATGAACTAAAGAGATAAGCTAGCAAAAGTGTTATGGGATTGTGTTTCTCAGAGGCCTTTAAAAAATAGGGGATTCTCATTTCACCGTAATGGCACCTAAGTAGCTAAGTCTGACTTCCAGTCAGGTCATGATCTCACTGCTTGTAGGTTCAAGCCCTACATCAGGCGCTGTGCTAACAGCTCAGAGCCTGGAGCTTGCTTCAGATTTGTCTTCATCTCTCTGTCCCTCCCCTGCTCATGCTCATGCTCTCTCTCAAATATAAAATGAAAGCATTAAAAAAATTAAAACTGATGAATCCAGAATATGGGAGCCAGGAGTAACTGGTTTCCTGGATTCTATGCTATGTTGCATAAACCATTATATTAGGCAACAGTGGCAAAAGAAAAGAAAAACTTCAAATTCATGATAAACATAAAATGCAATTTGCATTTAAAGACTTAAAATTTATTTAAAAAGTGATATACATTTTAAAGAATTTTAGAAATTAGCCTAAACAGCAAACAAGGTAAAGTTCTCATAATTTTACCATCCAGAAGACCACTGGCAGCATTTTGGGTTTTGGAGGAATTCTTTCCTATTTGCTTGCTCTCTCTCTCTCTCTCTCTCATATATATATACATATATATATATGTATATATATATGTATATATATATGGCATACAGTAGGAGGGGGTAAAAGCTTGTTGAATGGATATATTTACTTTATAATGAAACAGGTAAATGGATTTTTGTCCAACTTTTGATTTCTGATGCATGGTTTATTAATTACCTATGGCTTTATACCAAATTACTACCAATCATAGTCATTTAAAACAACAAACGGGTATTATTTTACAGTTTTGGTGGGCAAGGAGTTGGTCACAGTTTAGCTGGGTTCTCTGCTTTACAGTCTTTCAAAATCCTGAAATCAGAGTGTTAGCCCAGCACCTGTGGTCTCCTCTGAAGTGAAAGATCAACATTCAAACTCACTCACTTGGTTGCTGGCAAAATTCAATTCCTTGAGGGCTAGAAGTTACCTTTAGTACTTTGCAAGTCTCCAACATGGTAGCTTGCTTCATCAAAGAAAGCAAAGAAGAGAGTCTGCTGGCAAGAAGGAAGTCACAATCCATGGAGTAGTTTTAAGGTGATCCCCACTCTTCCATGTGTTTCAAGGAATCCCACTTGGTTCTATTACTGAAAATGTAAGAAAGATCTTTCACAGTCCTGGGAAGAAAAGGAGAAGAGTAATCATTCTGAAATATGACCAGTGTTCTTCATAGCGAAAGCACACTCTCCAGGGGTTAAGACTTGACCAGAGCTTTTCCCAGCTAAGGGAAGGGCATTTCTTCTGCTCTCCTCCCCTCTAGCCTTTCTGTTGCACCAGAGTGGGGTGGGGGGAGCTATCCCTTGGGAAGTTTACAACTCAAAAACATAGGTCTAAAAAATAGGAGTTAATCATAAGATTTTAGAATGTTCCCTCCTTCCCATATTTTAGCACCAAACCAACAGGGCTCCTGGATGATAGTGGATTACAGCTGAAAGAGGCATAAGAAACAAATGTGCTCTGATAAAGAATGTTTAGGAGGGGCACCTGAGTGGCTTAGTCAGTTAAGCCTCCGACTTTGGTTCAGGTCATGATCTCATGGTTTGGTTTGTGGGTTCGAGCCCTGTGTCAGGCTCTGTGCTGACAGCTAGCTCAGAGCCTGGAGCCTGTCTTCAGATCCTGTGACTCCTTCTTTCTTTGCCCCTCCCCTGCTCATGCTCATGCTCTCTCTCAAATATAAAATGGTAACTCTCTCTCTCCAAAATAAATTAAAAATTAAAAAACAAAAGAATGTTTAGGAAACCCAAAGTCAAGAGGGGAGACAAAACAAAGGACACTGGATGAAGGTAAAATCTCTGGCAACTGTAGCTTTAACATTCAACACATCCGAACCCTTAGTCAAATTAACATAAATCCTCACACTAAATTTCTAGTGTTTGCTTCAGTTTCCTGTGTTTGCTTCTGTGTATCTCAAGTTCTATTGCTTAATATGTCTTGCCTTGAGGAAAAATTACAAAGCTTCTTAAAAGGTAAGGAGAAATACAATCTGAAAAGAAAAAGCAAGCATCAGAATCAGACTCAGAGATGACAAAGCTTTTGGAATTATTAGAGAATTTCAAATAAATGAGACTAATAATCTAAGACTTCTGGGGTGCTTGGATGGTTCAGTTGGTTGAGCATCCAACTCTTGATTTAGGCTCAGGTCATGATCCCAGAGTCATGGGATCAAGCCCAGTGTCAGGCTCTGTGTTGAGTGTGTGGCCTGCTTATGATTCTCTCTCTCTCTCTCTCTCTCTCTCTCTCTCTCTCTGTCTCTCAAATAAAGAAAATAATCTAATACTGCTAATAGAAAAAGGAGATAGCATGCATTTGGTAACATAAGCAGAGAAGTAAAAAGTATAAGGAAAATCAAAAGGAAATTCTAGAGCTCAAGAACACTATAACAGAAGTTAAAAATGTCTTTGATGGGCTGGCTCATCAGTATACTCAACACAGCCAAGGAAAGAATCAGTGAACTTGAAGATAGTCCAGCAGAAACTTCTCAAGCTAAAGTACAAAGAGAAATGAAAAGAAAACAAAGCAGATCAGAACTTAAAAGAATGGTGGGAAAAATTAAATGGTGTAACATCATCATAACTGGAATACTAGAAGAAATAAGGATAAAACAGAAGAAATATTTGAAATATTAATGACTTTCCAAAGTAAAATCACAGACACTGAAGCATAGATGCAGGAATGTCAGAGAATACCAAACAAAAGAAATACAGCAAAACAAAACAAAAAACAAAACAACTCCCCTCCCCACCAAAGCACTTAGGAATATCATATTCAAATTTCAGCAAATCAAAATCAAAGAGAAAACTTTAAAACAAGCCAAAGAAGTAGGGGGGAAATACCTTACTTAAAGAAGAATAAGGATAAGAATCACAACATGCTTCTCATCTAAACTATGCAAGCAAGAAAAGTGGAATTAAATATTTTAAAGTGCTAGAGAAAAATAAAACACCAACCTAGAATTTTATAGCCAGCAAAATTATCCTTCCAAAGTGAAGGAGAAACAAACTTTCTCAATCAAAAATTGAGAGAAGGAATTACCAGTAGACCCACCCTACAGGAAGTGTTAAGAGAAAATTTTCAGAAAAAAAATTATACAGATCAGAAACTTTAATGTATATAAAGAAAGGAAGAGTTTCCAAAAAGGAATAAATGAAGATAAAATAACCATACTTTATTTTTCTTATTCAAAATTCATTTAAAAGAACTGATTTTTAAGAACAACTCTAGTAACAATGTATTAGGTGATTATAGCATACAGACAGGAGAAATGAATGGCAGCAGTGTCACAACAGGTAGTAGAGAGATTGGAAATACTAGTCTGTTACAAGACACCTCCATTAAATATTGGTGTGTGGTGTTATTTATGTATTTTTATTTTTGAAAGGTGAGAGAAAGCACATGAGCAGGGGAGGGACAGATTGAGAGAGAAATAATGGCTAACCAATTCCCTATCCTGGGAATACCTGGGTGGCTCAGTCAGTTAAGCATCCAACTTTGGCTTAGTCTGGTCTTGCAGTCTGTGGGTTTGAGCCCCACTTCAGGCTCTATGCTGACAGCTTGGAGCCTGGAACCTGCTTCAGATTCTGTGTCTCCCTCTGTCTCGGACCCTCCCCAGCTCATGCTCTCCTCTCTCTCTATCAAAAATAAATAAACATTAAAAAAATTTTAATTCCCTATCCTGGAGAAGAAAATGGATATCCAGATCCAGAAAGTCCACAGTGTTCCAAATAAGAGTAACTCAAAGAGACTCACATCAAGACACATTATATTTAAAATGCCAAAAGTTAAAGATAAGAATAAAATATTACAAACAGCAAGAGCAAAACAACTTGTTATGTACAAGGGAACCCCCATAGGACTATGAGCAGATTTTTCAGTTGAAACTTTGCAGACCAGAAGGAAGTCGCATAGTGTATTAAAGGTGCTGAAAGAAAACAAAAACTGGTGAGCAAAATTACTGTACCTATCAAAGGTATCATTCAGAAGTGAAACAGAATTTTCCAAGCAAGTAAAAGCTAGAGGAATTCATCATCAGCCTTACAAGAAATGCTAAAGGGACTTGTTTAAGTTGAAAAGAAAGAGCACTAATTAGTAGCAAAAACACATATGAAAGAATAAATCTCACGTAAAAGGTAAATATGTAGTAAAGGAAAGTGGATAAATTATTCATAAACAAAAAAGGTTAAAAGACAAAAGTATTAAAAATAACTGATTAATATAATTAGCTAAAGGATACGCAAGATTTAAAAATGTAAAATGTGACATCAAAAACATAAAACATGGGGGTGGAGGAGTAATAACGTTGACCTTTACAATGTGATAAAACTTAAGTTGTTGTCAACTGAAAGACTGTTATAGATATAAGTTGTTATATGTAAATCCCATGGTAACTACAAAGCAAAATCCTATAGTAAATACACAAAACATAGAGAGGAATATAAGCATATCATTTAAAGAAAGTCATCAAACCACAAAGGAAGAAAAGAACAGAGCACAACTACAAAAACATCCAGAAACCAATTAACAAAATGGCAGTAAGCACATACCTATCAATAATTATTTTAAATATAAATGGACTAAATTTTCCAATCAAAAGACAGAGTGGATGGATACATAAAGAAATAAGACCTATGTTTATGCTGCTCACTTCAGATGTGAGGTCACACAAAGACTAAAAGTGAAAGGATGTAAAAAGGTATTCTATGACAGTAGAAACCAAAAGAAAGCTAGAATAAAAAAAATAGACTGTAAAACAAAAGCTGTAATAAGAGATAACAAAGGGTATTATGTAATGATAAAGGGGCCAGTCCAACAAGAATATATAACACTTATAAATTTTTATGCACCAAATATAGAAGCATCTAAATACATGAAGCAAATATTAACAGACCTAAAGGGAAAAATATCAATACAATAATAATAGAGGACTTTAATATCACACTTACACAAAAGAGTAACCATCCAGAAAGAAAATCAATAGGAAACATTGCCCTGAAATAACACATTAGGTTGGATAGACTTAACAGATATTTTGCACTTTGAATGGATCTTTTACTCATGTCTGATTTTATAACATCATGCATTGGTAATTTGGAAAATGTTGCTTCATTGAGCTCTACAGACTTCCTAAATGTTGACACCTTTTATAATTCAGTATCAACAAATCACATTCATTAATATCACACCAGTCTTATTTTCAAAAGACTGAGTAATGGGAAGCAGTCAAGCTCACAGTGGCAGATAAAAATTTTCCAAAATTCTAATTTTTGCTTGAAAACTCAAATTTTATTGTAGGCAACAAATACTGTCAGTTGTTTTCCTTGAAGTGACAAGTTCACTTTGCTCATTTTTGAAAAAAATGTCTGCCAGATACCCAAGTCTGAATAACCATAGTTTGTCAGTTATTCTTTCAAGCAAAAATGGCATTCTATTAAAAAAAAAGGTAGCTTAGCTTTCAACTCAGATATCTGCACACATGGATATAATACATCTGTATGCAGAAGATTTATATGTACTTCCTGTATTGTAGTACTGAAAAGAAGCAAAGTCATGGGTTGAGACCTAATAAAATAATTTTTACTACTTCATCAAAGATATCCTGGAGCAACTCTGACTTTTTTCCCCTACAAGTGCATGATGATGAAAAATATGACTATTAGTTTGGTGCCACTGCCTCTATTTGGACTAAGGCAGTGGCACTTATGCCCACCATTGTTTTGCTCTGTCAGTTCAAATATTGAAACAGTAAAAAGGGCAGATATTGCCTTAGTATTTTTGTGAAAATAGTTTTGATCCAATGGGCCTCTTGATGCGAACCTCACAGACTTAGAAAATTGCCATGTAGGGAGATATATGAAGAAACTAAAAAGGCCCGTGTCATTCACATCCAAGTAATTCGGTGCCTGCTCTGTCTGCTGCCATCATAAGGGCATGATAATCTTCTGAGGGAACATCTGTAAGCACGTTAGAATGGAGAAGCTAAGGTAGAAGTACAATACACTAATGTAAGGGGTTTTAATTTTATTAGAAATTGTAAATGAGGGTAGTAATCGAAACAACCGAGAGATTCAGGGTCACTGTACAGTATGGTCATGTTGCAGGTGACTGTTCTAAAAAGTAATTATAACATTTCATTTTTGTCAAATTGATGTAAGATTGATGGAGATGGTAAGGGAAGAAACTGCTTTTTAGGGGAAATGTGGGAAGAATCAGATAGTAATGGAGCTCAGGGTCCTGTCATTCCTAAATATGCACAAAGCTAACAGTTAATAAAAGGTTGAATACTTCATTTTGATGAAAAAGGAGGGGAGCACATCTGAGTTGACATGGCGGTGGTAAGGATGTGGCTTGTTCAGATATCCGTGGTTTTGGATATCAGCTTGTTTTGCCCTTACAGTCATGTTTCTCTATCTATACGAAACATAACCTCTGCTCAGGAAGTGGTGAGTTAAAGGCAAGTGAAAGACATCCGTGCATTCTGGATGTCTGAGGAATGCATTAGTACAAGTAGTGATACTAATCTATATCAGGAGTACAGACCTTTTCTTATTAACAAACATGTTTGAGGGGATATTAACCAATACCACAGCCTCCTTCAGTCAACTACTTTAAGCCTCTTTCTCAGTTTTATGGAAAAAAAATCTTCTGGGGGCTGAAGTAAAAGCAGAAGTGGATGTAAACAAAATTAAAAAGTCAGGTTTTCAGGCTGTATCTGTAATAAGCTTTCAGTTGAAATGAAATGTAATTAGTAAGCACGATAATGCAGTTTGCTTCATTTAGCTCTTCAGTGGGTTTATAAACAAATTCTATCGGTTAACTTGTAAAGCAGATGCATCCACTTACACTCTGGCTAAGCACGTTAGAGAAGAAAGACTCATGCAGGTGCAAGGAAAGCGATGGGATGATCTATTTTTCAATTTACCAGTTGGGAATGTTGGCAGCAATGAACATGAGCCATTTTTAAATGCTCCCCAGTAAAGAAAGTTAAGAAATATTTTATCTGAGGGATTAAGGAAGAAAAACTGGGGAGCAGCGCTCAAATTCTTAAAGTAAACACAAATGCTACTTGGAGGTAACCTCAATTGTCCTTTGGGGTCTGAGTGCACAGTTGTTAACTGACTGCTGGTTCCTCCTACCAAATTTTAGCAGTGAGTGTGAGATGGGATTGAGATTTTTTTGAAACATTTCTGTGCTTTTATGTTTTACTCACATTACCTTTTTGATGCAAAAAAAATGAATTTATTTGAAGAAGTGAATAAAATCAAAACTTTGGGCTCATCCCAGAAAAGATTTTTAAAATATTCTTTTAAACAAATTTTAGTCTGTTTGGATTTGGGAAAATCAAATCTTTTCACATTGGGATGGTCACATGGACACTGAAAGAAACTATCCTATTTTTTATTAAAATGATATAATCCACATGCTTAATTAACATAAGAAGTTCTAGTTTTTCTATATTATAAATTTGCATTTTCATTCATGTAAAACAAATTAGGGAGTCAACACATTGAAGGGCAGAGTGTACTCCCAGCTATTTTGGAGGGGAAAAAATCAAGAAATATTAAGAGACTGAGATGATGGGACATGCACAAAAATTAAAAGACCACTTAGAAGATTTGGCTGGCCCAGAGGAAATACTCTTCCATCTTTATTTTGCCAAATGTTCTCAAAATTTAGATCAAATTCTAACTCCTCCAATATAACCTCCACTAACTCTCATTCCCTCTTCTGTGGAAATTCTATGGTTCTTCCTATCTGTGCTATTTCTGTGGCTCTCCGCCCAGCTGCCCTATGCTATTTATGAGCATGTCCCATCCCCCCAACAAGATGGAGCAGAAACCATGATTTATCTCTCTTGGCATTCTTAGGGGCTAGCACCATGCTCTATGGTCGGGAATCACATATAGAATGATGATGAGATGAGAAAAGTGTATGTATGTACGTATCTGTAGGACTGGCTCAGACACAAGGAAGTGATTTTTGACAGAGTGGATATCTTTACCCAAATTTCACAACAGGTTAGATAATATAAATGTGGTCATATCTCTTTGTCTTGATGGATTTAGCCTCAATAATGGCTCTAAAAGAGCAAGTACTAAATAATGATTAGATTGTATGTATGTAAAAGCCTTCAACTAAAATGAAAAAATACACTTACAAACTATAGCACCCTAGAGTGTCACCCTAAAATTTGCTCATCAGTAATAACTGTATTTTGTTTCATAGGACTGTCACTGCCCTATGAAACATCTTTATCAGGATACTTTGCATTAGACTTATAATGTTTAATGATGGATGAATCTTATATTCTGACACTTGATGCCCACCTTGAAGGTTGTAAGATAATACTATCCATCTTTTATGTAACCTACTAATGTGAAGATCTATAAACTTACCTAAATCTTTGAATCTACTTTCTCAGTCAACAAAATAAAAAACAAATGTTTTTGACAGGTTCTTATTCATTAATACATTTATTCAACAAATATGCATTGACGAAGTACTACATATCTGTTTCTGTTTTAGGCATTCAGGGTATAAAAATGAATGAAACAGGGAAAAAAAACTTCTTGTTTTCATTGTGTTTACATTCTATTGAGGAAGAAAAACAATGAGGAAACATCAATACTGATGGAAAGAGGGAATAGGGTCAGAGACAAATGGGTGTGTGAGGCTTGGTTGGGAGGTTTAATCTTAGTAGTGTTAATCAAGATAGCAGGATAAAGACATTTAAGCCAGCACTCGCAGGAGATGGGAGTTAGCCATGAAAACATCTTCCCCAATCTTCTAATAGTATTTGAAATTTTACCAATTTGTTCATACATTAAGTCTATGTAGTTGATCTTAGCACACACATCTCACATTCTCAACTTGTTTTTTTTATTCATTGATTTAACAAATATTTACTGATTACATAGTATGTGGCACATACTACCAGTCTTTAAGGCTATAGTAACATAGTCCCTGTAATCAAAGAGCTCAAAACCTAATGGGTGAGGCAGACAAGTGGATAAATAAGTTATAATGCTCCAAGAGGGCTGAGGAGAGGCCATGGATCCTGTGAAAAGGGAGAGTAACTTTCCAGAAAAACTAAGAAGTCTTCTTAGAGGGGATGGTGGCATTTCAATGAGTTCTGTAAAAACACTTGATAGGAATAAAAGTATAAGATGATAAACATATTGGGAATTAAATACTTGATTCTTATACATGTAGAAATTACGTAGGATTACCATTCGTATTTCTGGAAATGCACATAGAAATACTGAAATGTCTCAATTCTTGCCATATTAACCATCAGGAATAATAGGCTAAATGCTAAAATTTCTTTAACACTAAGGATCTACATGTTCTGATCCTTGTCACGTATTTTTATTTCAACTCTTGAGAAGTTTTCTTTCAAAGATTGATAGATATACGAACAATTATTGAGCACTTTCAATGCAAAGCCATTAGACTGGATCTCACACAAAGAATCTTCACTTACATTTTTCCTATCACAGGATAAATTTTCATACATGTATTATATATTTATAATTTTAAAAGTGCTTTCATGCTGTATTATTTGGTCATCTTCTATACCTTATGACCATTTTATCCACAATATCTCCAATCTTTTAGTTCTAAGATACTACAATCTCTAGAAGATAGGTTTCCTTCCTATCCTAATAGCTAAATTATATAATACAAATCCAAATTATTATAATAGTTCCTCTTATTGTGGGCATCTAGCATAGTGCTTAAAAAGAATCTGTGTATGTAGGGGTACTTGGGTGGCTCAGTCAGTTAAGCGTCTGACTCTTGGTTTTGGCTCAGGTCAGGATCTAACAGTTCATGAATCTGAGCCCCATATCAGTTTCTATGCTGATAGTGTGGAGCCTGCTTAGGAATTTCTCTCTCCCCTCTCTTTCTGCTCCTACCCTACTTGCATTTTCTCTCTCTCTCTCTCTCTCTCTCTCTCTCTCAAAATAAATAAACTTAATTTTTTTAAAAAAGAAAGAAAAATCTGTGTGCTAAATAAATGTTCCCTTTCCCTTCCTCCCTAAAGGAAATTATCATATCCTTTAAGACCCAACGCAGCTTATTAGTACTAGGAATCTTTTTGCCCTACTCTACCCCACATGGACTATTCTTTTAATTGTACACAGTGTCACTTCTTTTCATCTTCTCTTGGCCATCCCCTGCCCCCATCCCAGCTTAAAAATTTTTTTAAATATTTTTTATTAAAACTTTATTAAAGCCCAAGCAGGGGAGGGTCAGAGAGAGAGGGAGATACAGAAGTGAAGCAGGCTCCAGGCTCTGAGCTAGCTGTCGGCACAGAGCCTGATGCCAGGCTTGAACCCACGAACAGTGAGACCATGACCTGAGCTGAAGCTGGATGCTTAACCAACTGAGCCACCCACGCACCCCCCATCTCACCTTTTTAAAGTCTACTCTTAGGTGTCTTACAGGCTCTATAATGGACCAGTTTTTCTCCAGTTCCATCAGGATTTCTGGTGATATTCAAGAGATGACAGCTACTTAGAAATGTTACATTAAGTTGTTTTCTGGCCTTTGGCCCTGGAGAGAAGGAGTCACTAGGAGTGATGGATCACTGGAAATTTTTGTCCCTTTTTGGGTCACTGATACTAGGAGGGTGGTCATGACTCTCGAGCAAACTTCTGGGGCTTGTCATTCTTTCAACCAGTACTCAACTAGGGACATGCTCCTATCTCCCTACCATGTTCTTAAACAGAATTCTCAGAGTCACGCTGGAATCATGGCACTCATTCTGACTCCACCTGGACCTGGTTTCAGTTCCCAAGTTCCCTAGATGTGGCCTCCATGTTGCCTTTACCTATGGTGGATGTGAACAAGCTCTGCCACACAGCGGGTACTGTTTCATAGTCTACCTAAACGCCTATCAGGGCAACACCCTTTTCCTCAGATTCCCTTAAGTTGTTGCTAATTCTCTTCCTGCTGCCTTCCTTCTACCACCATCTACCCATTGCCATCCTACCTCTTCCTCCCTTCCTCTCATCTCCAGTCTATTCTCAGTCCAACAAGCTGTGATCTTATAGGCCCTTTCCTTACACTCATCTCTTTTCTCAGTGTTAGACCAATCCTGCTGTGGTCTTTGTCTTTCCTTGTTGCCACGCTGTAGCTGTAACACCATCTGGAGCCACGAAGAGCAGCTGCCCTAGAACCAACAGTAAAACAAAGCAAAATATGACACCTACAGAGATCCAATAATATTAGTTGAGAGTCTTTGCATCATTAAAGGACTGTCTTCTGCAGAGTGTTTCAGGAGGAGCAACTATTTTTATGCTAGGAGTTAGGGATTCCCAGAGCTACTCTGCAGTAATTCAGAGTGCATTAGTACCACAGTGAAAGCTCTTCCTGTACATATCACCAAGGGAATTTTAAAACTCAAAGTGTGTATTTGTTTTTAGAAGAGGATCACAGTTACTATACATAAAAAACATTTTATTTGTATCTCCACAAAGATGGTTGAAGTTAGTGTAAAACACCTGGAAAACTATTTCTGTAAAGTGATGGTCCTTTTTAGAATTGCTACTTTTCTTTGCTCAAAATAATTCTAAGTGAGAATCCTTCTCCAAGAACTACAATTTCCCTTTTTTTCTTTCTTCCTTTCCTTACTTCCTTCCCTCCCTTCTTCCCTCCCTCCCTTCCTTCCTTCTTTCCTTCCTTCTTCTATTTTTGCCAAGAACTACAGTGATGTGAATGCTTTTCTAAAGCAAAGAATTTTGTCATACTTATGATTATTGAAGTGCCAAATTATTTGGCATAGTAAGGGGGAGAAAGTTGATTTTTAAAATTTGAGATGAAAATTAAAAGAGAAATGTCATTATTATTTGTAACTGTGATCCACCAAATAAATACACAGTGGTGTTATTAATAGAAGTAGCTCCTGAATTAAGCTACATTTAACATGTTATGAAATTCAAGGAGGGAAAAAAGTGTATTTGAAATTGGTTTTAATTTTAATTTAATTTAATTTTTATTTTTATTTAATTTTTATTTTTTAAATGTTTATTTACCTTTGGGGGATAGAGAGAGAGAGAGAGAGAATGAGCAGGGGAGGGGCAGAGAGAGGGAGACACAGCATTTGGAGCAGTTTCCAAACTCTGAAGCTATCAGCACAGAGCCTGATTCGGGGCTGGAACTCATGGACCCCTGACATCATGACCTGAGCTGAAGTCAACTGAACCACCCACGCATCCTGAAATTGGGATTTTTACTCTACAAGTTAATATTTTTTATTTAAAAATAAAATACTCTTTCATCTTTTTCTTTTCTAAAATTCTTTCTGAGGACATGATGTCTGCAGGCCACTATATCCTGGTGACTTTTTCATTATGTAACTTTAGTAATCTCTAGGGCATGGAGTCAAAAGGTGATTTTGAGTCATATAAGATAAAGTCACTTATCGAAGGACCATCTAACATTTTTTTTTCCTCTCAACTGGTGAGTTGCAGGATAGACCATCTTGGTAATAGATGTTTTATTTGTGTTGTTTACTTTTTGAGATAGATACTGGATAAATTACATTCAATTTCTTCATATGAATATATATTGGAATATGTTTCCTAAGTGTGTCAACACAGTATATTTCAGAATTTTGTACAGAAAATCATGGTGACAGGCTGCTGCCAGTGGAGCCGGAAATCTCTATTCATGCTCGAGCAGTACTTCTCAAACTTCACTGTGCATACAAATCGGCAGGAGATGTTAGAAAAGTGCAGATTCCAGTTCAGTAGGTTTGGGATAGGGTTAAGATTCTGCATTTCTAACAAGCTGTTCGGTGATGCCAATGCTGCTGATTCAGAGACCATACTCTGAGTAGCAAGGCCTAGAAGTCAAAATTGTTTTATACTAGAGATAGGAAGCGTCTTGCACAAATTTGGGAGACTGGAGATTCTTGTTGAAGCAAAGAAGACTTGGTATGCTTGCCTAATATGTCCTATAACTAAATTTTGCTCATGTCAGTCAAGTCTTCTCATATTTGCCCAAAATTACTGGGCAAATGAACATATATATATATATATATATATATATATATATATATATATATCCAATGTATATATGTATGTATATATAATTGGCCATTAATCTTTAATAACATGGGGCCAATGTGAGTGCACAAAAACTCCTATCTATATACCATATATTGTTTCCGAGGGATAAAAAGCAATTCTTATCCCACTAGATTTAAACCTGGGAGTCTGAGTTTTACCAAATCAACTAAGTGCAGGGAAACTACCCTACAAAGACCTGGCATTGTGACCCACACTTATTCTTATTGTGAGAATTACTGGCAAAAGTGGAGGGAGAGGAAAATTTCTTGTAGATTTTAATTATTTCCAAAGAGTAGTAATAAAAATAACTCAGAACATGCCATCTGGGGCATGGGTTGTAGGACAAATGGGGTTTGCTTTCTAAGAATGGTACTCAGGAGAGAAACCAACAGCTAAGCAGGGTGTATGTCTGAGAACTAACAGCCTACACATTTCACTATCTCATGAAAAGCATAATTTACAGAGTTGTGATAATAATAACAATGATAATGATGTGAATTAATAAACTCACCAGTGAAACCACCATTCAAATATATTTTCGGTAATTTAATTAGCCTCGGCTGCACTTTCTCTGTCAATCCCAAACTTACAGGGATTGAATTGTTAAGTACATTTTTCACTCTGTGATTCTGAGAAGTTTATTTTTACCTGGCAAATTATTTTAAATGTGAGACAAAGCAGGGCCGCAGTAGTGAAATCATATAGGAAGTCTGCGTTCCTGCTCCCTGGGCCTGGGCCCTGGCTGCCCTGGACTCTGGTGCACAAAGAGCTGGTGTGAATTTCAGATCCTGGGTCTGCTCTAAATCACAGGAACTGGAGAAATTAGAAATGACACCGTTTACCCAGGGGCCTTTGCTGAGGAGTATTTTTTTTTGGAACTTTTACATCAGTCTCAGAACTCACTGGCTTCATTAAGTCATGTGTGTCATTGTGTTAGGAAGGAAGGAAAGAACATGTTATTAGCTAGGGGATTTTTTTTTCTTTGCCCTTCATCAGGCTCCTTTCTCATTTCATTGCATTGCATGTGGTATTTCCCTCCCAAGATATCTTTTATATCTTTCATCTCAAGATTCTTGATGCAGTAACCTCTGTCCACTCTCCTGGTGCATGCTCTGAGGAAATAGATTTCTTTATGTGTGCATAGTTTTGGAAATAAGCTCCACAGCGCCAGTTAAGAGATGGTTCTCTGGGTCATCATTTAACTTCACTGTTGATACAGCCTTTTTCTTAACCACATCTTTTTTTCCCTTTCCCTTTAAAACTTGCATATACAGAGCAAGGAAAGAAATCGTGAGAAGTAACGTGCGTGTCCATGTGTGCGTGCGTGCGTGCGTGCATGTGTGTGTGTGTGTACTGTGTTAGGAGGATGATTGTCATTGAAACTGATAGGTCTAGTGGATAACAAAAGCTGTCCTAGCCTCCCACGGAACACAAGCCCTAAGGGCTGGAAGAACAAAGCCATTCTCAGAGCTGAGTGGGGAGGGGTGTGGGGTCAGGCACAGCCTCTCCATCCCTGTGGCACCAGCCGGAGCCCACAAACCATTTTATCATCCTCTGGCCCTACAAGATCAAGGAAAGCAATGTTTGGAAAGTTCACTTGAAGACTGAGTTAAATATTCCAGTCTTTTGTTTGTCCTAGTGGCTTTCCCCTGACTTTTCCTAGGATACTCAGCATAGCCTGAGTCAAAGGAAGCTTCTAGGCCTATTTTTTTTTTTTTCACTTTTTGGTTTGGTTTGGGTCGAGGTTTTCATTCAGCATTCCCTGATTTGCTTCTATGCCTGCTTCTGTGTAAATTTGGACCTTTTACTAATAGTTGGGAATAAAAAGAGAATCTTTTCTCTTTACATTGAGGAACTTGTTCACTTCCATGTCAAAAGCAGCTTTGACTGTTGTTTGCTGAAAGTCTGCATATTGTGTTTTTTGAAAAGGTTTTTTTAAAAAAGTTTTAGGCCTAGAGAAGTACCTCTGACCCAGAGAGATATTTTATTATTGTTAAGATTAAAATGTCTGGAAAATATAGTTGGCATAAATATATCATGCTTAATGATATTATTTCTGAAATTGCTAGTAACAGAATGTCCATCTAAAAAATAAAAGTCTGGGGGCTGACAGAGGGCAGTGAGAGCGACTGTTAGTAAGTATGGGGTTTCTTTTGGGGCTGATGAAAGTGTTATAAAATTGAAGTGATGGGTTATACAACTCTGTGAAAATAGTAAAAAAAATAATTGAAGTGCATACTTTTTAGGATCACCAGGAGAGCTTTTAAAATTTACTAAGTTCCAAGCCTGACCTAAGACCAAAAGAAACAAAATGGTGTGGGGTAGAGCCCATTAGTATATTATAAACATCTTTTACTTTTTAAAAAAATTTGAGTTGAACATTTAAATGATTCAAAAATCCTAACAGTGTAAAGATTCTCACCTCCATCCATCTCTCCATCCACCTTTTCTTCTGTGCCCCACACCAGACAGAGGTAACCACTTTTAATAGTTTTTGTGTATCTTTCAAGTGCACTTTTCTATAAACTAGTGGTTTTCAAACTGTAGCACACATCAAGATCGTAGGGAGGGCTTGTGAAAACACCAACAACCGGGCCCTACCCTTGGAGTTTTTGATTCAGTAGGTGTGGGGTTAGGCTAAGAATTACATTTCTACTAAGTCTTCAGGTGATGCCGCTGCTGGTGGCCTGTAGAACCATGCCTACAAAATAAGGAAAGGAATCACAACAAGGAGAAACCACTGATAGGAATAAGAAAAGGGGGAAGGGGTACTAATAAATGAACCAAGATTCTGAGGTTGGTAGGGTGGGTGTAGGGGAGCACTGTAGATGAGATGTGGATCATTAAGGAACTTGTGTGTTCCTTAGATGACCTAGTGAAGGAAAAACAAGATTCAAAATATTGAGAGACCTGAGACTGGAGATAACATCATACCACCATCCATTCAGCACTATCCAATATGGCAGCTGTTAGCCATATGGCTACTGAACACTTGAAATATAGCCAATGTGACTGAGGAAACAAAATTTTAATTTTACTTAATTTTAATTAATTGAAAATGAAGACAAAAAGCTGATACTTGATTCAGGTACTGGCATACTTTTAAATATGTTTAGGACAACTTGGTATATGAATCTATATTTTTAACTGTACATATTATGAAATCTTAATACAGATCACATATTTCTTATGAAAATCTAGTGTCTGGACTGATATGTAGTAGAAGCATAAAATATATATCAGATACTGAAAACTTAGCATAAGTCATAATACAAATCTCAATAATTTTTGTATTGATTATGTATTGAAATGATATTTTGATGCATTGTATTAAAGAAAATATATTGGGGGCACCTGGGTGGCTCAGTCGGTTAAGCCTTCAACTTCAGCTCAGGTCATGATCTCCTGGTTTGTGGGTTCAAGCCCCACATCTGGCTCTGTGCTGACAGCTCAGAGCCTGGAGCCTGCTTCAGATTCTGTGTCTCCCCCTCTCTCTGCCCCTCCCCCACTCATGCTCTGTTTCTCTCTGTATCAATATAAATAAACATAAAAATTAAAAAAAAAGAAAATATATTGAGTATATGGAAGTAATATTATTAGTTATATAAAACTAATTTCTACCATTTCCTTTTACTCTTGTAATGTAGCTTTTAGAAAGTTTGGAATTATATATGGACAGCATTGGTCTATATGGTGTCCAATAGAGTAATCACTAACTACATGCTACTATTTAAATTTTAATTAAAATTAAAGCTTAAAAAGTCAGTACCTCAGTACACTAATCTCATTTCAAGTATTCAGTAGCTATACATGCTCAGTGACTACCATACTGGACAGTGTAGATATTTACATCATCACAGGAAATTCTATTGAATCGCTTTGGTTTATTATACCTTTTCAATGAATTAAGAGAAGAGATCCTTTCCTGAGGGTGATGTCAGGAATTTTGAGAAGTGTAAAGGTCTGAAACAGTAGATGTAGAAAATGCTTCAGGGAATTCTCAAGAAATGAATAAAGGAATTGGAAGCCTTCACTGAAGCAAGGCAGTTGAAGGTTGACAGAGATACTATGGCAGTATGTCAAGGGATCCTACCTGGGAAGGAAGTGCATTGTTTAATAGGCTAACTAGAAAGAGCAAAGAATATACTGCTTCATAAAGCTACTCTGAACTTCCACCATCAGAAGTAATCCTTCCCTCTTTTGAACCCTGAGGCACTTTGCACTTCTTTGGTAAACATTTTGCATTCTTTGAATTGTGGCTATTTATATATTCACTGACCCACTCCTCCTGTTCTTCATCTCCCCATCTCCCCTGTCCCTTACCCTGTCTTCATCTGGTACACATACACACACACATACTCTTTATCTGACTATCTGACTGGAAGTTCTTTGAAAGTTGGAACAATGTTTTTCCTCTTTTATTCCAGTTTGTGGATATCAATAAATTCACACTGAATTAAGTTTGATTGAGATTCTTATAAATCAAAAATATAGAGGCTAGATGTACAAATTTAGGTGGAAATCAGAAGAATATCTGTAATGAAGCCTCACAGATCTCTGTCCTCTTTTCTTGTTCATTATTTTCATCAGATGTTTGAATGAAAACATACTAAGGCAAATAACACAAAACTGAGCCACAGTACATCATTACAGATTTTTTAAAAAGTTTATTTATTTATTTTGAGAGACAGAGAGAGCACAGAGGTAAGGGTAGAGAGAGAGGGAGAATTCCAAGTAGGCTCTGCGTGGTCAGCACAGAGCTTAATGTGGGACTCAAACCCACGAAACAGGGGGATCATGACCTGAGTTGAAATCAAGAGTCATACATTCAATTGGCTGAGCCACCCACGTGCCCCCCATCCTCACAGAATTTTTAAGCAGAAGAAATCTCGTGCCAACATGCAGGACAGATTCGTGATAAAGATGGGACCCAGGAATAAGGGTGTAAGTATCTCAGTATCATTTACTCAGCATTTTTTTGGTACAAGGTACTGTGCACAGCTGTTCATATGTATGTGGCTATGGCAGTGGTCCCAGGTAGAGTGCTAATGGTGCACGTACAGTGTAGGGATGTGAGATCAAAATGGGGAAGCAGAAGAGCAGTGAACCACATGTTCTGGTCTTCAGGTCAGTGCCAAGTAGTTGACCTGAATGTACATTTGGAGAAAACTAAATGTCCAGGGACACAGAGAGCCAGATAGAAGAAGTTAACATCCACCTATGAAAGGACAACAGTTTGAATCCTGTGACTGATATTTTAATCCCCCAGCACCCAAAGGTCAGGGCTTTATGTGCCAGGAATGGATCAGTTACACAAATATAATGGTAATGCAGGGCATGTGCTTGGGGCAATGTGTCAGTCCATGTCACCTTGGATGTCCCAGAGACTGCACATGACATATGCCAGGATATCCAAAATACTAACATTGACTTCCTTCTTATTGCACTTTACATCCTTTCAAGGATAATTAACAATTTGGCAAAATTGATTTTGAAAATAGGGGAAACAAAGACAAAATTTTGTTTACTCTTTTCCTTCTTTTCCCTAAGATCTATTTCCCTCATGCTCCTTGCAGTTCAAGTTCATTCTGTAGACAATTGAGTCTCATTTTGCTCAGGAATTTTGGGTAACTTTATAGTTTACAGGAGACTTGTGAGTCCTCTATCTACATTTGCTTAACCTGGACCATCAACAGGAAAATGCAGCCTGGTGAATTCTGCTTAAGGCTCTGGAAAGAGCATGGCAGTCCTCTGGAAGTGAAATGGAAAAACTTAGTTGGCCCAGGGAGGCCTCCATTTTGGGCTGCAAATTTGGATATTTGGAGCCAAATCCTCATTCCATGTGACTCCAGGGGAGCTTTGGTCAGTGTGTAATTCAGTGTGGGTTGGGCAAGGAAAAGACAGAAGAAAGTGAAACTGCCAAGTTTGAGGCCTATTACGCATTTGTGACCTGACCTAGAATATGGTGCCGAGTTGTGTGTGGGTAACTCAACCATAAAAAGGCAGCTGTGGTCTTATTAGTCGTGAACTTGAGATCATTTTAGTAGAAGACGAATTGCCCCTAAATGATTGATCTGGTATTCAGAGGAAATGCTGTTCTCCCTGCTTCTCCCAAGTGGAGACACTAACCAGACGCTTGTCCCACACCCAGAATGTTATTTGTGGTGTGGCTGGTACTGTGGCCTGCTGGGGGATGATGACCTTGGACTGACAGTTCCCCTTTAAGTAGCAAACTTAGGTTTTTCATCTTAACATGATATGCCAGAGGCACTGAATAACAACCTACATCCTTTCACATACCTCATGTCTGTGCCAGGTTTTACCTGATAAAAGCTGGAGGAGGTATCTTCTGACTAGTCTGATCAAGACTAGAAATGGGGATATTCAATAAAAGACAGAAAGCCCTCTTTTTTTTTTTTTTTTTTTTTTTTTTTTTTTTTTTTGCCCTTAGGCCCCCTTGAAGAAAATCATAGAGAAATTCTGTGAGCTTGGACTCCAAGTAGCTTAAAATTTCAAGCCAAGGGAAATGTCCTTCCCCTTTCTTTGTGAGGTTTTGCAGTAAAAAAAAAAAAAAAAAAACCTGTTTGCTTGAGAGATTAGATTTGTCAGCTTCAGCATTGCATGGGAAGGTCTGACCTTGAGAATTACGGGGCTCACAGGAAAATCAGCAGTGTAGGAGAAAAGCAAGCCTGTGGCCAACATCACCTGGCCCAGTTCACATCTGATAAGAACCCGGAAGAGGAGAGCCAGGGCAAAGGTGAGCCCAACCTACCAGCCTCTGTCTTCTGAGGCACAGAAAAATAAAAATCTGGGAGCAGATGCTGGAAGATTTTCCCAAAACATAGACATGCCACCCTTTTATTTCTATTCTCAAAGAAAAAGTAGATCATGGATTTTCTTCCTATGCTGTTCCTAATCTATGTGATGGTGCTAGATTTTCATCTGAACCTTCCTCCTACCCTTTGGCCATTACGGCCTTTGATGTTGAGGGTGGAGGGACAACTGGACAGTAAACCAGCAGGACTGAGGTTAGTTTCATCCTGAAAATGGAGACTATTTCCAGGTGTTAACTCAAAGGAATCAAACGTTAGATCAGGTATTTGATGAAAATAAAAGCCTTGAGAATAATACTATCTTCTGTTTGGATAGCACTTGATTACTTACAGAACAGTTTCTCCTTTGACCTCACTTGATTCTCACAAAAAGCCCTATGAAGTAGTTCAGCCCCGTGTTGTTATTTCCTAATTCCACAGATAAAGAAACTGAGTCTCCAGCTGATTCTATAACTAGCCAGAAGTTACAGAAGTGTGGAGCAGAGCAGGCATGGTCTGGGGATCTTGTCATTCCACACTGTCCTTGGCCAAAGTCTTGTCTCAGGCTGCAAAATAACAAGTGACGATGAGTGACCCGTGGCATCCTTTGGTGTTATGCTTCCACTGTGACCCCCCTCTACTAAGGTAATTATAATGTCTTCCTCTTGGCTACATAAAGTCTCACCTCCAAAGATCCATCAAAACCCTTTCTAATGGCCCCTTTCCACCTATCTCCTTTTCTTGCAAGTACACAACTGTCAGATTAACCTTTTCATTCTCAGTAACCAAATAACCTTTTGCTTTTTAGTCTGCATGTGATTTAAAACTCCAGGAATAAATATTCATTACCTTTACCTTTTTGGCCAGCACAGGGAGGCTTTGTGGATCTTTACAGAAGAGTTTCTTTGCCCATTTGTTTTAAACACAGAAAACTTCCTTGATGGCAGATATGCAAGGGCCTAGAGTGTTCTGCCTCCACATACCAAATTTCCTTTTCCTCACCTCCCTCAAATCTTCATCCCAATCTTCTGAATGGGCCCCTCTTCCCTACCACCAGCCTATTTAAAAATATCAAGCCGCACCACACCCCTACAGCCCCAGGCTTACTCACATTGGCTAACCATTTCCTTTTCCATAGCATGTATCACCTCCTAAAATACCAGATAGTTTATTTCTTCACCAATCGCATCTTCTTAATACCAAATAACCCCAAGACACTCATTTGCCCCCACTTACGAATATTCCCATATATATTATCTACCATGCCAATTAAAACACCCTTGAGGCTACATATATCATTTATGAGGAGCATCAAAGGACCAGAGTGTACCTCAGTTCTGCAGATGTACAAATTTTTTATTCAGCCACATTTTCTTAGACCTTGGAAAAAATGCTTATAGGGCACCAAATTACATGAGACCAAATATTATCATTTCCTAGGCCAATTTCATATCTTGATAGCTATGGAGTGCTTTGCTTTGGTCCTTCATGATCTTTCTCTCTCTTCCCTGCTTTCTTTCACAACATGTGTGTTACATGGAATACCACCTTAGGTCAGTGGATAACACTAGGTAAAAGTAAGAAAAAGTAAAGTTGAGGTGCCTAGGTGGATCAGTTGGTTAAGTGTCTGATTCTTGATTTCAGCTCAGGTCATGATCCCATGATTCGTGGGATTGAGCCCCACATCAGGCTCCCTGCTGACAGCGCAGAGCCTCCTTGGGACTTTTCCTCTCCTTGCCCTTCCCTGCTGGTGTATGCTTGTGCACGCGCTCTCTCTCTCTCTCTCTCTGTATTTTTCTGTCTCTCAAAATAAGTAATTTTTAGGGGCACCTGGGTGGTTCAGTCAGTTAAGCGTCTGACTTGGGCTCAGGTCATGATCTCATGGTTCATGAGTTCAAGCCCCACATCGGGCTCTGTGCTAACAGTTCAGAGCCTGGAGCTTGCTTCAGATTATGTCTCTCTCTCTCTCTCTCTCTCTCTCTCTCTCTCTCTCTCTCTCTCTCTCTCTCTCTCAAAATAAATAAATAAGCATTAAAATAAATCTATTCGGTCTTTGTTAGCATAAAAACAGAATAATATGTGATGGAGGCGTATGGATGATGAAGGCCCATATTGTACTATTCAAGCCCTTTTCTGTACCAAATAAATCTGTCAGTATGGGAACAACTAGTGGAGGGAGGGAAAAGATGCAAAGCATCACCTCCTTTACTAAAGGGTTGAATAACTCACAAAGAAATGTATAATTTGTCAAACTAATCAGAATATTGATACTGGCTAAGTTGATCATTGCCTTCCCAATGAGGTAATCTATTTAGGAAACAAAATTCTGAACTGAAGGCTGCATGATGTATATAAATTCAGAGCCTAGGAGCTTGGTTTTATCTGACAGGCAGTGATGATATCTCAACTCCAGGAACTACACATCTGAACAGTGTATGCTAGAGATACAGACAGTGAACCAGATATTCCCACCAATGATCACATTGTTACATCTGCAGCTACCACAATGTGACTTTGGCCACTGGCCTTAATTCTTTTGTTCTTGACTTGATGATAACATTATACTTCTGTTGTACTCATCAATCTATCACTCTTTCTCATCTTAATATGTACACAGATTTCACTTACATGTTTCAGTTTGCAAGCTCCCAGTTTACTGTACAGGTTGGTATGCCTTTTACTAACAGGAGACCATGTGCAAACCCTTTCCTTCCCAGACCCCATTTGAGTAAGAGGAATACTAGGTGAATCCCTCTCAATATATATCTTCAATACATGTACCCAGTAACGGTAGAGAATGGATTGCACTGTACACTATACAGATTAGGTAAACTGTGATTTGCCTTAACCAAAAAAATTCGCCTGTCTGGCATTGGCCTATACTGTTTCCTCTAATTTCTAGCACCACCTACATGATAATTATTCCTGTACCACCTAGTCTAATGCCTTCAGCTCCTTAAATATAATACAAGTACTTACATTTAAGATCTATGCAAGTATGCCTTTGACATATATCTAAGAGTCAAAGCCTACGCCTGTATCTGTCTAAAGCCTAAGTATACTACCATGAATGAAAAGATAGACAGATGTGACTGCTGTCAAATCAAATATTTTAGAGGCATGTTATAATAAACATAATAAAAGTTACCAAAACATACCATTATGAGAGATATTTGACAGACTAAACTTAATAATTGTGGGGAAAATATTTGTCGTGAATATTTTGTTACTATGTCAAACATACAAAATACATAGTGTTAATCATTAGAAAACAAAGACAGCCATCAGAGATGAACAAAGGATGAAGAGGCAATTGCCAAAATGTGAACGTCAAATGGCCAGAAATACAAAAATAAATGTCAATCTTACTGTTGACCATGGATATATGGTGTTTAAAATAATGACATTCTGGTTGTTTACCTTTTACGTTGGCAAAAATTGTAAAAGATTAGTAATATGTATGTTGAAAAGAGTGGAGAAGAAGACACTCTTGTGCCACAGCTGGAGTGTAATTGCAACATTTTTAAAAGAAATTTGACAAGATCATTAAGCACAGGAAACTTTGATTTTGCAATTCAACTTCCATGTCTTATGACAAGACTCTCAGAAGAGCACAGAGATATTTGAAAAAATATATTAATGGCAGCATTGTTTGTAATAGCAAATTCTCCTTCCCCTATTGTAAACCATGTGCAACATCCACAAAATGAAATCTATGTAGCTATTAAAATGAAAGAGCAGATCTCTGTGGACTGATGTGGGAGAATGTTCACAATATATTTATGAAATGAAAAAAGCAAGTTATAGAGTAATGTCTATTGAGTAGTCTAATTTTTATAACAAAGATTTTTTAATTTTAATTCTAGTGTAGTTAACATGCAGTATTGTATTAGTTCTAGATGTAAATGTAGTGATTCAAAAATTCCATATATTACTCAGTGTTCATCAAGATAAATACTCTTAATCTCTTTCACCTATTCTTCCCACCTACTCACCCCTCTGGTAACCATCAGTTTGTCCTCTATAGTTAAGAGTCTGTTTGGGGATTCATCTTTTTTTTTTTCTTGATTTGTTTTGTTTCTTAAGTTCCACATATGAGTGAAATCATGCTATTTGTCAATCTCGGATTGGCTTATTTTGATTAGCCTTATACTCTCTAGATCTATCCATGTTGTTGCAAATGGCAAGAAGATTTCATTCTTTTTTAATGGTAAATAATATTCCAGTGTGTGTGTGGTGTGGTGTGTGTGTGTGTGTGTGTGTGTATCACATCTTATTTATCCATTCATCTATCCATCGACACTTAGGCTACTTCCATAATTTGGTTATTGTACATAATCCTGCAATAAATACAAGGGTGCATATATCCCTTTAAATTAGTGTGTTTGTGTTCTTTAGATAAATATCCAATAATGTGATTCCTGGATCATAAGGTAGTTCTATTTTTAGTTTTTTGAGGAAACTCCATACTGTCTTCCACAATGGAATGCACCAGTTTACATTCCCAGCAATAGTGCACAAACATTCTTTTTTTTCCACATCCTTACCAACACTTGTTTCTGGTGGTTGTGATTTCGGCCGTTCTGACAGGTGTGAGGTAACGTCTCATTATAGTTTTGATATACATTTCCCTGGTGATGAGTGGTGTTGAACATCTTTTCATGTGTCTGTTACCATCTGTATGTCTTCTTTGAGGAAATATGTGTTCATGTCTTTTGCTCATTTTTAATTGGATGATTTGTTATTTTGGTGTTGAGTTGTGTAAGTTCTTTATATATTTTGAATACTAACCCTGTATCAGATATATCATTTGCAAATATCTTCTCCCATTCAGTAGATTGTCTTTTAGTTTTGTTGGTTGTTTCCTCTGCTGTGCAAAGATATTTTTATGAATGTAGAAAAAAGGCCTAAAAGAAATGACACCAACTCTTTTGATAAGGACATTAGTTTCTCCTTTTATTTCTTTACTTTGAACTTCTTAGTGTTGGAATTTTTTTGTCTGGTAACATGTATTACTTATCAGAATTTCCTGGGGCTACTATAACAAAGTTCCATAGACTGGATGGATTAAACAACAGAAACTTATTTTCTCCCAGTCCAGGAGGCTGGAAGTCTGGGTTGGTTCCTTCTGACAGCTGTGAGGGAGAATCTGTTCCATGCCTCTTCTCTGGCTTCTGGTGGCCTCAGGCATTCCTTTGCTTATAGACGGTGCTCTTCCTGTGTCTTTACGTCATCTTCTTTCTCTGCATCTGTCTCTGTATACAAATGTCCCCTTTTTATAAGGAGACAGACATATTGGATGAGGGCCCACCCTAATGTCTTCATTTGATCATCTGTCTTCAGTTTGTCTTAATGTCCTTAATCTGATCATCTGCTAGGATCCTGTTTCCAAATCAGATCACAATCACAGGTACTGGGGGTTAGGGTTTCCACATCTTTTGGGATGGACACAATTAAACCAATAGTGCTAATTATGTAATGAAAGCAATTAAGAAAACCAAGCTTATGCTCTTCGTTTCCACACTAACTTCTTCACCTTCCTTCTGTATTTGTTACTGACTCCTTTATGAGTCAATATCAAAATTTGGGCTTCTTCTCTGATGCTTTCTCCTTTCCAGCTTCCTATCCCATCAGATGTAACAACCCATTGATGCTTTTTAATAAGTGACAGCTTGATCACAAACCCATCAGTACACAGGACACAAAGATTTTTATCAACAATAAATGGGGAGTTTAGAGCATCTGCCCTTCTGCTAAGAGTATTAGATCAAGAAATAATACATGTATTACAGCTCCTGGGAAAACTTTACTCAAGCCTGTTTCCCTTTTCCCACTAATCCTTCATAATGCCCCAGTTTCATAATGTGATTTAGTGAAATTAAACTCGAACAGCCCCAAATTATATGATTAATTACATTTGGCTTCAATTACATTGACTAATTGATCCAAGCCTGTTCCAGGCTACCTGCAGCCTGAGGTGGAACGAGGCAGGTGGTGAGGGCTCATTAGCTTAGTAGTTCATATGTGCTAGCTAATTTGATTTTTTAAATTGTAACAAATCTCAGACAGATCATACCATAAGTCAGGTGAATCTCACTTTTCCGAGAACTTCATGTTTTATATGTTTCTATGATCTCTCATCAAGGGTTTATGTACCCCATGGATACAACCTCCTTAAGTTGTGTCTGCTTATCAATTTATGAGGGAGTGTGTGGATGAGATGGTTGTTGGGAACTTTAGACACTAATGATACAACTTTAAACCCTGGCTACTTCACATGTCAACTCTTGAGCTATAGCAGTAGCACCTGAGACCTTTCTAGAAATTCAAACTCTCAAGCCTTGCCCCAGACTATAGAATCAGAATCTGAATTTTAACAAGATCCTCGAGTGATCTATTTGCATTTTTTTTAATTTTGAGAAGTCCTGTTTTAGAGGAAGTTTTGTGAAAGCAAGCGTCAGTCTGTTCAACACGTAATTCTCACACCAGTGGTCAGAATCTGAGACCCAGAGAGAAGGCAATCAAAAGAGCAATGGCCATTTTACATACTGACTCTCCACACCACAATCCTTTTACAACCCCTCTTCCAAGTTTTCTCCCTCATGCAAGAACATGGCTGTATTTCTGATTATAATCACTCCTCTTGGGTGCCTGGGTGGCTCAGTTGGTTGAGTGTCCAACTTTGGCCCAGGTCATGATCTCACAATTTGTGAATTTGAGCCCCACCTCAGGCTTGCCGCTGTCAGCCTGTCAGTGCAGAACCTGCTTGGGATTCTGTCCCCTTTTCTCTGTCCCTCCTCACTTTCACTCTGCCCAAAATAAATAAATATTTTTAAAAATAACTCCTCTTTTTTATACTTCTGAAAAATCTTCAATCTCACATTCTACATTATGTCCCCAACTTTTCTTGTTGGATTGTCTCTTCCAATTTGAACTGTATATGTCAACCTATATATTCCTTAGACAACATGGACAAATACCATGTATTCCTTATTTGCTTTATCGCCTCTCACACTCTCTTCTAATTGCAGATCTCTTTCCACAAGGCCTTTTCATAATTCCCCAGTCAAAAACGATCTCTTTGAATACTTATCAAATGTTGTATCTCTCTTAATCTCGTTATATTGTCTTATAATCATTATCTCCTTACAAAACTGGACCAGCACAGTGCCCTATATATATTAATGATTAATAACAATCAGATGACTGACTTAGTGAGCCAATGAATCTGTGAAGTCATGGCATACCAGATTATTTCTTAAGACCAGTTATATTCTAAGAACTATGATTCTATTTGTTTTCTAACTTCCGAGGTGTTGATATTCAGCTCCGCACATAACACTGTCAGGAGTTAGACTCCACCAAGGACACTGGCCTGAATCAAAAACACCAGACAATGTCACCCTTCCTCAGTCTGTATGAAACCTAGACTGATGGCGACTCCTGTGGCTACAGGCAGTCACAGTCAGATCAGTCTTTGCATGATTTGTGTACTGACAGTCCTTCTACCTCATCCCGTTACCATGCGCCATCCAGCTTTCAAGGCATAAATTTATCCAAATAATAGTCTTGTTAATTTAGAAAGGATCTCAAAGGAGCATTGGTGGGAAGAAGATGAAATATTTCTAGCCATAACTAGAAGATGAAGTACCCAAACAATTTGCAATGGTCACTTCCAGAACTTCTCATTTTGATTTTAAAAATAGCATTTTTAGACATGAACCTCAGAACCTTTTTTTTTATAAAATTACAATCACATTAATTTCACCTTCCTTGGTGTTGACATGTTACATGGTGGTCCAGATTATACTATCTGAATTCTGATCCAAGTTTCAGCTTCTCTTTTGAGTTGTTAGTTTTGGTTTCCTTTGCTTAAGCAAAAAATGTCAAAAGTTATGTCGCCCTGAAGAAACTCTTTGTAATCTGAATATCAATATTAAGAATAGGTAAATCAAATTTCCTGTGGACAACTCCCGAGTTTATATGTTTAAATTAAAATTAATTGATAACATTTAGTTTAGCATTTTTTATTATGGCAACCTATATATAACATAAATATGTACCATTTTTAAGAAAACAGTTCAGTGGCATTAAATACATTCACATTATTGTACAACCATTGGCACCATCCACCTCCAGAAGTTCTTATTCTTTTTCAACTGAAACTCTTGCTCGTTAAGCACTAACTCCACATTCCCTGCCTCCCCACTCCTTGGAAAACACCATTCTAATTTCTGTCTCTAAGAATATGTTTACTCCGGGCACCTCATATTAGTAGACTCACACAATATTTGTTCTTCTGTGATTATTGATTCAGCATAACATCTTCAGGTTTTATCCATGAAGCATGCATTAGAATATCCTTGCTTTTCAAGACTGAATAATATTCCATTGTATACATATGTGCCACATATTGTTTATTCATTTATCTGATGAATGTGTTGCTTCTACTTTTGGGCTATTGTAAATAATGATGCTATGAGCATGGATGCACTAATTGTAGTATGGGTTTTTAAGACAGTCTAACATTTTGGGGTTTTTAAAATTTTTTTTTAACATTTTTATTATTGAGAGACAGAGCATAGAGAGAGAGGGAGACACAGAATCTGAAGAAGGCCCCAGGCTCTGAGCTGTCAGCACAGAGCCCAATGCAAGGCTTGAACTCACAAACTGTGAGATCATGATCTAAGCTGAAGTCAGATGCTTAACTGACTGAGCCACCCAGGTGCCCCAACAATCTAGCATTTTGAACATAGAGCCAATGTATTTGGAGGGAAAACACAAGCTATAGGTTTATTATTCAATTAATTCAATGTCAAAATTTGCATCTGTGCTGATCACTCACCATGCATTAAATAACTAATTCTATCAGTTTCCAATTTATGTAGCATGTAGTACCTATTAATGTGAAAGGGAAATCTAAGCAATATAAATGAGTATTGTATGGATTTCACTTGAACACTGAAGATAGTAAAGATTATCTTTTGTAGTAAAAATTGGTATTCAAGTAAAAAATAAATTTCTAATTAAATCATTATACTTTTTTTAAAAAATCTCACCTCACCTGATTTGGAATTACTAACGCTGAACAAATCTTAATTTAAAATAAATTTTCCCAATTTTTCCCTTTGATTCTCTGCAGTAGCACTACCTAGGAGTTTCCTCTCATGTCTTCTGGTATTTAGAATGAGGGTGATTTTCTTTGACCACATTCTATATTGTTTTTATCCACCTTATGCCACTAGATTTGTTGCCAAAAGTGAATGTGGTATTAATGGGATGCAGTCCTATTGACAATAATAACATCATGGATTGCTAACCACATGATAAGATCAAGATGCATTTTTGAATTGGCCGTATTTATGTTCCAGATGCAAGATGATTATCTACAGCAGAGGCAACATGATTTAATACATAAGGCCCATGGCCAGGAATTGGGAAATCTGGGTTTTATTCCTGGTTTCATCACTTAAGCCATGTATACATGAGTGGAGTATTTTGTAATTGCACTGTTCTTCTTGACCCCAAACTGTTTCCCACCCTGCTCCTGCCACCAAAAGTGTTTTACAATGTTCAGTTATAATACAATTGCCTCTCTTCCTTTTCCTTCTACTTCTTTTTCTCTTCCTGCCTTTCTTAATAAGCTGTATCAACTTTGTTTATATAAATAACACACTAATACATTTTATTATTTTTTAAAAAGTCACAGATGATGTTGACTTCCTTAATACTAATTTTTCAAAAAAATATTCATTTTTCCACTGCCAGACACCTCTCCATCTCTTGTTTCTACTCTTATTCCTTTTCCCTCTTTCTTTTCTTTCATTCATTTTCTGGGTATAGAGACTTATTCCATTTCTACCTCACTCTCTTTCCCATCTTTACACCAGTTTGAGTTCCACATATCACCATGATATACTCTTCTAAAATACATCATGGTGAACTATCAGTTTCTAATGTGACATGTAAGAAGCTTGGAAGTTGCCACTCTATCCTAACAAGTCAAAAGCTAAACAAACTGAAAAATCAACAACCCTTCTTAGATCCCTCAGAGAAGTGAGGTCACAGGACCCACTCCCAAATGGGAGAGATCAGCAGTTAAATACAGGGAATCCCAATGGACTGAAGTAGAATTCCACAAGTAACAACCTCCATGGGAACCACGGCCAGGGTAGGGAAATCTGTACTGTAATTGATGAATTACTGGAGGCTCAGCATGGACGATTCTGAGAGTTAATCTCCAGGGAGTCTGATTTGTAGGAAAGCCTCCATTGTTTTGTGAGTTTTATCCCCAGGAGCTCTACCAGGTCCTCATAGGGAATTTTAGAGAAAAATTTCCTCATGTTTCCAGTAGGGGAAGGGGAAAAGGAACCATTTTGAAATATGCCAGAGCATTCTGTTCTTAGCAAGTTCTGCCCACAAGATAAACTATTTAACCAGAGCCTAACCAGCTGTGGTTTTATCAGGGACTAGCCTTTCTGGAGAAAGGGAAATATTCAAATCCAGCTGGATCTAGACTTCTATGAGGAGTCAGGAAAGTACTCAACTCAAGCCCCCTCTAGTCTTCTATATGGGGATAGGAATATCCCCAATTCCAGCCCATGCTAGGCATTCTTTCCTACATAAAGGGAGTAAGAGAATTGAGAAGCACATGTAGAGTTCACAATCCAGAGGTATAAATTTACTGAAAGACTGGGACCTAATCATAGGACTATAGAACACTTCTTCCTCTTCCATACCTATGTTACTAAAGGCTTATTAATAGCAATTTCTTTTGCCCAGTATAACATGCCTGGCTATTAAGAAAAAAAATTACAATATACAAAAAGAAGAAAAAAACCACAACACTGTTTGACGAGACTTAGCATCAAAATCAGACTCAGATATGACAAGTATTTGGAATTACCAGATCACTAGTTTAAAATCACTATGATTAATATACTGAGGTCTCTAGTGGATAAAGTAGACAGCATGAGAGAACAGATGGAGAATATAAACATAAGATGGAAATTCTAAGAACCAAAAAGGAATGTAAGAGATCAAAAACACAATAATAGTCATGAAAAATGCATGGGCTTATTAGTAGACAGGACATGACTGTGAGGAAAATCTCTGAGTATGAAGATATCTCAGTAGAATCCTCCAAAACTGAAAAGCAACGGGGGAAAAAGACTGAAAAACCAGAAGAACATATCCAATAACTGTACCAAGAACTGTGGTACAACTATAAACATATAATAGTAGAAGAAAGAAAAAAGGAAAAGGCAAAATATTTGAAAAAATAATGACTAAGAATTTCCCCCAAATTAATGCCAGACACCAAACTCCAGATCTAGGAAGCTCAGAGAACACCAAGTAAGATAAATGCCAAACAACAACAACAACAACAACACTACACCTTGGCACATCATCTTCATATTATAGAAAATCAAAGATAAAGAAAAATCCTGAAAGAAGCAGCTGGTGGGGGAGCACCTGGCCAGCTCAGCTGATAGAGCATGTGACTCTTGATACCAAGGTCATGAGTAAGCCCCACATAAAGCTTACTAAGAAAGAGAGAGAGAGAGAAAGAAAGAAAGAAAGAAAGAAAGAAAGAAAGAAAGAAAGAAAGAAAGAAAGAGAAAGGAGAAAAGGAAAGAGAGAAAAGAAAGAAAGAGAGAAAGAAAGAAAAATACCTTACCTATAGAAGAGCAAAAACAAAAATTAATTTCTGACTTCTCTTCAGAAAGCATGTGGGTAAGAAGAGAGTGGAGGGAGGTATTTGTAATGTTGAGAGAAAAGACTCAATAAGCTAGAATTTGTATCCTGTGAAATTAGCCTTAAAATTGAAGATGACATTAAGACTTTCTCAGACAACAATAGTTGAGAGAGTTTGTTGCCAATGGACCTGTCTAGTTATGTTAGAAGAAGTTCTTTAGAGAAAAGGAAAATGATATAGGTCAAAAACTTGGATCTACGTAAAGGAAAGAAGTACATTAAAAAGGGATAAATGAAGATAAAATGAAAAATTATTTTTCTTCTTAATTGATCTAACAGATAACAGTTTGTTTAAAATAATAACAGCTATGTATTTGATTATTACGCTTATGAATATGCTTATGTATGTTGACATATAAAAAATAAGAGACAGAAATGATACAAGAGATGCGTGGGAGGGATTAGGAATGTTTTGTCATTATAATGTATTCACACTACCTGTGAAGTGGTACAGTGTTGTTTGGAA
The DNA here is from genome assembly GCF_006229205.1 of Suricata suricatta. Classification (NCBI taxonomy): domain Eukaryota; kingdom Metazoa; phylum Chordata; class Mammalia; order Carnivora; family Herpestidae; genus Suricata; species Suricata suricatta. The sequence continues at coordinate 82,092,989 of NC_043701.1, read as the reverse complement.
GTGGACAGAGATTAGTTGTAAATGTATACTGAAAACTCTAAGGCAACCAATAAAATAATTAAAGAAGTACAAACCAACATATTAAGAAAAGAGAGGAAATGGAATTATATAAAATAAATATAATCATATAAAATAAAATGCTCAACAAAAACTATAAAAGACAGAAAATGATTGAAGAAAAATTAAAAAGAGCAACTAATGGAATGCAGTAACAAACATGGTAGATTTTAATCAAATTATATGAATTATATCACTTTGAACAGCAACTATATGAATTATATCACTTTAAACAGCATTGGCCTAAATGCACCAATCAAAACACAAACATGTCAAGTGGATCAAAAAACAGGATTGAACTATATGTTGTCTACAAGAAATCCACTTTAAATATAAAAACACATATATATTAAAAGTAAATGAATGAGAGAACTATACCATGCTAATGCTAAGCAAAAGAAAGCAAGAGTTATATTAATTTCAGACAGAGCGGACCTCACAGCAAAGAAACAAAAGTTATCAGAGTAGAAGAGGAGCACTATGTAATAATAAAGATGTCAATTCTCCAAGAAGACATAACAATTCTTAATGTGTATGCCCAAAGGATGAAAATGAAGAAAGCTCTAAGCATATACCAGTGGGTCCATGGCAGACCCAATAGGAAGTGAGCAGTTGTGGGTACTGTAGGATCCTTGGAAATGAGATATTTGGCAGTACCCTCGGCAGTATTAATGGTCAATCTTCATACTGAAGAAAAGATCATCATGAATCCTGACCCAGTGCAAGCTCACCAATAATCGTTGTCAGCGTCTTTACACTGTAACATCAGCAAGCCTCATTTAAAGGAATTATGAAGTAAACATTTTCAGTTTAGAATATTTGTTGGCCCTGGAATTTTCTAATACTTTCTTAAGGACTTGATCATTAAGAGTGCTTCTAACACTAAAATATGATGCTAAGAATTTAGGAGACACGGTGTTATTTCACCATACCAGACATCTAAGAGAAATAGATGACATAGAAACTTCCAGGGAGATTTACTTTGGCTAGACTATCTCAGTGATTTATCTGTCTCCATTATTCATGCAATCAGTGATATACTCTCTCCCAGATGAAAACAAAAGTGATGAGTTTTCCTAGATTAATCCTTTTCTCCTACAAAAGGTAACCAAGGCTTATTGCCTACTTGGAAAAGCGTGGGATATGGGCAACCAGCATGAAGATGCCTTCAGAATAGCAAGCAGGTTTTCACTTTCAAGTCTGTGCAATAACCAGTGGACACAGAGCTCCAGAGCTCTCTTAGTCACCAAATCTCATAGTTCAAGAACAACAATAACTATAAAACAGAGTAGTACATAGACTGTTAAGTCCCTGTAATTTATAACTGGCATCAAATAGTTTAACAACTTATTAGGCATGTTTTTAACAAGTGAACTAACTGATCACAACCATTGGGAACCCTACTTTTCTAAAGATAAGCTTAGGCTTCTAGTAGAGAAATAATGGCCAGCACATTTTCTACTGACTCTCCTGGGTTATTTTATTCAGCATTTGATCAATACTTGGTTGTCAGAAGACTTCGCTAATCCATTATTTAATAGTTAGTACTTCTGGGTCTTAGACTAGCCTGATACAGGGGGAAGCCCCTAGAGAAACTGAGAAATCTAAGCCATTTCTAGGGCTGAATTAGAATTAATTACCTACTGTGACATGTCTCTTATGGTCCACATTCATTTGGCCCCTAACTCAGAATACCAAGGCCAGAGCCAAGCACAAAGCCTTATACACAGGAGGCCCTCAAACACATGTTGAATGAATGACTGCAACATGTCATTGAATTTGGGCATGAAATACATTTCTGTTGGCCTGGAATTTATTCTTTCATTGGAATATACAGGAGTAGAAAACATATCAGGATATTTGATATACTCCAAATAATAGTAGCTTGTGGATTTTTTTTTATATTTATTGTAAACCAGGTACTACTCTAAACATTTTATATGGTTTAACATTTTACATGTGTTACATCTGTAAACCTAGGACTTATTTATTTTATAACTAGAAGTTTATGTCTCTTAATCCCTTTCATCTATTTCAGGCATCCAACCACCTCCACTTCCTGGCACCACCAATTTTTTCTTTGTATTTATGAATCTTTTTCTGTTTTTGTTTATTTGTTTGTTTGTTTGTTTGTTTTTTGTAAAAATTTTCCACATCTAAGTGCAGTTTTTTGGTATTTTTCTTTTTCTGTTTGACTCATTTAACTTAGCATAATACCCTATAGGTTCATTCATGTTGTCATGCATGGCAAAATTTTATTCTTTGTTATGGCTGAGTAATACTCCATTTTATGTATATATATTCTTTATCCATTTATCTGCTGATGGACACTTGGGCTGATTTTATATCTTGGCTATTATAAATGATGCTGAAATAAACATAGGGGTGCATGTGTCTTTTCAAGTTAGTGTTTTTGTTTGCTTTGGGTAAATATCCAGAAGTGGTATTTCTACTTTTAGTTTTATGAGGAACCTCCAGATACTGTTTTCTGTAGTGGCTGCAACAATTTACATTTCCACTAGTCATACATGAGGGTTCCCTTTTGCTGGTCCTCAATTTAAAAAAAAATGTTTCTAGCCTGTGAAGTGAAAATCATAGAGGTTGGTTTCTGATTGATGCAATAGCAATGCATCCAGCCTAAAAGTCAATGCCACTCTCAGATCAAGTGGTTGTTTTTTCTACTCTGTGACTTGTGATTACTTGATGGATTTTCCAGAGGAGAATGTGAACTAAAAAAGGCACAATAGCCTGGTTTGTTTATTTATTAAATAGATACCTGTATTGGACAACTAGAATACCTTCTGGAACTTTGTAAGTGCTCAATAAATGCTCATTGAAATGGAATGAAATTGAAATTGTGCAAAGTACAGAAGAAGCCCTCATCCAATTCTTTCCTGAGCACTGGGAGTCATGCCCACATGACTGCCAACCATGGAAGGCTTCTCACATCCTGTGAGTGGAAAGTGGCTTCTATGAAGAGGTGAGGTATTCCAGCAAGAATCTATTTATGAGAAGTCCAGTTCTGATTTTATTACTGACTAACTTATTCAGTGGCATGACTTGAAGCAGACTTATTATCCTACTTGTAAAGAAAGAAAAAGGATCAAATTGCCCCTGTTTTCTGACAGTCTTGAGATGAGGGCGTTATGGATAAATATATGGACATTATTTTTAAAAATCCCTTGATATCACTGTGGACTTCAGGAATTGTGAAGTCAAAACATTTTAATCTTAAGATAGTTAGTCCCATGTATTTAAGTTCATGTACTTTTGAGAATATACGTGATTTTTTTATTGATGCCCTTTATACCAGTATTTTAAGACATTTTGGTTTTTTGAAACATCAATGTGCCTTCATTCTTTATTAGTTGGATACTGTGTTGTTTATAGTTAAGTCTAGTTTATTAAATAGCCTTTGTATAAAGTTATATGGAAAACATTAAAGTAAATGTATAAAAAAAAAAGGTTGTGGTGGAACAGAAACTATTATTAAACTGTCTTTCAATGATTATTCTATGTAAGAAATACTTTGAATGATCCTTATCCATGTGACCTTGGTCAGATCAAGTACCTCTCTCTGCTCCTCAACTGTATATTAGAGTAGGATCTACCCAAAAGGGTTTCGTAAGGATTAAATGTGGTAATACATGTACTTAGGGACAAAACATGACTATTATTAAATAAAATTTACCTACTATCATTATATTCTTATAATTATTGCCACACTTTAATTGAACTACCAATTGTAGAATACTTTAACAGGAAGAAAAAAGAGCTATGAACAATCATCATTGTTTTGTTCTACTATTAAGTTGCAAATTCCCTTCAAGTCATTTCTATCATATCTTCCTGAGAAAATGCAGAATATAAATAAATTCAATTATTCTCCATTCCAACTCTTACAACACTCTGAGAAAGTCTATCTGATCTCCAAAAACTGTACACCTAAATCGTGTAAACATGCATGTATATGCGCATGCACACACACAAAAAGTATCATTTTTTTAATTTTTTTTTTTAGAGAGAGAGGGCATAAGCAGGGGAGGGTCAGAAAGAGAGAGAGAGAGGCAGACACAGAATTTGAAGACAGGTTTCAGGCTCCGAGCTGTCAGCACAGGGCCTGACACAAGGCTCAAACCCACAACCGTGAGATCATGACCTGAGCCGAAGCTGGATGCTCAACCGACTGAACCACCTGGTGCCCCAAAAAGCATCCTTTTTAATAGTATCCCTTAATACTATCAGTAAACTTCCTCATGTGAGGTTCATTTTTAAACTGGCTTATATGTTATTGCACACAGTGCTATAAACAATACAGAATATTACTTAAAAGTATGAGCCTTGGAGGTGGACTGCCTGGCTTCAAGTTTCAGGTCTATGATCACATGCCATTATTTATCCTTTCTAATCCTCAGTTTCCTCATCTTTAACATCTGCTTAAAGAGGTAAAGCTAAAGAAAAATGAGACACTGCATGTAAAATACTCATGCCTTGTGCCTGGCACCCATAAGTACTCATCAAATTTTAGCTATTATTACTTTTCATTATAAATGTGGCATTTTCTTTTGTAAGTTTATATATTTTGAGAGATATATAGAGCAAGTGGGAGAGGGGCAGAGAGAGAGGGAGAGAGAGAATCCCAAGCAGGCTCTGTGCTGACAGGCACAATCAGGGCAGGGCTTGATTCCACGAACTATGAGATCGTGACCTGAGCCAAGATCAACAGTCAGATGCTTAACTGACTGAGCCATTCAGTCATGCTTAGATGTTGTATTTTCATTTCTAGAAAGTCTATCTGGGTTTTTTCATATCTTACATTTATGTTCTCATCATGTTTGTGTTTTCCTCTAAATTCTTGGGCATATGGAGAATATAATAGTTGTTTAAAGTCCCTGTCTTCTTGTTTCAACATCTTTGTTATTTCTAAGTTTCTTTCTACTGATTGATTTCTCCTAGTCATGGTTCATATTTTCCTGCTTTATCGCACACCTGGTAAATTTTATTACATGCTAGTCATTGTAAATTTTGCCTGTGATTTCTAGACGTTGTTGTATTCCTTAACTAATGTTGGATTTCAATATGATATGCAGCTAAGTTACTTGAAATAGATTGGCCTTTGCAAAGCTTGCTTTTAAACTTGGTGAGTGTTGGTTCAAGAGACCTTGGTCTACAGCTACTTCAGCCCCCTGCTGAGGCAATATCTTTCTAAGAATCCTATCTCCTGTGTTATGAGTTCCTTCCATTTTGGCTGACGGGAACACAACTATTCCCATCTCTGATGGTCTCCCTACTACACCTTTCCAGTGGCTCTTTCTTTGGCGTCAGGTGGTTTCCTCTCTTGCATGTATAAATCCACTCTCAGCCAAAGACTGGAAGGGGCCCCTCTGCAGATCTCCAGAGGTCTCTCCCTTTTATCCCTTCCTTTCCCTAACCTTGTTACCCATTCTGCTCCCCTGTCCTCTTCTCCCTTTCTCCAATACTCTGTCCCACAAACTCTATATGTCTTGGCCTCTCTGAGTACCAATTAGTCTCCTTCAATTCAGCCAGACCACCAGATCCTGGGTTGCCCTTCTCTGTGCCACAGCTTGAAAACCCACTTTATTCATTAAGCTAAAGGACTCAGCATGTTTGCTTCTCTTCTCTCCGGGATAGTTACCTACAGTGCCGCCTGTTGTCCAATGTCTGGAAATTGTTGTTTTACATATTTTATCCAGCTTTCAATTGCTTCAAGGTGGGAGGTACATCCAATCCTTGTTACTCCATCTTGGCCAGATGTGGAAGTCATTGGTTTTTATCTCTGTGAATGCCAGTTTTAGGAATAAAACAATCCTCAGGTTCAAGTCAAGTTACAAGGAGTAACAAATGTGAAACATCACAGACTGTACACATTCGTGCATGTGGTTACAGGATGTTATCAAATACAGACACAAATCTAGATCTGCAACATTTTGTTTTTCTTTTTGTTTTTTTACTTCTTTTAATATTTGGCTTTTGGATTATATTTTGGACGATAGCCCAGTTGTTATGAAAAAGCCACAAATTAGTAAAATTTATATAATTTAAATCCTATTTAAAGTATGATTAAGGCTTTTGTGAGTGACTTGGTAAATTAAAATTTTCCATATGAGAAGAAAATTTGATTTTTAGAAATTTTGATTTTACCCTGAATGTTGACACCATGCAATCCTCTGATTATTGAAAATTAGACCGCTCTGACATAAATACATTATAATAATTAAGCATGCATATGAATCTAAAGTATGGAACCTGCCCCATGCAAGGTTTAATTTTTATTATACAAATAAATGCTTTATTATTAAGCAGTATTACATTGTCCATATTAGATGAACTTGTAGGGTGTGTGGGTGTGTGTGTGTGTGTGTGTGTGTGTGTGAGAGGGGGGCAGAAAGAGAGAGGGAGAGGGAGAGAGAGAGAAAGCGTGTGCATCCACACATGATGGGAGTGAATTAAACTAAACCTCTTGCTTAAATAAATATATTATTCTTACATATATTCTTGTATAATTTTCAGACTGAGGATTATAAGTCCATAATAGAAAATGAGGAATTCAGACTTCACAAAAATTGCTCTGGGAGTTTAATCACTCTATTTTTAGGCAAATCAAATATACTACGATGAGTGAGATGGCTCTACAAAATGTTCATTACATAGTTGTTCAAATGAGAAACACCTCCCGGATCCACAAACTGTGGTAAAAATGTCTTATAAAAATTACCCTTAAATCTTACATTTCCCCTTTGAGACATTATTGTTTTTTGAGAAAGTAGTATTTTTTTCTTATTCCTAAATCTGTCTTCAATTAAACTGGAGAACTCTATAAATCAATAATAACCTTTTAGATATCAACCCCTTTATAATTATGCCCTCCAAATCCAGGGAATTGTTTGCACACTTTCTTCAGAAATAAATGTAGGAAAACATATGTTCCGTTTGATTGGGGCAGTATGAAGATGTGGATTATTTCCCAGCACCTGTGGCTTTATTCACCTCCATATTACATATGAAAAATTAATTTATTTCACACAGAAAAACAATAGATCAGGTGATGCTCTGCAGTTCTGGAGGAAAAAAATATTGCTTGTTAAAAACTGATAGGGATTTTATGATAATATGGCTTTCATTAAATCTAATACTATACACCCAGTGAGTTTAAAGGCATTTTTTATTTTAGTCAAATCAATCTCTGGGTATCTTTCTGATGCTTCTGGTACATTTCCCAACAGGAAGCAGCTAACAACCCAAATAAGAGTGATCTCAGATTAAGAAACAACACAGGCATTTTGAAGGCTCTCTATTTGTAGGATGAAATGACAGCAAGCAGAGAAGCCTGAGGCTGTTTTCCTAGGATGCCTACCCTGGATGCCAGCCATCTGTGTTCATTTAGATGGAGGTGTGTGTGTGTGTGTGTGTGTGTGTGTGTGTGTGTATGCACGCATGCGCGTGTGTGTGCGGTGGGAGGGGTAGAAAGGGGGGCAAGAGGGACAGATCTCAGGTTGCAGGTCTGAGTGTGGGCTCTGACACAGAATACAACCTTCTGCCTGTTGCTTCTCAAACAAGACCCCTCATCTGCTGGTCCCTCCAGAGAAGTAATTTCACCAGTACCAGCTGCGAGGGGAATGTTTTGTGTTTTCCTTATTCAAACTGAAAGATGTTAAACAGAAATTTTCAGAAGCACTTTTGTTTGGAAAAGGGGAAAGGAAGACCACGGAAACTGGAAAACATCCATGAAATTAGCCCCAAATCATGGCCAATACTGATCATTTCCTGACAGGCTGTCTATCAGCAAAGCCACAACAATAGTTTATTCAGGACCTTCTGGTGCCAACAGTGATATACCATTGCTAAATGTTGGTACAATTGTGAATGTTTTTAACTTTCATAACTGCAACAGCAGGGAGAATAGCACTTAGCTGTTCGTCCTCCTGCAGACACTTGTGAACATTCCTCTCTAACAGATTGCTGTAGCAGGAACTGGAGCAATAGCAGTTTAAGCCAAATGCCCCACATGCCTACTTAACTTACCTAAGGATAATGTAGAGTAAGGACTAGAAAGTAGGGATGCACTTGGCTGTGTTAGCTACAAATTTGTTATTTGTGAAAAACCTATTTAAATACAATGTCTATAAATAGGAGATGGAAATGAGCTAATCTGACTGTATGATTTTATTTATTCATTATTCATAACCAAAAATTTTAGCTGCCATGAATTGATGTACTTATCTATAAAATTTCTCAGTATTTCATATGATCTGAGATATCACCATTGCAATTCTCTTCCAGTGTTATATGCTCTGTATTTATGTCCTTATTTCTCTATGTCTGTGTCTCAGTTTCTCTTGTTCTTGTTTATCTTGGCCTTTTTTTAGCATTCTGTTTTTAAACGTGCTTTAGTCAGTGTTGCAATTATAATGCCCATACATTGGTCAATTTTGCAATTTTAATGCAAGAGGATGGCATGTCAAATGCTAGTGTTAATCTTCTGGATGTTACATCTGCTTACACAGGAATGATTGGTATTCCCAACTCAGTGTGAACTTACTATTTATGAATCCGTTATAAGGTGTGAAATTGTCCCTTATAAGCCCTCCTCAAGGAGAAAAAATTCTGTTTATAAACTAGACTTAAAAGCTCATTTTCAAAATAGCCCCTAAACTTAGTAGTGGTAAGAACATTTTATATATCCTATTCTGGCCTGTATCTGGAGTTTGGACATCATCTGGACTGTTAGGAGAAGGTAAGGGACACGTATTGAGTATGAGTATTTCACATATTTTGAGAATTATTTAAAATGAGAAACAGAGTCATCTAGGTAACATTTTGCCTGGAAAATTGACGAGCTGGAGTTTGCACACAACACTGCAAAAGATACATAAGGAACTATTTTAAAAGCTACTCTCTTGCTATTCTGATATTGGACAACTTCTCTGAGAGATTTTTTCCTGGGTGCAAAGTGATTTTTGTCTGAGGGCTCTGATACAAACCTGTCTTCACATTTTGCAATGTGTGTGCTCCTGTTTCTTTGTTTTATTTCATAAACCAGCAACCACTTACCTGTGGAAAATCATAGGATTCTCACAAAATTACAGGGCAAATGTTCTATATCCAAGAAACTTAGCATGTGGTTGGGGGAAGCAAAAACTAATAAAGATAGGAAATAAACAGAGACCATATATGTTTTGCAATAAGACATGACTTTGCAAGGGGACTAGGTGAATGGAAAGTAATGGCATAGATTGGAGAAAAAGCTTGCCTTGGAAGGCTAACTTATTCAATATCATTTAAAAATAATTTATTTATATTTCTTGCTGGCCTTTGAAAAGCTGAATCATAAATGAATGAATGAATTGTAAACAAATAGATGTATAAGTAATTCACATAGATCTAGTTTCAGAATCTGGCAGAAACATCAATGCCTATTTAGAAGTACCCACAATGTTTTGGGTAGACACTTTGTAATCTCCTGTGAGGTAATGCTGTCTTTCCCAACTGACTATGACTTTGTTATTTTAAAAAGACAACATTTATTTATTTATTTATTTATTTATTTATTTATTTATTTAGAGACCATGACTTTAAAACTGAGAAGCTCTACACCTCAACAACATTAAAAAGTCTTAATAAGAAGTAACTAAAGTGACATGTTTTCCCTTTTAAATAGTGTATCAGTCACATAAATTAGAAAATAAATATATGACCATTGAGCACGTCTAATTATACCAGCTGAGATAAAATGTAAAACAAAAAGAAAGTCTGATTTTAAAAGAACGGTCATGTGAACTTAGTGTAAGGCTAACACTGAAGATAGTCCTTGAAGGAGAGAAGAATGCACAGAAGAAGCATAGAATAATGTTGCATAGGTGAGAGGAAATCAGATAATTTACTGCCTTTAAGGCAAACAAAGCAAGTCTTAATGCTCATTCAATCACTTAATTCCACATTTGAACTTGAACTTAATGCCACTGTAGAATCTTGAGAAGAGAGTGACATGATGAAATCAGGGTTTTTTTGGAGCATCACTTTAACAATGATGTTGGAGGATTGGTGGCAGAGTGGTTTGGTGTTGGAAAGATCCACAGTAGTCAGCCTGGGTGAAGTTCATGTCAGAGTTAATGAAAGGAATCAAATCAGTGGAAATTTTGAAAGAAGGCATCATAATATACGACAGACTAATTATAGGAGGAGATTAGTGGCAGAGTCCAAGATGACATCAAGATTGCAAGCTTGGGAAATTAAGGAGATTGGTGTTATCGTTCAAAGAAATGAGAAAGTTGGGAACGTGGTCAGGAAATGCATTTTTTTTAATTGTAAAATATATTGAGAGTATGGTAGCTTCAGTTAACACGTATTTTTTTTAACACTTATGTTTTTTCAAAAACACTATAATGGGGGCACCTGAGTGGCTCAGTCAGTTAAGCTTCCATCTCTTGATTTTGGCACAGGTCATGATCTCACAGTTTGTGAGTTTGAGCCACCTTAGAATTCTCTGTTTCCCTCTCTTCTCTGTGCTCCCCCTCCCTCAAACTAAACTTTAAAAAAAACCCTCTAATAATCTAAGAATTTCTCTTCTGTGTATATACCCAAAATAATTGATATTAAAGACTTGAACAGATACGTGTATGCCCATGTCCATAGCAACAGCACTCATAAAACCCAAAAGGTGGAAACAACCCACATGTTGGTTGACAGATAATAGATAAATAAAAGGTGATACAGGCACACAGTGGGATATTATTTAGCCTTAAAAAGGAAGGAAATTCTGGTGCATGCTACAACATGGATGAACTTTGAAGACATCATATTAAGTGAAATAAGCCAGCCACAGAAGGATAAATACACTTGATTATGCTTATATGAGGTACCTAGAATAGACAGATTCATAGATACAAAAAGTAAAATAATGATTACCAAGGACTGGAGGGGATGGTAATGGAGAATTATCTTCTGATGGGTACAGTTTCAGTTAGGGATGATGAAAAAGTTTGGTGATAAACAGTGTGATGGTTGCACAAGCATGTGAATGTATTAATGTCATTAAAATATAGACTAAAAATGGTTAAAATGGTAAATTTTATGTTTTGTATGCTTTGCCACATTTTTTTTTAAAGTCACCATCTTAAAGAAAGAATGAGCAAACATTAAGAATGAGTGATGGAAGTGTTTTCAGATAAACAAGTAGAACTTATTTGCCTGGGTTCAAATTTAGATTCTGCCCCTTACTAGCTGTGTGCCTCCTTTTTCTCATATCTAAATGGGGACTATAATGAAAATTAAAACATAAAAACTGACCAGATGACTCAGTCTCTCTCAGTAAAGTTCATTAGCAGAGAAAATGGGTCAAGAGAGAAGTAAGACAATGTTCTGTTGGACAGCTGTCATGGCCAGTGTTTTAAAGAGGAATTGGAAATTATTATAACTATTGAGTGTGTGGCTATAAAGATTTTTTAAAATATCATAAATGTTACAAAAGCACTTAGCTATTCTTATAATTTCCAAATGCTGCATGTCCCTGGTTTATTTAAGAAGGAATTTTCTATCATAAAGGGTGTCAAAACCAGGAATACACTAATGGAAAAATACTTCCAAAAATCTAATTAAGTGATCAAATCTCCCAGTTTATTTTTTTCAGAGATGCCTGCATAATGCAGACTCAGAAATACAAAGCAGGATACACGAGCTTAGATATGTTATTAATTACATTGCATCCCCCACATCAACATATTTTAAAACTGCAAAGAACTTCAGAGATCATTTGTGATAGAGCTGAGACCAGAATCCAGGGCTCCGATTTTTGGTTCATTGCATGTTTCACTATATGCACGGCTGCTCCAGGGGATCCCAGGGCAGGGTTCATGGAACCCCATTAAGCTCTCATGCGCAATGTGGGCATATAGTCAGAGCCATTTTGACAACTTTGCCCATGATCCTTAGAAGCCACCCCATCCCAAACTAATTAGGCACTTTCTGATTTCCAACTGCACTTAGAACACCATCATACCTCCCAACATGTGGCCACATTCTTCTTGGCCTTGTTACCTGGCTGTTAGCCAATGCCCACCTCAACCCTGTGAATCACAGCCTCTCCTGTGCTGATGTTCAGACAACAGGTGTCTTATCTCCTGCTTTGCATCACAGGCATGCTAAAGAGACACCCCTGTAGTCTTAATTCATGGAAAACAATCATTTTACTGTATAAAATTCAAAACCCAAGGGAGGCAGTTTAGTAATTTAGCATTTTTGTTTCATGTGAAAATATTATTTCTAGTTTATAATGGGAAGTTCAAAAACATTGTTTCTTATCATTAAAAGCTTTCAGCAGTGTGTAATCTGGGCTCTTTATGGGTAAGTTTCCTATAAAATGCCCTGAGGAACAGCATACCAGTCTTTTACAAAGAAATACCTTCAGTATCGTCTGTTGCTTAAGGAAAAAGGTCTTTAATTTAGAACTGAATTAGTCATACAGATAAACACTTTAAAGTCCTTGAAATCTGCAGTTAGTTTTAACAAGCTTTTAAGATAAATTAGGAGTGTGCTGTATCTGTTGTGTTGTGAAGACTGTGAATTAGAAGGAGAAGAGAACACAGCCTCATCCATTCAAAAACGTTTTTTTCCTTTGCTATCATTCTCTGTGCTAGACTTTTTATGGAAGGTGGATAATATATGGGTCTTGCCCTTAGTGATCTTCCAATTAAGTTAGGGCCCTGAACTGAGTTGAATATATCTCCCTCCCCCCAAATTCATGTCCATCCAGAATCTCAAAATGTGACCTTACTTGATACAGTGTCTTTGCAGATACAGTGAAGATTTAAGTTAGGATGAGGTCATACTGGATTAGGGTAAATACTAAATTTAATCATTTGTGTTCTTATAAAAAGAGAAGAGGACACACAGATATAGATACACAGAGACACATGGGCAAGAAGGGCATGTGAAGGGAGAAGGCAGAGACTGGAATGATGCATTTATAAACCAAGGAATGCCAAGATTGTTGGCAACAACTGGAAGCTAGGAAATCCCTCCCTGGATCCTGTAAGGGCTCATGGCCTTGCCAACACCTTCCTTAGGATTTCTGGCCTCCAGAACTGTGAGAAAATAAATTTCTGTTGTTTTAAGGCACCTAGTTTATGGTAATTTGTTACAGCAACCAGTGTATGCGCCATTTTTTTAAAAGTCTGACTTCATTGGTCTGGGGTGGACTTGGGTATCAGTATTTTTATAAAAGCTCCCAGGTGATTCTCTATTTGGAAACCATCACTGTAGGTTGATGCATTTCAAAGTTTCCAGAGCAGCAGCAGCAGCAACTGAGAACTTAATAGAGATGAAAATTCTTAGGCTCCAGACAGTCATACTGAATCAAACATTCTGGGAGCAGGGCCCAGCAATTTGTAGTTTATCAAACTCTCCAGGTAACTATGATGCCACCATTTGTGAACTCTGGTTTAGAAGAGGAACTATGAAGCAAAGGAAGGTAATCAACAAACAGGAATGGAGAAAAGCAATAGGGGAATTTTATAAAGTAAGGGAAAAGTGTTTATATGTCATGAGTGGTGCTAAAAGAGTGCACCAAGAACCTCAATGCCAGGCATTGCTTACAGGCAAAGGTGCATCTCAACAACTATCTTGCAAGTTCAATTTTTGAAGACAGACTTTTCAAATCTGGGGACTTTCCTTACAGTGTTATTGCTATTAGGGATTAGGGTATATGGCCACGTAGACTCTACATTAAGATTTTTTTCTCGACCAAAAATGACAGAACAAAAGACCCCAGTCTCCATCACCCACAGTGATCAACAATTAGAGTGCTATCCACAAATAAAAACAGTTCTGGGGGAGCTCAGATGATTGCTTCAGAAACTTCAGCAAACACACAAATAGACAGATATCCAGTGCTATTGTGTTGAAGAATTAATATTGTTAATATGCCCATACTTCCCAAAGCTAACTACAAAGCTAGTGCAATTTCTATTAAACTTGCAATGACAGTTGTTCACAGAAATAGAAGAAAACATTTCTAAAATTCATGTGGAAACTCAGAAGACCCCCAAATAGCCAAAGCAACCTTAAGAAAGAAGAAGAAAGCTGGAGATATCAGTCTTCCTGATTTCAAACTATATTACAAAGCTAAAGCAATCAAAATAGTATAATATTGGCATTAAAACAAACATACAGACTAATGTTAACAAAATCAAGAGCCCAGAAATAAACTTACGTATATATGGTCAACTGATATTTGATGAGAGAGTCAAGAATACTCAACAGAGTAAAGGATAGCCCCTTCCTTTACTCTAATAAAGAAGAAACAGTATACTCAAGAATTAATATTAGAAAACTGGATACTCAGATGCAAAATAATGTGATTAGATTTCTATATTACACCATTTACAAAGTTTCACTCAAACTGGATTAAGGATTTAAGCACATACCTGAAACTGAAAATGCCTGGAAGAAAAATAGGAGAAAATTTCCTTGACATCAGTCTTGGCAATGATTTTTTGGATATGATGCAAAATGCATAAGCAACACAAGCAAAGCAGTCAACAAATGGGACTACATCAAGATAAAAATCTTTTACAGGACAAATGAAACAATCAACAAAGTTAAAAAGCAACCTATAAAATGGGGGTAAATATTTGCAAAAATATATTTGATAAGGGATTAATATCCAGGGCACATAAGGAAACTAGGCAAATGTAAACAATCTGGTTTACAAATGGGCAGAGAACTTGAATAGACATTTTTCCAGAGAAAATATATAAATAGCTAACCCGTACATGAAAAGGTGCTCAACATCACTAATCAACAGGAAACTGGAAGTCAAAACCACAATGTGATGATCACTTCACACCTGTTGAAATGGCTATTACCAAGAAGACAAGGGATCTCAAGTGTTTGTGAGGATATGAAGAAAAGAAACCCCTGTACATTGTTGGTGGGACTTTAAATTGGTGTAACCACTATCAAAAACAGTATAGAGGTTCCTCCAAAAATTAAAAATATAACTACCACATGATCCAGCAATCCACTTCTGAGTACGTATCTGAAGGAGGTGAAGTCACTCTCTCAAAGGGATATCTGAACTCCCATATTCACTGCAGCATTATTCATAATAGCCAAGATATGGAAACAACCTACATGTCTATCAGTGGCTGAATGGATAAAGAAAATGTGGTGTATATATATACAATGTAATATTACTACTAGAGAAAAGTAGTATTTTAATGAAAATGAAGTGCAGATGTCTTGTTACAAACAGAAATGTTAATAATCAGAACTTCCAGCTCTCTCCGTAGTGCCTACGCAGTCACAATCTGAAGCCCTGAGCGTTGCCTGTCCATTGCTCACTGACAATAAAATCATCCTGTGTGAGTATTTAAAAATGCAGACTCTTGTGTTTTACCTCAGACCTCCAGAATCAGAGTCTCTGTGGTTGGGAACTCAGGGTCTGGATTTCAGCAATTTTCCTATATCATTTCTGGTACATTGGATTCAGAGTCAGCAGGCCTGAATTTTAATCTCTTGTTCAACATGTACCATGTGATTCTGAGCAATCTGTGCCACTTGTTTTGTGACTTAGTTCCCTCACTATCAAATGCGGACAATAATACTTGCCTTGCTCACCTTACGAGGAAGTCATGAAGCTCAAATAAGTTCAAGCCCCAAAACCGCAGGGCCGGGAGTAGGGTGAGGAGAGTGAGACGCTTATCTCTGGACACAAAATTTAAGGGGGCACAGAAAACTTCTGTAATCAAGATAAATGATACCTTAATGCAATATTTTTAAAAATAAGAATTAATGCAACAAATCCATGATGAACAAAATATGAACATTGTCAAAAAGGCAGGATCAAGGTTACTGAATTTTTCTTTGGTCTCAAGCTCTAATATGGAATAGCAATGATGCTCTTGATAAGCCTATCTTTATTTAAAATTTTGATGTTTTAGTATGGAGGTTCCTCAAAAGGTTAAAAATAGAACTATCCTACAACCCAACAATTGCACTGCCAGGTATTTATCCAAGGGATACAAGTGTGCTGTTTCGAAGGGGCACATGCACCTCAATGATTATAGCAGCACTACCAACAACAGCCGAAATATGGATAAAGAAGATGTGGTGTGTATATATATATATATTTAAGAGTATTACTTGGCAATCAAAAAGAATGAAATCTTGCCATTTGCAACTACATGGATGGAACTAGAGGGTATTATGCTAAGCGAAAGTAGTCAGAGAAAGACAAATAGATTACTTCACTCATATGAGGACTTTAAGATACAAAACAGACAAACATAAGAGAAAGGAAGCAAAAATAATATAAAAACATGGAGGGGAATAAAACATAAGAGACTCTTAAATACGGAGAACAAACAGAGGGCTACTGGAGGGGTTGTGGGAAGGGGGATGGGCTTAATGGGTAAGGGGCATTTAAGGAATCTACTCCTGAAATCGCTGTTGCATTATATGCTGATCAACTTGAATGTAAATTAAAAAAATAAATTAAAAGACAAAAAATAAAAATAACTCTAATCCCCCCAAAAGTAAAGTAAAATAAAATAAAATAAAATAAAATTTTGATGTTTTGTTATTGTGGGAATTTTTGGTATTAATTTTGATTTTTAAAAGATACTCCATCAACATATTATTTTCTTGATTATGCGATTAAATTTTATGCCTGATGCAAGCACCTCACAGATCTCACCCATATTTCGCCCTAGTCTGGGCCCTAGAAGCTGGAATGGGTTGTGTATATGCAGATTATTTTTCTCCAGCTCCCAGTCCTCCAGCTCCAAGGTTCTCTCAAATAGTTGCATGCACGTGTTAACAAACCTTCCTGGCATCCTGGCTGAACTCTGACTGTCATTTGGTGGGAACAGAGCCCCAAGAGCAGAGGGCAGTGCGCTCAGTGCCTTCCTTCCCACCGGGACTTGGAGAAGAACTCTTCATTGGGATGTTTGATGCGTGAACAAGTGTAACTCGAGTAACTAGAAAATCTGCACTTGTGTTGGGGGAATTCCTCCAGCAGTTACACACCCTTTCCAAGGAAGTTTATTTATTTTTTAGCAGATTCTTTCTTTTCTTTATGTTTTTATTTATTATTGAGACAAAGAGAAAGACAGCATGACCGGGGGAGAGGCAGAGAGAGAGGGAGACACAGAATCTGAAGCAGGCTCCAGGCTCTGAGCTGTCAGCACAGAGCCAGATGCAGGGTTCAAACCCACGAACTGTCAGATCGTTTCCTGAGCCAAAACTGGACGCTTAACTGACTGAGCCACCCAGGCGCCCCTCCAAGGAAGTTTAGATTTGCAAGTTGCCTCACCATAGCTTTCTATTTCAGAGACTGCTATTATGGATCAAGGACTGGGTTCAGTCCCCTTGTACTGGAGGCAGATAAGTGACACCTCACCTGGATAGGTGGTGACCAGAGGTTGGAAGGATAAATAAGGAACCTAAAGATGAGAGAGAAGGGTCTGTGGTCTACTGAGCGGAAAGCAGCCCCCTCCTCTTCCTGCTGCTGCTAGTCCCCCACTGCCATCACTCAATGGTAGCAGCTTAAAATCTGGTGATAGGACAGAGGTCAAGGTGGAGGTCAGTTGTCTCTTTTTATTAGCCTAAGAAGTCTGGGATAATGTCTTTAACTTCTTTCACGGGACCCTAATATCCATGCAATGTCTGCTATATAGGGATGAAGAGGAGAGGCAGTGATAATATAAAACAGGAAAAGACCCAGCATGAGAAACCCAGCTGGGCAAGCCCCCAGGACTCTGGGACCCTGAGAGTGAGCATTAGGCCTCTGCAAAACAGCAGCTATCCTTGGAGATGCTTGACCCCACAGCCACAGCTGAGTGAATGTGGTCCTGAGAACAAGGGGATGACAGCCCCAGAAGGCAAGGAGAGTAAAAAAAAATAATAATAAATTAACTCTTCAAGTCCTTGACACTAGAATCTGAAACTAGAGACAAACAATATTGCATTCTCATCGTGTGACTTTTCCATCTGATATTTTCCTTTCTTGTTTCCCTCGTCCACATGTAGTGATTTGTTTAGGGTAAACTGTTACGCAATTTATCACATATCTAAAAAACTTTGGTGGGTATGGTAGACCAGATAACACTTCCTGAAAATATTCATGTCCTAATCCCCAGAAACTGTAACTATGTTACCTTACATGGTAAAAAGAGTTTGCAGACGTGATTAAGTTAAGGATATGGAGATGAGTAAATCTTCTTTAGTTTCTTGGTTAGCCACTTCCTTCTGTTTTCCCTTTACTTTGCTTTTCCTTTTTGCTTGCACTTTTTTGTCTGAAGATTTATCCTTTCCAGCTGCCTTTTTTTTTTTTTTGACTATGTTTCCACTTTTGCAGAATAAGTTTAGCTGACAACTTTGTTAATCTCCTCTTGGGCTTCTTCTTCACCACCCGTTCAATGGAGCTGACCTTTCTCTTTGGCATCTTGTCAGCAGGTAGTGCACAGGCTGGGTGCCTGTGGGCTGCAGCATCGGACAGCCGAGCTGGACTGTGTGGCTCTGCTACCCTTCTCACCATCAGACAGGTCTTAAAAGAGGGAGGCAAGAGGAGCAGACTGAGTCAGAGGAGCTATGAGGACAGAAGCAAAAGACTGGACTGATGCACTGAAGGGACCTCTAGAAGCCAAAAAAGTCAAGGAAATGATTTCTCCCCTGAAGCCTTGAAGAGGAAGGCAGCCCTGCTCACTCCTTTATTTTAAGTTCTGATGTCCAGAACTGTTAAGGCAATACATTTTCATTGCATGAAACCACTAGCTTGTGGTAATTTGTTACAATAGCAATTGAAAACTAATACAGTGGCTACTTGGTTAACACCAGTTATTCTGATTTTTTTAACTTGTACTTAGATTTAAGCAAGCACTGATTTTGCCGTGGGGATAATTTCGTGACATATGCTCAATAGTGGCAGAATAACTCTTTCCATTTGCACCCGTAGGACCTCCAAGTTTGTACAAGCTGAACATGGCATAGCGCTCAAGCCTAACACTTTGGCAGGGCCCAGGATAATGCTATATGCAGCTAGGCACCTAATACATGCTTTTTTTCAGTCTTAATAAAAATAAAACTGATTATGGCTCAACTGATCTTTGCCAAAGGAGCAAAAGCAATACAATGGATCAAAGATAGTCTTTCCATCAAATGGTGCTAGAACAATTGACATCCACATTCAAGAAAATAAAGCTAGACAAAGACCTTATACCCTTCACAAAAACTAACTCAAAATGTATCACAGACCTAAATGTAAAACTCAAAAGTATAAAATTCCTAAAAATAATACAGGTGAAAACCTATATGACCTAGAGTTTGATGATGACTTTTTAGATCTAACACCAAAGGTTAAGTCCACAAAACAAAGAATTGATAAGGTAGACTTCATTAAAATTAAAAAGTTCTCTGAAAGTGACAACCTCAAGAGAATGAGTAGGTTAGTCACAGACTGAGAGAAAATATTTGCAGAAGACATAGTCGATAAAGAACTACTAACCAAAATATACAAAGAACTCTTAAAAGTGAACAAGAAGAAAACAAAGAACCCAATTAAAAAATGGGCCAGAGATGATAACAAATACCTTAACAAAGTTGACAAACAGATGACAAATAAGCATATGAAAAGATACTCAACATCATATATCATCAGTGAAATGCAAATTAAAGCAACAATGATTAGGGGCACCTGGGTGGCTCTGTCGGTTGAACGTCCAGCTTCAGCTTAGGTCATGATCTTTCGGTTCATGAGTTCAAGCCCCACATTGGGTTCTGTGCTGACAGCTCAGAGCCTGAAGCCTGCTTCAGATTCTATATCTCCCTCTCTCTCTGCCCCTCCCCTCCTCTCTCTCTCTCTCAAAAATAAATAGACACTGAAAAAATTTAAAAAACAATGAGTTACCACTACACACCTATTGGAATGGCCACAATCCAGAACACCGACAACACCAAATGCTGATGATGGTGTGCAGCAACACAAACACTCATACACTGCTAGAGAGGATGCAAAATGGGCCAGCCACTTTGGAAGATAGACTAGTGGTTCCTTTCAAAAGTGAACATACTCTTACCATATGATCCAGCAATTGTGCTCTTTGGTATTTAACCAAAGCAACTGGAAACTTAACGTTTACACAAAAACGTGTACAAGGATGTTTTTAGCAGTTTTATCCCAATTTCCAAACTTAGAAACAACCAAGATATCCTTCAGTAGATGAATACATAAACAAAGTGATACAGTCAGACAAGGGATAATTATTCAGTACTAAAATGAAACGAAATACCAAGCCCTGAAGAGACATGGAGGAAACTTAAATGCATATTATTAAGTGAAAGAAGCCAATATGAAAAGGCCACATACTGTATGATTCTAACTACATGGCCTTCTGGAAAAGTCCAAACTGTGGAGACTGAAAACGTTCAATGGTCACCAGAGGTGGGCACTTAGGGACGATAAATAGATAGAGAACAGAATTTTTAGGGCAGTGAAACTAGTCTGTATGGTAGATACCATGATGATGGACATGTGTCATATACTTGTCTAAACCCATGGAATGTACAGCATCAGGAGAGAACCCTGAGGTGAACTATGGACTTGGGGTAATTGCAATATGGCATTGCAGATTCAGCAGTTGTCACAAATGTACCACTCTGATGAGGGCTGTTGTTAATGGGAGAGGTTGTCCATGTCAGGGAGCAGGAGTCGTATAGAAAATCTCTCTACCCTCTGCTCAATTTTGCTGTGAACATAAAACTGCTTTAAAAATATAAGGTTTTATTTTAAAAATTGGGGAGTAAATAGGATTGTCCTTGTATGATTATTGATCAAAGAAAAATAATGAATATTCAAATATCAAATTCAAATGAAGTTTCAAATTCACATGTCAATGTATATTTTCAAATAAAATAACATGTATGAAGTATGTAGTTCATAACATCCCTGGTAACTTGTAGCTCCTCAAACTAGCACAAGGGAAGTAAACTAAGCCATGAAATAAACTAAGCCATGACACCCTCCTAAGCTGTTTCTAGGATGGTATTATCTTTAAAATTTTTTTAAATGTTTATATTTATTTTATTTTTTAATGTTTATTTTTGAGAGAGAGACAGGGACGGAGTATGAGCAAGGGAGGGGCAGAGAGAGGGAGACACAGAATCCCAAGCAGGTTCAGGCTCTGAGCTGTCAGCACAGAGCTGGATGCAAGGCTTGAACCCACAAACTGCAAGATATGACCAGGGCTGAAGTCAGATACTTAAGCAACTGAGCCACCCAGGCACCCCATGTATTATCTCTAAAAGGCCCAACTTACCATTATGTTTTTGCTAAAGATTAGTAGCCCACCTGGCAAAACAGACTAGTCCATTCTATCCTTCTATTAATTCTTCTTGCTTAGCATTTGTCCTCCAGTCATATCTTTGCTGAGAACAAAGCCAGTCAGCCTGTGTGTAATCTAGCCATCATCAGGACAGAACCTGTTTCATACTTTTTTTTTTCATGTTTATTTTTGAGACAGAAACAGAGCATGAGAAGGGGAGGGGGAGAGAGAGAGACAGAGACAGAGAATTTGAAGCAGGCTCCAGGCTGTGAGCTCCTGCACATAGTCCATTGTGGGACTCAAACTCACAGACGGTGAGATCATGACCTGAGCCAAAGTCGGACACTTAACCGACTGATTCACCCAGGTTCCCCTGTTTCGTACTTCTTAAATGCCCTCTGCTGTGTCTAACACTGTGCTTTGAGTTTTATTTCTGGATTTTTATTTATTTAATTGCTTTGCCTAGTGTCTTAAGTTTAATTTCTGCGCTGTACTCACCGAAATGAAAATGAGATCCTTCCCCCAATTCTGAGGGTGTGAAATTCAGTGATGGGGGCAAGTGCTTATAGTATTTAAAGAATGCAGAAGTTACACTGGTAACTTCTGTTTTAACAACAAAGCAGAATACAAGACTGTAACTGGAAGGAAATGTTCCAAAATGTTAGCAGTAGCTTCTCCTTCAGAGTCTGATTATAGCTAATATATACAGAACCCCCCCTTAGACTTAAGCAAGAGGTAGTTTACCACGATCACACACAAATAAATTTATTAAAAACACATGGGTGCCGCTATTACTGAGGATCTGGTGCTCAAGCTGGCACAGCACAGCCCATAACTCTTAACATTCACCTTCGTGGCCCCGCTGTGCAGGCCCCAGGGAAATGCATTATCACATCTCTCATCCTGTATCATTGAAAGGTGGGGGGATTGAAAGCTGTAAAGGATCATGGGTTATGATGATGACATTGCTTTGGAATGCTTGGGGGATGTGAGAGGAAAGAGTGCTGGGTTAGGAGAAAAGTCAAACGTGGAATTTCTCCTGTGAGGTAACAAAGTAGTATTTCTCAGTAATGCCAAGAATTCTTCTTACTTCTCTTGTTTTAATTTCTAGTTCCCATGGTATTCAATTAGAACAGTATTTCACAAAAGTTGTAAATGGTGGCTTTAGAACATTTTGCAATTTTAACATTTCGTATTACTCTTAAATTTGCCTTCATGGTCATGAATGTATCCTAGTACCGATGCTCTATATTGGCAACTAGGTAGA
>NC_043701.1:82051723-82070227 GCF_006229205.1 Suricata suricatta | reverse complement strand
TATTACTCTTAAATTTGCCTTCATGGTCATGAATGTATCCTAGTACCGATGCTCTATATTGGCAACTAGGTAGATGATAGAATGTTCAAAATGTGAATAGCTTTATTTTTATAAAAGTAGTAAGATTGAACTTAAATGTTAATATACTCAATACAATCTTGTCATCTATTAATTATAATTTGTATTTTACCTTTTAAAGTTAGTAAATAATTTTGAATACTTTAAGAGAAAACTTTTTAGAAACATATACAATAAATTTTAGATTTAATTTAGGGGCGCCTGGGTGGCTCAGTCAGTTGAGCGTCCAACTTCAGCTCAGGTCATGATCTCACGGTTTGTGGGTTCGAGCCCCGTGTCAGGCTCTGTGCTGACAGCTACCTCAGAGCCTGGAGCCTTCTTCAGATTCTGTACCTCCCTCTCTCTCTGACCCTCCCCTGCCTGTGCTGTCTCTGTCTCTCAAAAATAAATAAAAACATTAAAAATTTTTTTAATATTTAATTTTTATGTTCTCATAAATATGTTTAATTGCATATACCCTGAATACAATTGCAATTTTTAAAACACTTTAGACCATCTTGAATATAACAACAAAATCAATGATTTTGCTGAAATAAAAGCAAGAAAATTAATTTTGTGGAATAAATACATAATCCAGAAATTATATAAATCTTTGTCATTCCTTCAACTATAACCAGCCCATTGACAGATGAGTCAGATATGTACAATAATAATTAAATTTAATAGATTGATATTATGCCAGATCTCACACACATTAAAACCATAAATTCATGTATATGCTTTGGTTTTTATCATTATGAGAGTATATTTGTCAAGATAGGAGGATATAATACGATTTATTTACCAGTTTGTATGAAATCCCATCAAAGGTGTCTGAAATTTCCCTTGGGTCTGTGGCTGATGGAGTGTGCATTCACTCTCCCATGCCATACAAGATATAGATTAAAGCCGTGATGGATTGTCCCCAGATGGGACTATCCCTGGCCTGTGGCAGAACAGGGAGAAGGTAGCCTGGAGGAAGTGACTGATTCACCCTGAAACAGTGGTTTCACCGGAACAGAGACTTCCCAGCAGCTCCAGACCAGGATTATAAAGTGTATTAAGAGTCAGATCCACTGGGAGAAGGCCAGTTATTTCCCCAGACTGACATGATACGAACGATTTGCAGAAAGATAAGAACCTGGGGGAAATTGAGCCCCACAAATAATGTCTCTTGTGAGCTTCCTTCAGTTGTTTCCTCAGCCCCAACACTCTGACATGTTTAAGATAAAAAGTGCTTGAACTTGACAGACAGCTAAGAGAGTACCGATTGTCTCAAGAGCAGAGATTCTTTGGAAATGATAAGGTACAAACACTGTTAAATGGCTCCCTTTGCATTGCACTGCAATCTCCAGCCATAAAGGCTGCCGGGACCAGCGGGGGCAAAGCTCTCGGCCATCCCCCAAACACCAGGCTCCAGCTGTCTGAGGGCTCCCTGGACTACATAATGACAGAGGCCTACTAAACAACCTGGCCGTGGGATGTATTTGTTGAGGGAATATCTGGTCCTGGTAGATAGAGGGAAAAGTGGCCCTTAGAAGAAGCTGTGAGGTCCTGGTGGGGAAGGCTTCTAAGCAAGGTAGCCCCAAGATGAAGCCAGCTGGGAGCCTCCTGCTCTTCACCTCTCCTCTCTTATTTTGCCCGGAAGCAGATTCACTGCTGAAGCTGGGTCTGGGCCCATGGGTCTATGTCTTCTTCGGGGTCTATGCTGCTGGAAAATGTGTCCCTTGAGAGAAATGATAGATTTTCTGGACTCCTCAGGATTCCAGATCATATGTAAGGTGTCAGTACAACTGAGAGGATTCTCATCTCAAGAGCCCAGAGAGAATTTGGTCTGAGAGGCTGGCATTAAGGAAGAGGTCAGGAGTACTGACTAAGGACTGGATACTGCTCTTCCTCATGGAGGCTCATACACTTGGGAAAGTCTGATGCACCATATACACATCTTCATAAAATATCTGGGTTTTGGTACCTTCATTGTTCAAATTCTTCATCCCTGTACTTATTTAACAAGTATTTATTTAGAGTCAGCTATGTGCTAGATGATTAAAACACAGTAACTTGAAGAAGCACAATATTGTTGAGCCCTTAGATTTCTTTAGAAATGTCATTCTCAGGGTGCCTGGGTAGCTTAGCTTAGTCAGTTGAAAGTCTGATTTTGGCTCAGGTTATGATTTCGTGGTTCATGAGTTTGAGCCCCACATTGGGCTCTGTGCTGACTGTTAGGAGTCTGGAGCCTGCTTCAGATTCTGTGTCTCCTTCTCTCTCCCCCTCTCCCACTGGTGCTCTCTCTCTCTCTCTCTCTCTCTCTCTCTCTCACTCTCTCAAAAATAAACATTAAAAAAACAAACAAAAAAAGTGCATTCTCATCTAGATGGAGTAGTTAAGGTATAATTCAATTTGAAATGGGAGGGAAGGCTTAAACAACTCTCTATGCCCCAGCTCATCGAATCTGTTAATTCAGTATTCTAAATTTTAATATGGCAGTATGGTCTGGAAGGATCCTTTAACTTGTGTTATTGTGTTACTCCTCCTTCTGGAGCGGCAGTCCCCAGCAAAGGAATTCTTCATGAGTGAGTGTGTTTGAGCAGTGTTCTCCTGGAGAAAAGCAAGGTACTGTGTAGATAAGGTACGAGCAAACCCATTTTTGATCGTGTATTTTCTCGGGGAGGGTTAACCAAGTCCTTTGCAAATGTCCTCAGTTTTCAATGTTACAAAACGCACTCTACAGTGCAAATTTTCCACCTGCAAGGCTTGGTCTGCCTCTGTGCATCCTTTTTCTATGCCTTTGCTCACACGTTTGCTCTGAGCCTTCTTTCCCTGTGCGATCCCGTTTCTTGTTCTTGACATACCATATCCATCAAAGGCCACCAGATTTCCCAGTGGTACCGCTTTCTGATAGTAATGATAGAAAAATAAATAAAAATTTATAGCTAATTTTTACTTTGCTTTTATGTGCCAAGTAGTTTTCTACTTCATTTATCTCCACCATCTAGCCTTCTCCTGATGAAACACTCCTCTGTGGAGACTGGCTCAAGATCATATCACAAGAATGCAGCAGATCTAGGACTCAGATCCAAATCTGTTTGATCCCCAACCTGTGGTCTGAGTCAGAACATCATGCGGCCTCCTTTCCGCTCCTCCAACTCTGTCTCCAACACGTACCCTTTTTCAATCCTTATATCACTGATCTGTCTCCTATTTGGTGCCTTGATAAAGCCATTCACGATTTTTTGTCCATTTTCCAAGTTTCTTCAGAGAACCAACATTGACGTTGTTGATTTTTATTTTATATTTTCTTAATTTCACCCTATATTATTTCCTTCCATCTATTTTCATTTTTTATTTTGCTGTACTTTTTAACTTCTCCTGTCTGATGATTAGTTTATTAATCTTTAGCTTTTGTCAATATGGGCCTTTAGGGAATACATTTATTTCTCTTTAAGTACAGCTTTTCCACAAGGTTTGATATTAATATTTTAAATGATTCAATTCTGAGTAGCTTCTAGTTTCCATTGTATTAGTTCTCTGATACATAAGTTATATGTATTGCTTTTGAACTTACAAGTGTACATTTTTAAGTTGTCTTTCTTATGGCAATTTCTAACTTGATTATACTATGATCAAAGAGTACTGAATGTCTGATACCAGCGCTTTCTGTCCCAGCTCATGGTCACTTTTCATATATTTCCTGTGTACTTGGAAAAATGTGTATTTGCCAACTGTATAGCACAATTTTCTATATGAATTTATTCTATCAAATGTGTCAATGTGTTGTGCAGTTCTACATACTTTGTGACTTTTTATCTTTTGATCTGTCAATTCCTGAAATAGTTGTATGTATTAAATCACTGTGGTGGTGAATTTAACAATTTCTCTCATGCATAAAAATTTCCTTTCATTGAAATGAGTCTATATTTCTAGGTCTTGTTGTATCTAAAGTGGGTACAACTTCCTAGTGAATTGCATCAGTAATCATTACATAACAGCTACCTTCAATAATACCTTTTTTAATACTTAAAGTCTATGATGTCTGATATTAATATAATTACACTAGCTTTGCCTTACACAGTATTTGTCTGGTATATCTCTTTCTATCCTTTAACTTTCAACATTTCTGGTGAAATGTCTCTATGTTATGAGTGTGTTTTAACTGAATTTTATTTTTAAATTTAGTATAATAGGAGAGTCTAACCTATTTGCACTTATTTTGAGTTGTGATATATTTAGACCATCTTATTTGTTCCATCTTATCATGTGGGTTTATTTGTCCTTTTTCTGATGTTGTTTTCTCCTTTTCTACCTGAATTTAAATTTTTTCCATTTAATTTTTTCTACTAGTATAAAAATTATACATTTGTTTTATATTGTTTTAGTAATTTTACAAATATCAACATGAATAATTTAAGCCAAATGTAATATCTTTCAAAATACAAATCCCAATAATGCTTCCATTCCTGACTCCTACTACCTTCCAGACAAATGATATGCAGTTGCTGTTATTACCTTATTTCTTTAGCTCTACATGTTAGACATTTATTATCATCTTGTAGAGTTGGTATTTATTTAGATATATTGACATGTTTGCATTTTCTTTGCTTAACATGTCTTCTTTTAGGCTTTCATTTCAGGCAGCTATCCTTTTCAAAGCTATGTTTTATGACCTCTACCTCGAACAGCAGAAAGGCTAAGCAAGTTTACTCACTTTCTTCTTCTAAGGAGTGTTTTCCCGACTCTTTACCCAATTTTAAGAGGTCCATACTTTATACAGTTGGTATATGATCATATCTTCCACCTTAGATGTGCTCTTGACTTTGTCACTTGCTTCCCATTACAGCCCTTGGAAAACTAAACTCTAGACTTCCAGACAACTACCTACATCCCTCACCTCTCTGGATTTCTATTTTCCTCTAAGAATTTCCTTTATGGTTTGGCCATCTTAGCTATGCATTGAAAAGTATTTTCTTTTTAATAATGGCCAGCAGAGATGGGTAACAATCAAGTTACAGATGGAGAAATTACAATACAAAAAGATATCCAACTTGATTTACGATCACACAACATACCCGTGTCATGGATCTTATAATTTACCCATGTTGGACCACTCCTGGTGCATTCCAGGGTCATGTTGACGGTACCTGGGAAATGTGAGACCATTTGATGTTGGATTCCTTGCTACAAAGCAATTAATTAGGATGAAATGGTGTGTGTGAGAGAGAGAGAGAGAGAGACAGACAGACAGACAGACAGACAGAGAGACAGAGAGGAAGCATGCATTGTTGGCAATATCCTAGACATCCTAGACACTTTTTCTTCTTAGCATTCAGTTTACTGACTAGTTTGACTAAATAGGCAAGCATAATTTTCAATTTGCAAATAAAACTTACATTCAGCAGACATTTTGCAAGCATTCGGTTTACAAAATGGCTAAAACATTTTTTCCCTTGAGATGCTCACAGTGTACTGAAAGAGAACATGTTAATAATGATATTGCAATGAGATTAAAGCTATAATATTAAAATATATCAAGTACTGTGAGAATAAAGTGGACAAAGAGTTTTGATGGTGTGAGAAGAGAACACAGAAATCTTCACAGAGTCCTGAAGGCCACATGGGGCCAAGTGGGGCTGGGAGGAAAATCAGGGCAGAAGGCATGGAAGAACCCAGCATATTCTGGAAATGAAAATAGTTCTACAACAGCTTAGGTAGAAAGTAAAATGGAAGATACTCAGGGAAGGAGCAGTTCTGTGGAAAGCAGTACCAACAGAGAAGCTTAAGTTTTGGTTTGGAGATGGTAAGAAAACTTACTTCATCTAGAGAAGATGGTTCAGGGAGAAACGTAGAGTTAAAAGATGTTAGATAAACAGAAGATACCATATAGCACATGATTATTGAAAAAGAATAAAGATGCGACATCTCCTGAGTCACAGATTTACTATTTAGACCAATGGTTCCAAATGTTAATGTGCATACAAGTTCGCCTTGAGTCTTGTTAAAATGCAGATTCTGATTCAGTAGGTCTGGGTTGGGCCTGAGATCCTACATGTCTAACAAGCTCTGAAGTGATACCGAGGCTGCTAATCCACAGACTCCACTTGGAACTGCAAGTATTTAGAATATACCAATGGTTTGAGGTGCCTGAGTGGCTCAGTCAGTTGAGCGTCCATCTTCGGCTTAGGTCATAATCTCACAGTCCATGGATTCAAGCCCCACATTAGGCTCTGTGCTGACAGCTCAGAGCTTGGAGCCTGCTTTAGATTCTGTGTCTCCCTCTCTTTCTGCCCCTCCCCAACTCACTCTCTGCCTCTCTGTCTCTCTCTCAAAAGTAAAAAAAAAATACATACATAAATTTTTTTTAATTTAGAATATACCATGGTTTGTCCCAAGTCACTTATATAATTTTAAAAGTAGGTTCTAGTACTATCTTTCCAAAGTTATAGCATATTATTAACATTTTCAAAGAACTTATTTTTTAAAGCTTCATATGATATATTCCATGTATATTTTATTGCATTTGAACCTTAGAGGAGAAGAAAAATAACTCCTGTATGTCCTTCTCTTCTTTCAGGATGCATGTGCTTCTGGGATCTCATTTCTTCTTTAACCAAATGCAACATCTCTCCCAAATATATATATATTAACTTAAGGTTTCTTGTTATATGAATATTTTATGTGTATACCATATAGTCCCTTTAACAGAGAAGCCTTAAGACTAACTAGAAATTGAGACACCAGAGTGGTTCAGTTGGTTGAGAGTATGAGTCTTGGTATTGGTTCAGGTCATGATCTCACGATTTCGTGAGTTTAAGTTCCATGTCAGGCTCTGTGCTGACAGTGCAGAGCCTGCTTGAGATTCTCTGTTCCTGTCTCTCTCTGCCCCTCCCCCTCACACTGTCTCTGCCTCTCTCATAACAAATAAGTAAACTTTAAAAAAACGAACTAGAAATTATTTGAAATCTGTAACTAGATTTCAGAGAATTTTATATGTCCCATAGTACCTAAGACAGGATCTTGTACACAGTGCATGCGCATCTGTCTATTGAATAACCCACATATACCCTACATTGTTTCACAAGACTTTTATGACTACATGGAAATAGGTTGTACACATAATCTTTTTGCCTCACATTCATATAAATTTTGTATTTCAAAATACTGGGCTTCCTTCACTTCCAATGTGAGTTTTGCATGCAGTCTATAAATCTTGCTGTTAAGACATTTTCCTTCATTATCCTAAATTTATCTTAATTTCAATCCAATTAAAAACTGTTTACTACAGTTCCCCCCCATATAATTGAGCACAGTATAGTTGATTTTTATAACTGTAAACATACATCTGTGAATAATTCCTAAATGCCACAGTATATGGGAGATCCTGCAGCATAATGGAAGTAATTTATTTCCAAATTGCTCCCATTTCTCTTATGACTTGCTTGCAAAGCTTTAATAAAATCAAGTCCAGCAGGTATGACAAGAAGTTGACCTCACTTCCTAAGCATTTTGCATGTTGCCCACACAAAAGACTCCTAAGGCTCTTACAAAGCCCGTAAATTCATACATCCCAAAATCTGTGTCCCAAGTTAGTGATCATAGCCAAGAGTAGTGGGAATACAGCATGATACTTAGAAGCTTGGAATCCAAAACCAGACTTGTTTTGTTCACATGCCATCTCTACCACTCTTCAGTTGTGTGACTTCAGTTTTTAAAAATTTTCAATGTTTATTTACTTTGCAAGAGAGAGACAGAATGTCAGCAGGGGGAAGGCAGAGAAAGAGAGGGAGACACAGAATGCAAAGCAGGCTTCAGGCTATGAGCTGTCAGCACAGAGCCCAAGGCAGGGCTTGATCTCATGAACCACGAGATCATGACCTGAGACAAAGTCAGATGCTTAACTGACTGAACCAGCTAGGAGCCCCTCCAATTGTGTTACCTTAAGCAAATTATTGAAACTTTCTCAGTCTTAGTTACCTCATCTGTCAAGTAGAATAATAACAATATCTACTTTACAGCATTACTGTGAGGATTAAATAAGTTGGTGCATATAAAGAATGATAGATGTCTATTAGTAGCCAACTCCTCTTTCAGCCAAGTCCCAGGCAGTAGATGGATATGCCACACAGACAGTAAAAATCAAACACAAACATCTATCAAATGATTATAGTAATCATATCCATGGTGTGGTTATTCTGATCATCTTAGTGGTCAAATGTCATTGACTAGCAGAGTCAAACAACCCCATTTTTCAGCAAACAGCCTTTCAGGAAAGAACCTGTTTAGTTTCTAAACAAGCTAACTGTGGCACTCTGTGTCTCAACAGATCTGCATTTTCCATAGACACTTGAGCAATATGCCAGTTTGATCTGATTCACCAAATTGGTGTTGAGCTTCCACTTTGTGCAAGGCACTAAATTAAGGTATGTGGAAGGATAGAGAGATGAATATTGATGGCTATTAAAATGCCTTTCTATGTGCCAGGCACTGAGCTAGGTGATGAAGATATAAAAAAGAGCAAGGTACATACAATTTCTGTTCTTGGGGAATTTCTAGTTTAGAGGGGAAAGAAAGAAAACAAACAACAATTATTTTTTTAATGTTTTATTTATTTTTGATACATAGGGAGACAGAGCATGAGAGGGAGAGGGGCAGAGAAAGAAGGAGACACAGAACTGGAAGCAGGCTCCAGGCTCTGAGCTAGCTGTCAGCACAGAGCCCGACGTGGGGCTCGAACCCACACATGTGAGATCTGACCTGAGCCGAAGTCAGAGGCTTAACCTACTGAGCCACCCAGGCGCCCTGAACAACAATTATAATAAAGTCTGCATACTGTACTGGGGAGGACAAAGTATGAGACAAGGAGGAGGTCAGGGATGATGTCCAGATGGAAATGGCATCTAAGCTGAG
Source organism: Suricata suricatta (assembly GCF_006229205.1). Classification (NCBI taxonomy): domain Eukaryota; kingdom Metazoa; phylum Chordata; class Mammalia; order Carnivora; family Herpestidae; genus Suricata; species Suricata suricatta. The sequence continues at coordinate 82,061,269 of NC_043701.1, read as the reverse complement.
AAACGAAGCATGGCTAGGAATTGGCCAGGTGAAAAGAGAGGGGGAGTGCCAGGGAACAGCCTGGGCAAAGTCTCAGAGACAAAGAAGAAACCAGCAGTCTTCACTGGAGAAACTAAGGAGAATTAAGTATCTCTGGAGTGTATAATCCAAGAGTTAGAAAGGAGAAATGCTGGTAGAACCTTGTAATCCATGGAAAAGAGTTTGGGTTTTATGTTAAGGACAAAGGGAAAATAGTAAGTTTTAAGCAGGGAAATGAGGCATTCGGATAAATAGGCATTTTAGAAAAAGGCCTCTGACTGCAGAATGAGGAATGAATGGACAAGGCTTGAATCAGAAAAAGCAATTGAATTGTTGTGATGATAACAGCAAGACCTGGTTGTGGCCTAGACTCAGATAGGGCCATGGAAGTATAAAGTAGTGAATGGTTTCAGGAGATATCAAGAGAGAATCAGTAAGAGTTAATGATTGATGAGATGTAGTGAGTGGGAGAGAAGAAAGACTCAAAGAGGACTTTGCGATGAGATGGAGGACACAAAATAGAGATCAAACTTCCTGTTCCCCACCGTGTGCAATAGGAGGTAGGACACAATAGGATGACGGACCTGACAGAAATGCAAACATGCAAGAAAAGCCTGAACGAATAATTCCTTAGGGACAGGGGACTTGGAAACATCTTCCAGGTTAGGAGGCGTTGGGATTGGATTACATTTGGCAGGGAGTGTTTGGAAAGCTCAGAGGATATTTTCATTCTTCAGTGATGTCAGTCCTATAGCTTGGATCCTTTTCAGTGGCCAGAAGCCTCAGGGCAGTCCAGGCTTTCATGAAAAAGCACTGACAGTCAAAAATCAGAGATACCTCGATCTCGTCATCAGGACCTGGAATTCCTGGCTAAACACGTCCGTGGCTCCACGTAGCATTTCTCAAGCTGCAGATATTTGAGGTCATGTCCAGGTCTTTGTCAGCCAGGGAAGTGCTGCTCTAAAAGCATAGTTAGCAAAAACCTTGCCAAAGTTGTCAGAAACAAATCACTCCCCCTACCCCCTTAATATTTTTATTAAGACAACCGCCAAATTTTGCTGTAATTTTCAAAGCTTTGCGTACCATATTTTGTCCTGGAGTGGATTTAATGTAACATCAGATCCCCAGGAAATAAGTGTTGCTCTCAGCCTGGAATCTGAACACTGACCCTTTCTGCTTCAGCCCTGCTAACCTGAGCTCTGCAATCAGAACTTTCAGCAGCACTATGAGGACTCAGAGAGGAGTTATCCGGCCTTTAAAATTGCTAGCCCAGCACATGTGGGATACATCTTTAACCACAAAATATGTTTTCTTTACGGCCTTTCCTCAATTGTGAAAACTTAAATTTAATAAAGACTGAGGAAGCCTATAAATCAAACACAATAAGATATTAAATTATGCACCTTACTCCAAGTGGGGTACATATATTTTATCATTGAAACGCATGGGTCTGGGTATTCTGGAAATTCTGATTTCTTGGGCAGTATGGGGGTTGGGGAACAAAGCTGCATTAGTTTTCAATTTATAGAACATGATGTTAGTGATTACATTAACTTAATCTAATATTATTTCCCATATTTAAAGACAGAATGAGACCCTTGTGTTTAGATTGTTGTTGGCTTTAAAAATATAAATGCGAATGTACATGTGTGAGTGTGTGTGTGTGTGTGTGTGTGTGTGTGTGTGTGTGAGTGTGTGTGTGTATGTGTGTGTGTGTGTGTGCATACATAAAGAAATAAGGGCCCGGCTGGCTTTCCATATAATGGGCTGAGTTATTAGTACAGCTGCACATTCTGTGTCTCAGGGGATTAGAAGCACAGCCTGAAATCTCATTTAATTACAGAGCATTGACTACCATGGACCTCTTGCATCTGGACCCATGAATAATAGAGAGCATTTTCTTTGAATGGTTTGTAGTGTTCAGGATAGAAACACGTGTAGCTCGATTTCTTACATTTGGTTAGGAACAAAAAGCAAAAGTTCTCAGATGGTTAGCTCAGCCTATTAAATAATTTTTCTAAAGTTCCTTGACTCTCTTCTTTGGAGGCTTAAAAAAATGCAGTTCTGCTCTTTTAGATATGGAGGTAAAAGTACACAAAATTCCTCAGTTGACCTGTGAATGAATGTAATGATAATACCTACCTAGCAGGTTATGATGGGGACAACATCCTTTTAGGGAATGAAAGGAAAAGGACCTACAAAATATCAAGTGCTATTCAATGTTGGTTAAACACTATTTTACTCATTCATTCCTTTATGCGTTCAGTAAAAACTTTTGAGCACCCACCAGGTACCAAAACTACTTCAGGTGAGGGCAATAGAATAATGAATAAGAAAGACATGATTTCAGCTCAGAAGATAACAGATAATAGAATTCTAGAGAGTAATAAATGCTGTGGAAAATATGGAGCAGGATAAAGAGATAAACAGTGGCTGTGAGGTTCCTTTGGAAAAAACCCTTTGTAAAAGTAACATTTGAACTGGAGACTGAGTGAATTAAATGACAAGAAGCTAGCCACTGGCAGAACATTCCAGACATAGAGAAGAACAGACACAGTGGCCCTACACTGGGCCCGTTTGAGGACAGAAGACTACAGTGGCCAGAGGGTACTGAGGTAGGAGGTTCGTACAAAGTGAGTCTTGAGGGAAAGGCAGTGGCCCAACAAGTAGGGCCAGCCTTGTAGGTCTTTCTAGAGTTTGGACTTTATCATCAGAGTTTGGGGAAGGTATTGGAGGATTGAAGCAGGTAAGGGGCATGTTCTGGATTGCATGTGAAAAAGAAAATAATCATTCTGGCTGCTGTGTGGAAAATGGATGAGAGGTGGGATGGGGCATGGCCAGCCGTAATGGAGACACCAATTAACAGGCTATTACAAGAGCCGAAGTCAGAAGAATGATGGCTGCATGCTGATGGGTGCGTGGAGACAAGGACAACAGGCGTCTCAGGGGCACATCAAGCAAGGAGCCACATCTGTGACTGGAGTTCAGGGGACAGATCTTAGGATTGTGAATATCAGGGTCATCCGCCAACTGAAGGTTGATAAAGTCTTGGCGACTAATTGCCACATGGAGAGAGGATAGAGGGAGTAAAAGAGGGGCAGGGATGCACTTGGTAATACCCAAAAATGTAGTGGAGAAGAAAAAGCCAGCAAAGGAGCAACCAACAAACACGACGGGGAAATTCAGGAAAGGATGTTGTTCTGGTAGCCAGGAGAAGAAAGGATTATGAGAAGGAGGTATGATCTGTGAATCAAATGCATTTGAAAAGAAGAGGAAGGAAGATAAGTGCTGGAGGAACTCAGTGGACGTGATGATCTTGACAAGGGGACTAGAACCTGATTATAGTAAGCTGCAGACTTGAACCTGAGGGATGTGGAGAACAATTCTAGGCAGTACTTCTGCAATGTTTTATAGGAAGGATCAAAGAAATAAGACTTGGGTCAAGAAAAACATTTTTTTTAGTAACTAATACTATTTTTTTGCCTACTCACTATGTACCAAGCACTATGTACTTTATTTCATGGAGATTTTAATACTTAAAATTCTGCCAGATAGATATTATCATTTACGTTTACATGAATCAACTGAGGCAAATCAACTGATCCAATACGCTGTAACTAGTAAAACAAAACAAAACAAAACAAAACAAAACCAGAAACAAAAACAAAAAAGAGCTAACATTGGAACTCAGATCTCTCTCATGTTAAGGCCTCTGGTTTTTCCATGAAACTATAATGGCTGATGACACCCTGGCTGCTGGTGTGTGTCAGGGTGTGTGTGTGTGTGTGTGTGTGTGTGTGTGTGAGAGTGTGCATGCTCCAAGTGTGGGTGTATTTAGGTATGAGCAGTTATACAGGTGGTCCCAGATTGCAGCCAGTGCGAAGCAAGCTCAGGGGCACAGGGACCAGCAGCTGTTACTGCTGTTCTCAAGCACGGTTACTCTATTCTTTTATACCTTCTCTATCTCTTCTTCATTTTTATTTTCCTTTCTCTTTCTCTGGATTTAGTCTTATAGTTTTTTTTACTGTTTGTTTGGTCTTCTTTTTTCTCCTTTTACTTTTCTCTTTGTATGGGATCAGGCTCTCCCCCTTCCTTTTTTCCAGGGTTACTTCAACAAATCAAATACACCTGCTTAAAAGCCAAAACACTCCCCCACTACAAGCAAGGAGGAACTTTGCAGAGGACTGACCAGTGGGATAGAGCAGCCAGAATGCAACAACAAACTACACTCAACACACTCCAAAAACACTTCCTGAAGTGCGAGGCCCTGTGCCATGTATGACCCCTTTTTAGTAGAGTAGTACTCACAGGTGTGGGACACATACAAGCCATTAAAGCATGCAAAAAGCAGAAACTTACCCAAATTAACAAAACAAAAGAATTCTCCCCAAAAGAAAATTAAGGAAGAAATCACAGAGAATTCCTCAAAACAGATATAAGCAATGTATCTGAATAAGAATTTATAATAACGGTCCTAAGACAAATAGCTGGGCTTGAAAAAAGCATAGAAAACTGCAGAGAATCTATTGCTGCAGAAACTACAGTGACTCCGTGCTTACACTCTCACCCATATTCTCCAGCAGAATGTGTGCAAACAGGAAGCTGAGGATATTGATTATATGTTAGCTAATAAATTCTTCTGTATGAAACATATCTGATATCCACTCACACTGGCCAGTGATCTCATATAACTGGAGTTTCAGAGGTGAGGCAGGCCTCAGGACAATATGAACAGTGGGTCATTGAGGACCCCTCCTCCTTCTTTCTCTGTGCTCTGCACTCCTGAGCACTGGCATCATCTTCATGCACATACCTTCTGGTGTCAACATGCCAGATGCTCCATTGTTTAGATCCAGAACAGATAGAAAACCTTTTTTCAAGCATAGAGTGTAACCACAGTCTACCCTTATAAGTCATTGGTGAGTTGTGAAACAGTGACTGACTTAGATGAATCAGAACCTTTCTCTGGACCTCAGACTCGGGAATAAACTTTCAAAGTCTGGGTCTATTTGGAAGGAATCAGAGATAGATATTGGATACAAAACGCTCAGGGTCTGCCTGTGCCTGCAAACCTGGGTAAGTAATCTGTGAAGGTCCACTTTACATGTGCCCAGCCCACAAGATCTTAGGAAACATAGCAAAACGGGCTGGGGAGTTATTAAAAACTTTGCCATATTCCTTTATAATGTTTCTGAATAAGGAATTCTGCCACATATTCCCGCATTTGTTTTTATTTGCTATTTTCTCCCACTCTAAAATCTGCAAAATTAACTAATCTATGTAATCATTTTGTCCTTTTTTGTCTCAGTGGAACAGCTTCCCCTCCCAAAGCTAGTCCTTAAGTTTATGCTTTGACCTAACTAATCCACCACAACCACTCTTACCAGTTACCCACGGCCTCCTTGCTATGATTCAGTTGATGGATTCAATCCTTAGCTTATTTGATTTCCATGAACATCTTTGCCCTTGAAATACTTTCTTCCATGGATTTCCCTAACACTACACTCCTGGTTTTCCTACTGCATCCCTGGCCTTTCCTCAGTACCTACCCAATAAGTGTTCTACTATGAATCTTCATCCTTGGTCATCTTCTCATTTCACATATATCTGCTGAGTAATTCACCCATTCCTGTAACCTCAACCACCATAAATATCAGTGCTCCTAAATTCTTTTGGGTCATGGGCCCCTTTGAGAGTCTGATGAAAATTCTGGACCTTGTCTCTAAGAAAAAATGTACAGGGGCACCTTGGTGGCTCAGTTGATCGAGCATCCAACCATTGATTTGGGCTCAGGTCATGACCCCAGGGTCATGGGATTGGCCTCCACACCCAGTGTGGAGCCTGCTTAAGATTCTCTCTATAAAACAAAAAAGAAAAAGAAAAAACATGCATAAGCACAAAATTTTCCAAACCATTTTAAGAAGTTCATGCTTCAGCCCATTAATGTATTTTTCAAAAGGTAAATCCTAATCTACACTACCAACAATCCCGAACCTTTGTCTCTATTCATCTCTTAGTCAAGACTCATCTATCAAATTACCTAGTTGATATTTCTAATTGAATATTCCACCAGCACCACATATTCAAGTTTAAAATCTACTATCTCCTTCTTACCCTAAGCCTGACACTTACTGATTTAATATATTTATCCTCCAATAAGATTTTATATTTTTCCTTATTGGGTCTTGTGCAATTCTTATTAAGTTTATTCTCAGATATTCTGGAAGTGCTTCTATTAGGAATGGCATATATTTACCATTTCTATTTCTAGGTACTTGCTGCTAGCAAAAAACAAAAGCCATTTTTGTGTATTTATCAAATATTCAGGCACCTTATTAAATTTTACTAGCCTTTTCATTATAGTCTCTTGCATTATCTAAATATAAATTCAAAGAATTGGTAAAAAGCTACTTTATTTTCTTTTTCTAATGTTTATGCTGATTATTTAATGTTGTTATCTAACTGCATTTGCTAATCTTACTACTGAAAGTGTGGAATCAATCTAGGAGCTTGTGAAAGAGGAAGCATCTCAGCCCCATCTACAGACCTACTGAGTCAGAAGCTGCATCTTTAAAAGATCCCTAGATGACTCATGTACAGTAAAGTTTGAGCAACACTCCTACATATTTAAGACATTATTGAATAATAATGATGATAGCAGGTAGCATTATCTAGTTACCAATTTTAATTGAAATAGGCTCTGTTTCACCATTTAAGTGATCTTGGTAAATAATTTTTATAATAGAAAAATAAGTTCCTTCTCTTGCTATTATAGAATTTTTCATTTAGAATTACTGCCTAATGTTACCAACTTTTATATAAATGATAATAGCCTTTCTACTTTAATTTCATTAGCTTAATGTAATTCATCATATCAACAAATGGTGCAGTTTATTATACCAACAAATAAATGTGTCTATTGACAATTACTCGATCTCATTTCCTAATATTTTATTTTTATTGTGTTATTTTATTTTTAATATATTTGTTTTTTCATAAACAATTAGTCTCTAGTTTTCTATATTGGTCTGAGGTATTAAATTATAGCTGGTTTCATAAAATAATTTGGGGACTATCTTTATCATTTTTGTCAGTACTCTGACACAGTGGTTGACAAACCTAGTTTACACAATATAATTACATGGGGAGCTTTAGAGAAATATTAATTTTCAGGCCCTGGCTCCTAGAGACTCTGATTTGAGTCATCTGGGACTCACCAGAAACAGTAATTTTTAATTAAGTTAAAATAATAATAATAATAAAAACAGCTCCACAGGTAATTGTAACGAGTTTCTAGGACTGAGGGATGCTGGTCTAGAACCCCTTAAATAACTTCAGAAGATTAAATGCAATTTAATCATTATCTTGTCAATGAATGCTATTTAGTTACCTTCTCAATTTCTTCTATGGTAATTGTTCCATTAAGGTTTACCATTTCTTTAGGAATGGATTTTAATAAAATATATTTTGCTCTTTATTAGGTTAAGGGCATTTCCTTCTATTCCCATTTTGCTGAGAGTTTTTATTATGAATGGCTATTCATTTTCTCAAATGCTTTTTCTGCATCTATTGAGGTGACGATGCATTTTTCTCCTTCAGTTTGTTAATATGGTGAATTACACTGATTGATTGTGAAATGTTGAAGCAGCCTCTCATTCCTAAGATAAATCACACTTGATTGTGATATAGTATCCTTTTTATATATTGCCGGATTCCATTTGTTAATCTTTTATTGCGGGGGAGGGGAAATACAGAAGCTCACGTTTACTAATCATTCCTTCCTTTCACAGTTGGAATAACTGGAAGAGATAGGTTGTTGTAAGTTTACTCCATCTTTAGTAACACCAGAAATCTGTCACTTTTTTGTGTGTTTTTTATAAACAGTACACCAATCTATTAGTCTGTTTTTAAATGGGAAAATTCAGCCAATTTGCCCATATGACTCACATTTTTTTTGTTTCATCTTACTTTGTGTATATACCTATATTTACACTATATATGCTTTTTGTCATTCTTAAAGTTTATTTATTTATTTTGAGAGAGGGAGAGCACCGGTGGGGAAGTGGGGCAGAGAAAGGGGAAGAGAGAATCCAAAGCAGGCTGCAGGCTATCAGCCTGGGGCCTGATGTGGAGCTCAATACCACAAACTATGAGATCAGGACCTGAGCCTAAATCAAGAGTTGGACACTTAATCGACTGAGCCACTGAGGTGCACAACATTGGGTATATTTTCATTGTACTTTCTTTTAGTCTTATGTCTTATTTCTGTTGTTTAATTATTCTCTGCCCCCATCTCCTGCTATGTAGGAATACTCCTATAATTTTCCAGTTCATAAATATTCACATTTTTTTCCCTATAGGTCGTAAGCAGGCATTTTTTTAAATAGTTTATTGTCAGTTTGGTTCCATACAACACCCAGTGCTCTTCCCCATATATGCCCTCCTCCACTACCACCCCCTTTTTTCCCCCTCCACCTCCCCCTTCAACCCTCAGTTTGTTTTCAGTATTCAATAGTCTCTCAGGTTTTGCGTGCTTCTCTCTCCCCAACTCTCTTTCCCTCTTCCTCTCCCCCTGGACCTCCATGAGGTTTCTCCTGTTCTCCGGTTAGACCTATGAGTGCAAACATATCGTATCTGTCCTTCTCCGCCTAACTTATTTTGCTTAGCATGACACCCTCAAGGTCCATCCACTTTCCTACAAATGGCCAGATTTCATTCTTTCTCATTGCCCTGTAATACTCCATTGTATATATATACCACATCTTCTTGATCCACTCATCAGGTGATGGACATTTCAGCTCTTTCCATGACTTGGCTATTGTTGACAGTGCTGCTATGAACATTGGGGTACATGTGTCCTTATTCATCAGCACTTCTGTACCCCTTGGATAAATCCCTAGCAGTGCTATTGCTGGGTCATAGGGGAGTTCTATGGATAGTTTTTTGAGGAACCTCCACACTGTTTTCCATAGTGGCTACACCAGTTTACATTCCCACCAACAGTGTAGGAGGGTGCCCATTTCTCCACATCCTTGCCACCATCTATAGTCTCTTGATTTGTTCATTTTAGCCACTCTGACCAGCGTGAGGTGGTATCCCAGTGTGGTTTTGTTTTGTGTTTCCCGGATGATGAGTGATGTTGAGCATCGTTTCATGTGCCTGTAGGCCATCTGGATGTCCTCTTTGGAGAAGTGTCTGTTCATGTCTTCTGCCCATTTCTTCACTGGGTTATTTGTTTTTTGGGTGTGGAGTTTGGTGAGTTCCTTGGAGATCTTGAATACTAGCTCTTTATCTGATATGTCATTTGCAACTATCTTTTCCCATTCTGTTGGTTGCCTATTCGTTTTCTTGATTGTTTCCTTTGCAGTGCAGAAGCTTTTTATCTGATGAGGTCCCAATAGTTCATTTTTGCTTCCATTTCCCTTGCCTTTGGGGATGTGTTGAGTAGGAGATTGCTGCAGTTGAGGTCAAGGAGGTTGTTTCCTACTTTCTCCTCGAGGGTCTTGATGGTTTCCTGTCTCACATTCA
>NC_043701.1:82033275-82051623 GCF_006229205.1 Suricata suricatta | reverse complement strand
GACTTTCTCAAGGGTTTTTATTAAGAAAGGGTACTGTATTTTGTCAAATGCTTTTTCTGAATCTATTGACAGGATCATATCCAGGTTTTTGCTTTTCTTTTGTTAATGTGATGTATCACATTGATGGATTTGCGAATATTGAACCAACCCTGTAACCCAGAAATAAATCCCACTTGATCATGATGGATAATTTTTTTATATGCTGTTGAATTCGATTTCCCAGTATCTTGTTGAGTATTTTTGCATCTGTATTCATTAAGGATTTTGGTCTGTAGTTCTCTTTTTTTGCTGAGTCTCTGTCTGGTTTGGGTATCAAGGTGATGCTGGCTTCGTAGAATGAGTTTGGAAGTTTTCCTTTATTTCTATTTTTTGAAATAGTTTGAGAAGAATGGGTATTAACTCTGCTTTGAATGTCTGGTAGAATTCCCCTGGGAAGCCCTCTGGCCCTGGGCTCTTATTCATTGGGAAATTTTTGATAATGGATTTGATTTCTTCACTGGTTATCAGTCTATTCATGCTTTCTATCTCTTCCTATTTGAATTTTGGTAGTGCATGTGCATTTAGGAATTGCCCAGTTCTTCTAGGTTCTCCTGTTTGTTGGTATATAATTTTTCATAGTAATCTCTGATGATTGCTTGTATTTCCAAGGGATTGGTTGTAATAGATCCTTTTTCATTCATGATTTTGTGTATCTGGGTGCTCTTTTCTTTCTAAGGAGCCTGACTAGAGGTTTATCCATTTTGTTTACTTTTTCATAGAACCAACTCTTGGTTTCATTGATCTGCTCAACTGTATCTTTGGATTCTATATTGTTTATTTCTGCCCTGATCTTTATTATTTCTTTTCTTCTTCTGGGTTTGGGATGCTCTTGCTGCTCCCCTTCTAATCCCAGTAGGTGCTCTTTAGATTTTGAATTTGCGCTTTCTCTGGTTTGTTTAAATAGGCTTGGATTGAAATATACTTTCCTCTTAAGACTCCCTTACTGCATCCCAGAGATTTTGGGTTTTGTATTTTTGTTTTCATTTGTTTCCATATATTTCTTATTTTCTTTTCTAATGCCTGATTAGCCCAATCATTATTTAGTAGGGTGGTTTTTAACCTCCACATTTTTGTGGTTTTTCCTGTGGTTAATTTCAAGTTTCATAGCATTGTGATCTGAAAGTGTGCATGGTATGATCTCAATTCATTTATACTTATGGAGGGCTGCTTTATGTCCCAATATATGATCTATCTTGGAGAAAGTGCCATGTGCACTCAAAAAGAAGGTGAATTTCCTAACTTCAGAATGCAGAGTTCTAAATATATCTATCAATTCCATCTGTTCCAATGTGTTGTTCAGGTCCATTGTTTCCTTAGTGATTTTCTGTCTGGTTGATCTATCCATTGCTGTCAGTGGAGCATTAAAGTCTACTGCAATTAGCACATTCTTATCAACAAGATTGTTTCTGTCTGTGATTAATTGTTTTATGTATTTGGGCACTCCCAAATTTGGCACATAGATGTTTATAATTGTTAGGTCTTCCTGATGGAGAGACCCTGTAATTATTATATAATGTCCTTCTTCATCTCTTGTTACTGCCTTTACTTTAAAGTACAGTTTGTCTTATAGAAGTATGGCTACTCTGGCTTTCTTTTGTTTTTTATTCTTTTAATGGTGTCTCTCAGTTTCTCTTGTTGTGCCTTTGATTATTTTATTTCCCTACTCAGCGGTATTTGGGACTTGCCATCATGTGCACTTTGGATTGTTTCTTGGGGTAGCCCTGAGAAGGAAAACAGACAGACACAGAGTGAACAGAAGCATGCAAACGCACAGACAAATCAAACAAACAACCAAATTAAAAAGAGGAAAGGACGAAAAGAAAATGGATAGGAAAGAGAAGAAAAGAATAAAGAAAAAAAATAAAGGGGGGTAGAGATAACAAAGGACAGTGGACAGTATAAAAGTGTATAACCAGTTGAGGGGAGAGATAAGGATGAGATATGGGAGAATATATCTGGATGGCAAGAGGAAGAAAAAGAAGAGGGAGAAAGCAAAATGGAAAATAAAGGAGTAAAAATTTAAAAAAAAAGTATTTAAAAAGTAAAAAAGGTAATAATAATAATAAATAAGTACAAATAAATTTTTTTTAAAAAGCAGCAGCTCCCTCTCACGGATAGGTGTGTTTTGGTGTAGAAGGTCTCAGAGGCTGCTCTCGGAGGCCCTGCCATGGTGGTTGTGGGGAATAGAATGGCAAAGCCTCAAGCTTTGCTGGAAGTAAGCACTGCAGGCTACTCTAATGCGTCCAGTCTCCTTGTGCCACGGCTGAGCCAAGCTGTATTTTCCAGGCCCGCCTCGTTTCAAAATCCTAGTCCATGCACTTTTATGCTGCCACAGATGAGATGTACTTGTTTTGGCGGCTGGTTTCATAGGCAGGATCTTTAGGGGGAGGGAGCAGTTTCTCTTGGCGCTGGCAGGGATTTGCGCTGCTGCTGCAGGGGGCGAGGTGCGCTGTAGGAGGCGAAGTTCGTGCCCCCACAGAAGCCACCACCAACTCCCAGCCCCCAACCATGATCGCAATCGCCTAGGGGGAGGGATCTGTTTCTCTTGGTGCTGGCCGGGATTTGCGCTACAGCTGCCCTAGGCGGAGGACGCTGCCCGTAAATGAGCTGCTTGCTCCTGCAGTGGAAGCGCAACCCCGCCTCTGCTGCCGCCCATTCCCTCCAGGATTGCGTAGGGGTAGGGACTATTTTTTCCCTGTTGGCACCGGGATTCAGGATTCGCGCAGCCAAAGCTGGAGGCAAGATGCACTGTGGAAATCAGGTATGTGCTCCCACTCCTGTAGCTGAGGCCGAAGTTTGCGTCCCTGGCACTGCTGCTGAGGCCACTGACTCCAGGCCGGGATGGTGCAAGGGTGGAGGCTGTTTTTTCCCTTGGCCTCCCGGGTTCAGGATTTGGGCTACCCAGCAGTTATATATGGAGTGAGAGTTTTTTTCTCCGAGCAGGGTTAAACATTCTTTATCTCTTCTCTAGAGACAGTACTATGAGCGTGTTCAGTTTCTCTTTCTCTTCCCTTTTTCTCTCAGGGGCTCTGTGTGCTTTCCCTGTGTTGGGCTGGGGCTTCCACCTCCCCTGCCCCTCTCGGGCTGGCCTGTTTCCAGTCTCCCCAGTTCGCACTCACTCACTCACTCACTCATCTTTGAAGTTGTCTTCTTTCTGGAGTCTGTATTTTTCCTTCCACTCTTGCAGATGAGAGTAATGTCCTTCTCAGTTTGATAGATAGGGCAGAGGAAGTTTACAGAGCTCCCTTTCTCTCCACCATCTTGGCTCCTCCCTCCATAAGGAGGCATCTTTCAAATATACATGAAGAGTAGATTCCATTGTTTTCTCTCCAACAAGGCATTGGTCTTTCATTTCTTTATTCCTTTATCCAATAAGAAAAGCTCTTTAGAACATTCTTTCAACACTTTTTCCCTACCCCAAATGAATCTTTTCCCATGTTTTTATGTCTTTCTCCTTCCTCCTGATATATGCTAAATTGTACAGAGATTTGGTACTTTATTTCCAGACTAGACTTATTTGTTAGCCTTACATGACCTCTATTCCAGGATTATTGTCTTACACTTTGGATTATATGTAATGATTACACATTTAGATAGATGGGAAGATACTTTATACTCCTTTGTTTTTCTCTGTGTCCTCTTTCTTTATTTTTCCTCATCTTTAATTCTCCATTCTGTTTGATTTCATTTTGGTTATAGTCTCATCTCTAGTATTCTCCTCAGATTTGATAAAAGGATAGTATAGTCAGTAATTCATTGTCGATTTGCAAGCAACTTTTTACATCCCAGTAGATGAACCTCAGAAACCTAATGAACAAAGAAGGCAGACAGAAATGCATATGTGCTGGATGATTCCATCTGTAGAAGCTTAAAGAATAAACAAAGTTGATATATGTGACAAAGATTAGAAAACTGGTTACTTTGGGGAGAGAAATGAGAAAGTCTACTGGGGTGCTGGAAATCTCTATTTCTTGTTTTATGTGCTAGTTATATGTGTTTATACATAAGTAAAAATCACCACAGTGTATGCTTAAGATTTTTGCACTTTACTATCTATCTATGACATATATCTCAACTTAAAAAAAATAACAGGTTTGAAAGGAATGAAAAACATTAATAAATTAATAACTTAAATATGAAAGAAAATTGAAAAAGAGAACCAAGAATGTCTTTACTCCTTAAAAGGTACCAGACCAGAAATTGTTAAAGGCAATTTCTAGCAAAACCCCCAGGAACAAATATATTTAATGCTATCTAAAATATTCTGATTTTTAAATATAGAGAAATAAAAAGATTTCCAAATCATTCTGCAACATGAAAAGATGACCTCATATTTTTGCCCTTAAGCTGACCAAAATAAAAAAGCATCAAGTACCCACATTGTAAAGAAAGCCACAAGCAGTTGGAAACATTTGGGCTTGTTGGGAGTGGCTGAAATAGTCTTCCTAAGCCAAACCTATCTCCTTCATTTAAGAGTACTAGAACAAGGGAAAATCTGAAACAGCATCAAGACCTCCTCATTCCTCAACTTCCCTCCTCAACTTCCCACTTCCCATCGCCCAACCCCAGGACCCTTCAGCTACAGGTTAAGCTTTATCTGGAAGAGAACAATGAATTACTGACTATATTATCCTTTTATCAAATCTGAGGAGAATACTAGAGATGAGACTATAACCAAACCATTAAGAATGTACATAGTTGACATCTATCCTATGAGCTCAAGTTCCTAGGATCCATAATACCCAATCAGAATTTCCATCAAAGCCAGGTCTCCATGTAAATAAATCAATAATCCATGAACTGACTTTTTAAAATTTAAATCTATTTGAAAGAAATATAGAAATCAGTTGGAAAGCATGACATACCAAGTGCATGCTACTCTTTTACAGAAGATGAACATGAATTTTAAGACAATGATCAATGAAGATAAAATCTGTTTATGTCAAATCAAGTTCCTCCTATTCTAGAAAAAGCATCTTCTCTAACACACTTACATTTCTTCACTAAGGGCCCATTTTCATTCTTTCTTTCTGAACTCTGTGCAAATGAAATTTCTGAAGCAATTGTTGTGTTTCCTGAGGGTCTGTTTGCATTTCCATTAATTCCCTCATTCCTGAGTTCTGCATTCAGGCATAGGGAGAAAAAAAGTTAATGGAGCAGCAGGCCTTGGTCTGAAATCAGCACTGAGAGTATCAGTGCACATAGAAATAGATCTTTTTTTGTAAGGTTGAATGGGGCTTATAAAATAATAGATTGTCCTGCTGTGCGGAAGCAATGGGGATGCATCTAATGGGACTCACACAGGTGCCCAGGACCCACCTAACAGTTGCAGTGAGAATCTGATAAAGCAAGCTCTAAGTAAGGTGCTAGAGTTAAAGTAAACCAATATATAAAGTCTCTCTCTCTTTCTCTCTCTCTTTCACCCTGTGTGTGTTGGGAGACAAAATTAACGATTAACACACTGGTTTGATGTATCCAACTTCTGTTGCAAGCTCTAGCAATGCCTTAGCAGTCCTTTTGAAAATTGCCCCATGTTTTAACCAAACTCCTGCTTAACGAATAGGCTCCCAGGGACATGGGGGTGTATGTGCCATTAGAACTGATCAATTGCATTGTTAAATTATACAAATATCTCCATGCAATTACCAACAGGAATGTAATCTTCTGAACAATATCACACAAGTAAAATATTTCAGGAGACACGGCAGAAGTCAAAATGCCCATTTCGAGTCTCCAATACTTAGACTTTTCTTGGTCATTTCTAGCTCATTCAATGTCTTAAGAGCCAAGGGGACATATACTGAAACTAGAAAATATCAGGTCAACTTCACCCTCTCTCCCAGGCTGACTTGTGGCTTTTGGCTCTGTCCCTCCTATCCTGACAGACAAAAAGAATGCACAGGGAATTTGTCATGCGGATTTGGGAGGTAAAGGTAGTGGTAAAAAAGAATATAATAAGTACTCATCAGCCAAATTAAGAAGTGTGTGTGGTGGCATTTGGGGAGAGGCACGTGCTTTAAGAGGAAAGAGTAAATAGTTCTCGCTAAAGTATAAATAACTAATAAATACATTCACACAGTAAAGCCAAGTATGCACATGGTATTTCCTTTTGTAGGATTTGTAACCACTTCCTTTAGCTTGTTCATTTTTACCAAGAATAGAATCTTAAGTTAAATTAAAAAAGCTGAAAATATAAAGCTTTAATATATGCTTTCATACAAAATGCTTTATGCTTTAATATAAAATCTTGGGGTTACTGAGCTAGTAAGGGACACTGCCCGTCCGGGAGCCTGGGCAGGCTGTACTGTGTGGCTTTGCCTAAACCCCTGGAAGTGCAGCTCCTGACTCTACCTTATTTCAAGGTCTTTCTAGGATACAGGGCTATGTGTGCTACTTCGGTCCCTACATAAAGAAATAGCATATTAGGACACAATGCAACTCCTCAGTGTAATTCCATTTTAGGTTCTGAAAGAGTCAAATATTGAGGTATTGAGGAGGCCACCAGGGACAATCTGGCAGGTCCTAACACATGCCCTGTGAGCCATGTTGCAATC
The DNA here is from genome assembly GCF_006229205.1 of Suricata suricatta. Lineage (NCBI taxonomy): Eukaryota > Metazoa > Chordata > Mammalia > Carnivora > Herpestidae > Suricata > Suricata suricatta. Next base: position 82,045,030 of record NC_043701.1, on the reverse strand, counting down.
AGCGCACAAGGCAAAAACACTTGAGTTTGTAGAGCACGAGGAACAATAGCATAGACGAAACAGGCTTGGCCTTGCAAAGAATCTGTGAGACACCCTCAACTTTACCTTCCTCTGAAAGGTTTGGAGGCCTGGGGGCTGTGCAGATGACTAGTGGTCATTCTTGACCCTTGGAACTTGGCCTTTCTCCGGCATGCACTTCTTGTCTGGCTGCATCTAAAAAATGTGAGGTTGAGGAATGACCAGAATGTTAGAAGATTTTGCTCCAGATAGGAACAAAGGAGCAGAGCCCAGCATCCACGTAACTGCCAGCTTTGGTTCCTCCCTGAGGTGTATCTACAATCTCACCGCTGCAGTATGACCAAACTCAAGTTCTGCCATGCGCGCCTCTGAGCGACCTGGGTCATGCTACTTCTTAGAACTATATCTGAGCTTATCGTGCTGCCCACGGTAGGCATTCGGGAAATGTACTGAATGATAACATTCCAACTTGAGTTGTTCCTTACCTCTCACATATGACTTTATCTTGTCTCCGCAAAAGGATCATAAAGCAGGGACAACATGTTACATTTCATCACATGCCTTACAGTTCCTCTGAGAGCACCACACGTAAGAGTTCTCTGTAGAAACACTGAATCCTTAATACTTCTCTGTGCTTACAAATAGATGGGCATTTTCTGTTTATGCTTATTTCTTCATTTACATTATTCAATGTGTGGCCTTTCAAACTTTTACCAGCAGTGACTGCTAGTCTAACACAGCCCTAAATGGAATTAGTCTTCCCAGTTCTGATAGTGAACTGCAAGAGACAGAACACCTCATCAGTTTTATAGGATATTTTGGTAATTCATATCCTCTTACTGAGACAAATTACAACCAAAAGAAAAAAAAAACAGAAACATTGTCCAGTAGGTAAATATAAATTTTCTCTCATTCCTTATATTTATCCATTTTCAAGACCACTTTCCATTTATTTAGTTCTTTTTTCTGAAGTGTTTCCGAGGAAAAATAAAAGCATATTTCCCCTGAGGTAGTCTGTTTGGAATGAATTATTCAAAGGGCAACCCAGCAATGTGTGGGCTTCCATAGGTAACATGGCCATCCACCACTTTAAGGAAACACAATATAAATAGATAAAGCAGTTAGCAGGTAATTACATGCATTAAAGAAAGATTTTCCACTTTCCAGAGAATTACTGCAAGCTCCCACGTTGCACTGAACACGAATTTCAACTTTTAAATTCTGATTTGCATACAACTTTTCATAACAGAGGAGTACCTATCAAATGAATTTCTCCTTTACTAGGATTCAGTTAGGCCCACACAGCCTCTTTAAGTGGCAGCAGATATGCATTTCAAAGCTTTTTTGGAAACGCCAATCCTACACTGAAAAACCTGTGTGAGCTGCAATTAGGAAAGCCAGACTTAAGGATGAACATTATCTGCTAATTATAATGAGGAGGAGCCTGAGGAAGAATCTTCTAAGCCAGTAAGATTGCATCTGCATTTGAAAGAGTGATCTCGACCCCTCTACAGCTGTGACCCTCAAGTCTAAGCCAATCAAAGGCTCAGTGTGCAGCTGGACTAGGCCATTTGCTCTCCCAGATCTTATCAGGCTTGATTCCTTCGGTTACAACTCCCCTTCCTCACTTTCAGCCTCAATTTTACCCCACTCACAAATACACAAAATAGAAAGGAGCTTAAAGGTCTTCTAATCCACTGATTTTCAAACGTTTTTTTTTTTTTTTAATCAAGGAATCCTTTCCTCAAATATAGGCTTACCCAGAAACTCAAGATGTAAAACAGAGACATCTGGATGTGCTCTGGTCAGTGAGGGGAGGCGGGCCAGCAGCCCACCTGTGGCACTGACATGCCCCACTCTGGTGCTTGGGGCCAGAAACAACCTTACTGTATTGGATTGATTCTTCAGTATAGTCACTGAGCTTCCCTTCTACATGCTGGTAGGGCCCTCCCATACTTGCTTTGACGAAAATCAGCTCCTGAGAAAGAGTGGTTGTGTTCTACCTGGGCTGAGAGTCACATGACCCTGGCGTGATTTGCCCACAGTTGGTCAGAGGGCAAGGCCAGGATGAACCGGGCTTTCCTAATTCCCAGCCTGTTGTTCCCTCTGCAGCATGTGGACTTTCCTGTCATCCACAGTTTTTCCCTCCTTCACCCCTTTTGAGTTTTGCCCTAACAGTCAGACCCCTATCTACTGAAATGTGGCTTCTACTGGTTCATGAGTCCGCCTTATTTCACTGCCATTGTTGCTCCTAGTATGGAAGCTGGGCAGGCTCTCCCATCTAAGAATAGAGATTAATGTAGGCAAAGAAAAGATACCCAGCAATTTCTCAGTTTATAATTAGCACAGATTGAACTGCTGACTCCATGACCAATACAGCTTCTTAGTGAGATGTGCTTTTCAATTTACTAGCATAGAATAGATTTTATTTTCCTTTGTCCCAAATTTTACTGTTGATTCTGGATAGCTATATTTTATATAACCTTGATTCTAGTAGATCATTTCTTGGCTGCAGTCCTCAGCAAATAGCAAAGGCATCGGAGCCAAAGAAAGCCAAATTGGTTTGATTCCTATCTTCTCCATTCATCAGCTGGGTGACTTTCTAAAGGACATTCAGATTTTCTGGGCCTCAGTTTCCTCATTTGTAAACTGGGAAAACTTTTCCCCTTGTAGGATCCAATGCAATAAAGCACATACAGACTTAGCATTATTAATTGCTTATTAAATGGCTGGTGTCACTGTTAAGATTATCACCTTCAGCATTTCACCACCTTGGTATTATTTGCTGAATAAAGAAAATCCCCCCCAAGGTAAGTTTCATAAGGTTTTCATGTGGAGGCAGCTAAGCACCCTCATCCCAGATTCCCTGCTCAGAGTTTCCCCCATCAGGTTTCAAGCTTACCCAGTAATGTCAGCCCCTCCTGGAGGAGAGTGAGAGCCTCCTCTCTTCCTCCTGCAGTAAGACCTGGTACGCATCCCTGTAGTCACCCAAGAGATCTTATTTCCCACTGATAGAGGGGTCGGCAAATTTCCAGACCTTTTAAAATGGGTTTTTATCAACAGTCTATCAAGTCTCCAGAGGGAACTATCATGTCTGAGACAGGCAGGATCCTTTTATTACTGACAGTTTGAGCTGTGTGGTTGAAATCATTTTTGACAAGAAAAAAACAGGCTCAAGTACCACGAAAGCACAGACTGTCCACAGTGACCAATTTTCAAACTTCAAAATCTGCACAAGTGCTTAATTATGCCACACAAAAAATAATTTCCATCAAAGTTTGATGTAAATTTTTGTCTCTTGCACTCAGTGCTCAAAAACAGTTGAACAATTTCAAAAATCACAGCTATTAAGTCATCTAAACCAAACACATTGTTCTGAGATATTTGCCAAAAGTTGTTTCCGCACACAATTTGTTTTGCTGAATCAATTAGTTTTTGCAAAGTTTTATTTGTGTAGAGCATTTGTTAAATGCCTGTTTAAAATCTATCCAGATGGTTAGCATTTTAAATAATATGTACAGATGTTAAGTGTGTTTATGAAAATGTATACTATATTGAAAATAGTTAAGATCCAATAAATCATAACAAATTGAATATTATATTCCATGTTGGGATTCTTTCCATGGAACAGATTCAGCAGCTCTTCTTAATAGAGAGACTGCATGTGTTTCTGAGGAAATTTTGCCCAAGGAAAGCCTGGCACAGATTTCCTAGTTACATTTCCTTGCTCTTCTTATTCTCAATGAAACAATAATTATTCAATTAATCTTGTCAACAAGTGGAGGCTGGATACATTTCAGTTGTTTACTAATTATTGTTGGGTAGATCTTTAGATCCTTGAAAATGTTGTCCAATTGCGACAAACTACTAATGAAGCAAGACTTGGTTAATTAGGGAATAAGAGCAATTAGCTTGTCAGCATTTAATTCCAACCGTCCCTAGAGAAATGCTACATTTAGGGATATGTACCACAGGAGCTATTGACCTCTAAACCTTCCTCCTTTTCTGTCACTGCTGTTTAATGGAAAGTCACTTATTTTGTCAGGCTAATAACTGAGATAATGAAGTAGCCTATGGCTCCAGCTTGCCATTCTGTTTTTCTCTTGCTAATTTTAGAAAGTTTAAAAATAGATGAATGGATCTATTTTGGACATTATTTAAAAAGAAAAACCAAGGTGGGACTTCACAGAGTCCTTTCAGGCCTGTTGCCCACCCCCAAAGTTGTCTGGATCTCATTAGTCCTCACAGAGCTTTCTCTGCCAAAACAAATCGGTTGTGAAAATTTTTAATTAAAAAGCTTTTTTGATCCAAACCAATTGTGTTCAAAAATTTGATTTAATGAAATGAGGGAAGATGATTCTAAAAGATATTCTCTTGTTTCCATGTTTACTGACAAAAAACTATCATTAGAAAACAATGGAATTAGATAATTCATTTGTAGCTTCTGTGTGTGTGGGGGGAAGGTGGGTGAGGCTGGGAGGAGGGTTACTTATCAAAACAGATCTTATAAAATATCTAGGACAACGGGACAGACTTAACTTCACCAAAGAGTAATAATTTGAGCCAGCATGATTGTTCTCATCTTGGACCTCTCAGTTTCAGTGTAAATTCTCTGCAGAACATTCCCTCCATATCTATACTGTGGCTAAATCTGGCTGAGACTCAGACTGAAATATTTCACTGAACCAATTTGCTGTTTCCTGTCTCCCCATTCTTCCAAAAGGCTGGGATGGGAAAGGGCAAGCTGTGCCTCTAGGAAGACCAGTCACAGGCCCTGGTCTGTCTTCCCCTGGCCTGCTTTAGAACTTCACTTCGCTCACCGTTACCGTTCTCCTGGGGAGCAAAGTCTACGAAAGTAACACAGAAGAGGACATTAAAACGGAGGCATTTTAAGACATTTTAAAAACACTCCAAAAAAAAAAGACCATGCTAATTATAAAATATTGTCATCTGTTGATGTATCTCACATAGCGTATGTATTTCGTTCTTACTAGAACAGTGGATATGCAGAACAAAACTAATTCAGTTATTTTTATTTGACTTTTTGATATGCACGTATTCTGGCAATATCCTGCACTTTTAGTTTAGTGATGAGTAAAGAAAAACTGAAAGGAAAAGGAGCTATGGGCTGCCTTATCTTCCCCTTTCCCTTATGTCATCATTTTCAGCATAAGCAATTGACTAATATGGAGGAATAATACAAGTAAGAGAAGATAGGCTATAGTTCCCTGGTAGATACGGTTTCCTATCTGTGTGTCTTAGAATACTAATGCTTTTCTCCCGTATTTGAAAAAAATTCTGGTTTGAACAGAAAGCATGGTCTTTTGGGGCTGTTAATAGTAGCCCACACTCAGTCCTAGATGTAAAATACTTACATCTCTGTTCTTACATGGTAGGTTCACCTGAATTACGTGCTCACAGGGGCATTGTGCTGCTATCTGTGAATGGGGCATCTGGGAGGAGGGAGCTTTATTGTACGTACCTTCTCTGCTCAAATGCATGCTTTATTGTTCTATCAGATTTCAGGCATGACACATACGTTCAAAGACAAAATTACTAAGAATTTCAAAATAGAGATAGCAGAAAGATAAATCAAATACGAGTTGCTTTCCAGCACATAGTTCTGTGCAGTGACACAGGTCACATGCCCATGAAGTCATTTCTGGGTAAAAGGGTAGACCTAAGGGAACGCAAGCCACAGAATGGAAAGCTGAATCCCAGGATAGTGAACTGAAAATGAGGACAGGGGGTGGAACACCCCTAATTCTTGCTTTAAGCAATTGATCTTATTTTTGCCAGGAAGTGAGAGTACCAACAAAAAATGGGCCTTGTACCAACCAACCAGACTGCAGGCTGTTGCTGGCAAGAGTTTCAGAGGTGACTTACCCTTCAATAAATACAAAGTAATTCCTCTCAAGTTGTTATTCAGCATTTTATGGACCCAATTTAGCCTTTGTGCTAAATTACCTTCTACTAAGCACAAAAGTATGTGAATTTTTGTTTCATTTTTGTGGGCATCTGGCAACAACCAGTCTGGTTAAATAAAAGTTTATTTTAATTTTTCAACTGATTTAGTAAAATTGGTATAAATATGTAGGTTTGGTAAATTAAACAGCTTTCAAAGTCCTTTAAGCTCATTACATTTGCAACCACTTTAGAATTTACAAAGTGCTTTTATCTACAGAATCCCTATTTAACCCCCATAATAACCCTGTGAGGCAGAATAGGCAGACATTATTATTCCCGTGTATGGGCACATTTACCAGAGCTCTGAATTGAATTCCATAAACCTACATCTCTCCATAGCCTCGGCTAATTAGAAAGGTGAAGGTGCTTAAAAGCAAGGGAAATCAGATCATAGGCTAGACAGTGAAGGACCTTGTGTGATCCGAGTCTGAAGATGAACTGAGTCAATTGGGTATATCTCAGCAGATGTAAGGTAATTTGTCCGATACAGACCTCTTTATACAGCTCATACTGAGTCTCAACATTTCTAAAACTGATCTGTTGAGACACTTTGTCAAATTGCCTCTTTCCTGGTATTCTCCATTTTAGTAAAAGGCACTTCTATCCACATATTTGCTCAGCCGAACCCTAGGAGTTTTATCCCTGAGTCCTCCTTTTCCCGGCATCCAATCTCAGCAAGCTCTACCAGCTCTAGTGATAATTTCAGTCTATCTGCTCCTTTTTATCACAGCTGTCTACCCCATAACACCAGCTACAATCAGTTCTCGCCTAACTTTGCAATAGCCACAAACCTGGCCTCCCTGCTTCCATTTCTGCTCCATTGTAAGCCATTCTCCACACAATAACCATGTATAGACCTTCAAACCAAACCGTTTTCATGCTTCAAAAGTTTCAGAAGTTCTTTATTGTTCAAGGACTCATTGTCCTAACTCCCAATGATCTGCATGTTCTGGAATTTGCATCCCTCTACAAATGTGACTCATACCAATCCCTTCAGCCACAATGGCTTTCTGTTGGTAATGGGAGCCTATAAAGCTCTCTCTACCTCGGAGCCTTTGTACTTGCTAGCCCCTCTTTGCAATGCTTATTTTTAATACATTTGTTTAAAGTTTATTTATTTTTGTGGGGGAGGGCAGAGAGAGAGAGGGAGAGAGAGAATCTTAAACAGGCTTTGTACTGTCAGCACAGACCATGAAGCAGGGCTCAAATCCACAAACGCTGAGATCATCACCTGAGCATAAGTCAGACCCTTAACTGAATGAGCCATCCAGGTGCCCCTGCAATGCTTATTTTGAAATCATTTGGGGAAGGGATTAGTTTAAATGTGACCTCTACAAGGAGGGCCTTCACTGATGTCCCCATCTGAAGTAATTCTCCACTCCCAGTTATGTATGCCGTATCCAGCTCCTATTTATTCCCATCATAGAATGTATCACAATCTGTCTTATTTATCAGTGACTTAGCTTATTTATTGATCTTCCCCCCAGGAAAATACAAGTTTCATGAGAGCAAGGACCTTGTCTAAATTGTTTATCATTTTGTCCCTAGCACATAAAATATTATCTGGAATATAACAGGTGCTTAATGATTTTTTATTTAAATGAAGAATAAGGAAGAAGCCAAATGGATATATCAGTGTTGCCTGATATACTCGAGACGGGGGCAGCATGACATATATTGAAGACCACATGCAAGTGGAGGAGATAAAAACTATGCATCAAGAAAGGAGAAAGGGAACATAAACATGATTGCAGAAAAGAGCCAAAATCTGAAAAGGAATGAATATAGGCCCTAGGGCCACCTTCAGTGAGAACAATGTCTTAACTCAAGCACAAATGTGTCTTCTATCACTTTGTATTTCATCAAGATTCTTTTAGCTCAAGTAACAGATATGTAATTCAAACTAGCATTAAGAAAAAAGGTATTTTTATTGACTTATAAAGACTAAGAAGTCGAAGGACATGGCTTAGACTGGTTTAGGCATGGCTGGACCTAGAAGCTCAAATTATATCTTCTCTCTCTCAATCTCTCTCTCTCTTGATATACAGATTAGATAGATAGATAGATAGATAGATAGATAGATAGATAGATAGATAACTCTGTTTCTTAAACTTGCTTCCTTCAGTGCTATGGATTCACTCTTAGAGAAGTTCTCACCTTTTGGAAGAAAATACAGCCATCGTCATATCCAAACCCATATTCTTACAACTCTTGAGTCTCTCTCCCAATGAATTTCACAGGACTCTTTTACCTGACTCAGTTTGTATGGCTCTAGGAGGCTAAGTCACTGTGAATGGCCATCCTAGATGACTTATCAAATCTTCAGGCCAGCAAGCCAGGCACAATGACAAACAACCCACAAAGACCACATGGAATAGGCGACATGTGATTCCCAAGGAGGAGACGCTGTCAGACAAATATGATACATTTTCTACTATTGTACTCTGACCCCCTTCCAAATACCAAATTTCCTGCACATTTATGCTTTTCTATATGACAAGGGCTTTGCCTTAGATTCCCTTCTCTCTCAGATGTCTGGTGAATTCAGGATGAGATGTTACTCTGAGAGTACTTCATGAACACCTCCATGATAGCCAACTCACTGCTTAGTGTTCTTTATCTTTGTTTACATGTGTCTTTCCTTGTCAGACTGTGAGAGTCTTAACTTCAGGGTCAGTGAATTGGTGCTCAACACAATGGATGCCCCATAAGCAAATGGATATGTGACTATTCACATTTGAAGGTCACACAACTAATGAATTCTTCAAAACTTACTTAACATTATAAGACATGGAGAAAAGCTGTGACTTTTTCAGCTACTGTAGCAAAAGCCTCAATTTGGGAATTAATGTTGAAAAGAAAACAATTATCCACTGAGTAAATACAAAAGGCCTTAGAATGTTCTACTGAAGTAACTTGCATCATTTGAGTTCCAATAACTCAGGGTACTTTTCAATTATGGAGTTCTTTTCACAGTCCTTCCAACTGTCAGTATTCCAAACAAGCATTTATCCAGTGCACACCTAGTTAGTGGGTGTCAAATAAGAGTCTGACTGCACCAGTGCCTAGGGACAGAAAGATAAGTGGGACATGTTACCTGACATCGAGGGAATATAGTCAATAAAGTGGTCAGACACAGCAGCCTACATGATCCTTTAACATCAGGTAAATAATGTCACTCTTCTGTGCAAGACCCCCAGTGGTTTCCCTTATTGCTTATGATAATATCCAGACTTCTTACCTGGCCTTCCCCTACATTTCTGACTCATCTTTCACCCCTTCAATACAACCAGGTTTCTATCTTAAGCCCTTGAACTATTTCTCTGCCTGAAATGCTCTTCCCCAGATATCCATAGTTCAGTTCCTCACTTCCTTTAAATGCTTTCTTAATGAAAACACGACTTCCCAGTCCAGATTACCCAACACCATTCCCAAGTCCATGTACCTGGCTTTCTCTTTTTTTCAAGCACTTACAGCTAATTGATATATGTGGGTTTTTGGCAGTATCTCTCTCTCTCTCTCTCTCTCTCTCTCTCTCTCTCATACTTTATTAATTAGGAACTTGCAGTTTTATTCATGTTCGAAAGTAGCTGCTGAGTTAATGACTGAATGAATGAGTACTTTAATACAAACTGTTTCAAGGTATACCACTATACACAGTTATAAAAAGCATTTTGGGGCGCCTGGGTGGCTCAGTCGGTTAAGCCTCCGACTTCGGCTCAGGTCAGATCTCACGGTCGTGGGTTCGAGTCCCGCATCAGGCTCTGTGCTAACAGGTAGCTCAGAGCCTGGAGCCTGCTTCCAGTTCTGTGTCCTTCTCTCTGCCCCTCCCCCTCTCATGCTCTGGTTCTCTCTGTATCAAAAATAAATAAAACATTTAAAAAATTAAAAAAAAATCATTTTGTTAAAACTGCCCCTGATGATAGCTTTTACTAATGAGACCTGAATCCCAGTGTTTAGTTAGAGCCTGGGTCTAGTTAGTAAATCTGTTTCTTATTTCTAAAGAACCATTAAAAGCAAGACACTGAACCAGAGGATGTGAAGGGCTCATATAGGGTTAAAATAAGATTATGACTTTAAGGAGGCTGGCCTAGTAGAAGAGAGAAAATCCATACCAGATCATAGAAATGTAGTCAGCAACAAGAGTCTAAAGACAGACCATGCGGTGAAGGCTCAGAAGAGAGAGAGAATATTTGTGAGGAGGACTAGAGAACACTTGAAGGATGAGCTGATGTTTCAGATAGGAGCTGAAGACTAGGTAGACATCTAGGAAAGACATTTACCCACAAAAGAAGCTTAGAAACCAAAGTTATGAGACCACAGGAGAAAGTCCAGTTGAACTTGACTGACACTTCTGGGAATACAGGAGAAAATATGAAATAACCCATTGAGGTCATAGGAGCCCATGAAGATACAAAGGAATTTAGGCTGTGGGAGGCGGGTGGGTAAACCTGTGCTCAAATCCACACTAAGCCTCTTGGACAAATGTAAATTTTGAAACTGGTTCCTTACCAAAATTCAAATATCGATACCTCCTTATCAGAGTTCTAACAAAATAACATAGTTGAAAGTACTGCCACACATTATATTTCATTAATGTGCCTAATGATGGAAGCAATTTGAACAAAGGAATGACACAGTTAGAGCTTTTCCTTACTATCAAATTACTTGATGATCTGATGTGACTTGGTTGTCTCTTGAACAGGTGTTTTTGAAGGGCCAAACACAATTTCCTATTTCCCTATGTCAGCCAAAGACATAATGATAACATTAGCCTCTTTTTTATACATATGCCACAAACATGGAGTATCTAAACTTGAACACTGAGGAAAAAATCGGATAAAGTTATGAGGTGGTAGAGCCATCTGCAGGTTTGACGCTGCCTCTCCCAGGCACTGGCTGTGTGACTACTCAGGACACTCTGTTTCTCTGTGTCTAGTGGTTGGTGCCGTGAGGATGAAATAAGATAATGCAGTAGGAGTACTTAGTATAGAGCTGGGCATATAGTAAGTACTCAACAAATATGAGCTATTGTAATGTGATTGAGGTTTTCTTAGATCCTAGCCTGATGAGGATATAAAATTTAGTAAATTGGTTTTCACATGCCTTGTTAACAACATGAGCTATAAAAGTTGGACTTCGGAACAGTAGTAAATTTTCATAAATTTGAAAGGTATGAAAAATTAGACTTCATCAAAATCAAAGACTTTTGTGTATCAAAGGACACTGTCAAGAATGTAAAAACACCACTGTCAAGAAGGTGAAAAGAGAAAATATTTGCACACGATACATCTGATAAGGGTTTAATATCCAAAACATAATGAACTTTTACAATTCAACAGCAAAAAGACAAAGAACCTTATTTTAAAATGAACAAAAGGTATGGAAAAAAGACTGCCTCTTTAGCAGGTGGTGCTGGGAGAACTGGACAGCACCATGCAGAAGAATGAAACTAGACCACTTTCTTACACCATACACAAAAATTAACTCAAAATGGCTGAAGGACCTGAATGTGAGACAGGAAACCATCAAAACCCTCGAGGAGAAAGTAGGAAAAAACCTCCTAGACCTCCACCGCAGCAATCTCCTACTCCACACATCCCCAAAGGCAAGGGAAATGAAAGCAAAACTGAACCCTTGGAACTTCATCAAGATAAAAAGCTTCTGCACTGCAAAGGAAACAATCAAGAAAACTAATAGGCAACCGACAGAATGGGAAAAGATAGTTGCAAATGACATATCAGATAAAAGGCTAGTATCCAAAATCTAT
>NC_043701.1:81983310-82033175 GCF_006229205.1 Suricata suricatta | reverse complement strand
CAATAGCCAAAACATGGAAAGAGCCTAAATGTCCATCACCTGATGAGTGGATCAAGGAGATGTGGTATATATACACAATGGAGTACTACATGGCAATGAGAAAGAATGACATATGGCCATTTGTAGGAAAGTGGATGGACCTTGAGGGTGTCATGCTAAGCGAAATAAGCCAGGCAGAGAAGGACAGAAACCATATGTTTGCACTCATAGGTCTAACAGGAGAACAGAAGAAACCTAATGGAGGACCAGGGGGAGGGGAAGAGGGAAAGAGAGCTGGGGAGAGAGAGGGATGCAAAACTTGAGAGACTATTGAATGCTGAAAATGAACTAAGGGTTTAAGGGAAGGGGGGGCGGGAAAGAGGTGGTGGTGACAGAGGAGGGCACTTGTGGGGAAGAGCACTGAGTGTTGTATGGAAATCAATTTGACAATAAAATATTTTTTTTTTAAGTAAAAAAAAATAAAATGAACAAAAAACTTGAATAGACATTTTAGACATCTCTCCAAAGAAGATATACAAATGGCCAACAAGCACACGAAAGAAAATTCGCAATGTCAGCAGTCATTAGAGAAATGGCAAATCAAAACCACAGTGAGATACCACTTCACACCCACTAGGATGGCTATAAAAATAAAAAACACGTGCACACACACCACACACATACACACACACACACACACACACACACACCACACACACACATACACACACAAACCCCCGAAAACAACAAATGTTGGTGAAGATATATTTCTTGCTAGTGAGAGTTTAAAATGATTCAATTGCTGTGGAACACAATTTGGTGATTTCTCATGAAGTTAAATATAGAATTGCCATATCACTCATCAATCCCACTCCTAGGTACATATCCAAGAGAATTATAAACAGGTACTCAAACAAATACATGTACATGTATGTTTATAACAGTACTATTCACAACAGCCCAAACATGGAAACAGCCCAAATATCCATCAACCAATGATTGGGTAAACAAATTATGGTATATACTTGCAATGGAGTGTCATTAGGTCATAAGAAAAATAAAGTATGATACATATTACAATGTGGTTGAACCTAGAAAACATGCTAAGTAAAAGAAGCCAGATCCAAAGGATCACATATTATATGATTTCATGTATATTAAATATCCAGAACAGGTAAATTCATGGGAACAGAAAGGAGAATGGTGGATTCCAGGGGCTGGGATGAGAGGAGAATGGGGAGTCACTGTTTAATGGGTATGGGATCGTGAAAATGTTTTGGTATTGAATAAAGGTGGCAGTAGCATAACACTGTGCATATTCTAAATGCCACTCAATTGTTAATTTTTAAGTAGTTAATTTTACGTGCATTATATTTTAAAAATACATGAAAATAAAAATATTCCTCTGTAAGGATATTAGCATTATAAGCTTTCCTAATTAATCTCCCCTGTTTTATACACCATGGCAACTGTTTCCTCCATCATAGCATGCGTTCCATGTGTCCCATTGGTTTATATACACATCTACTCCGGGGGTCAGTCAACTATGGCCCACAGGTCAGATTTGGCCCCCTGCCTGTTTTTGTGTGGCCTACAAGCTAACAATGGTTTTTATGTTTTTAAAGGGTTGAAAAAAAAACAAAACAAGAATAAAATTTTGCAACACATGAAAATTATATGGAATTCAAATATTAGTGTCCATTCAGAAAGCTGTATTAGAACATGGTCACTCTCACCCTTTTATGTATTGTCTCCGGCTGTTTTTATTGTACAATAGCAGGGTTGAATGGTTACAACAGAGATTACATGGCCTACAGAGTGAAAACATTTACCATTTGCTCCTTAACAGAAAATGTTGCTGACCCCTGACCCATTAGATGATAAACTTCTAAAGGGAAGGACTCTCTCAAGCACTCAGCCTTCTAGTTGTCTATTAGAGATTTGATAAATGGCTCTTGCTTTAACACCACTGTAAATTTTTCAGTATTCAAATGTGTGCCACGTGATTCCTGCTTCTATATGCTAATAAAATTGAAAGCACTAATTTCTTTATATTTCTACAAAATTTGACACTTACTTAGTTTGGTATTTAGCATATGAATTCTACAAAAGATTTTTTTTAACAGAAACTCATGCTCCCATAAGAAGTTATCATTCCCAAAAAGAGAAGTAATTTTACAGTCTTTTTAAAAATATATAAAATAGATGTTCATGTTGAAATCTTGAAAATTACACTAATGTACCATTCAAACTTTAAATGTCAGTACATAAAACTATGTTAGTTTTCTAGCACAAAAATAAATTAAGGATTAAAAAGTTCTGATCCTTGGCATCACTTCTCTTGGGGATAAATTCAGAACTAGTATAACATTAGTTTTTAAAAAACTTCTATGTTTAATATTTAATTTATTGGGACAAATTGAACTTTATAATTGCTTTTACAAAGTAAGACTATAGGTAAAGTGAAAAGGTGGGTAAAGATGTAATCACTAAACACTCCTGGAGTAGATTTGGGGGACAAAAAGAAGCAAAAAAAAAAAAAAACCCAAATAAAAAAATATAGAAACTAGGTTTTTTACCTCTGTGTAGTTGACATATGAGCCAGAATCTTTGTAAGATAAAATAGTACTGAGCAGAAATCATTTCTGTTTCACAGACATTTTTCTAGCAATTTTTTTTCTGCCTCTGACTTTTAATATCTTTCATTGCCCGTATCTCTCTGTTTTACTCAGAAATTGTCTGGGTTGCATGGGACTGTCAGTTTAATCCATCAAGCAATCAATTCAGTAACATCAATATCATATGAAGAGTAGCGTATTGGCAGTCCAGAGATCTCAGTGTGAAGCCAAGTGGCCTTGGGTCTTCTTTCAACCTCTTATCATCCGTGATGAAGAAGGCGACTCCATGGTCTCCGAGAGCCTTCCATCCTAACATTCTAGGAGGCTAAATAAGTTAAATTTATTTTTGACACTGCAATTGACAAATTATTCAATAGATACAGGCAAATCACATTTTTTATAGCAATATATAGATGTGGGCCTTTGTATTTCTTATTTCTCAAATATTGTATATGCACTTATTAGTGAACTAGCCCTGTATTTAACAGGGCAATATGAGTTTTCAAAGTATGAAAAAAGCTATATAACTGTAAGTTATTGCTATTAAATAAAATCACACATTATTAGGGCTAGAAGGGTCTAGCATTCACCTACGTGAATTTTTCATTTCACAGGTGAGAAAACTGAATGAGGTCCAAAGAGACAAAGTGCTGGAGATTCAAGCTTTTTCCTTACTCCATTGTTGCCCCATTTATGGTTAGAAATTGCATTCCAAATGTTTGCAGTTCCTGCAATATTTGCCTATATTGGCTTTCTCAATTATAATTTTTTCAGGCAATAGTCTATTTTCCCACACTCTTAACTTTCTTATTCCCATGGCTTGATTTCAACCTAGTCTGTCTGTCTGCAAAACACTGCATTCTCTGGCTGGGCTTATCAAATAGTGACATCTAAGTAGTGTATTTATATTTCATCCAAGCATAAGAAGTATATAGCTGATTAGAATTCAGGGCTAATAATATAAGATGAAGAAAAAGAAACAAAGATAAAATAAGGTGGAAATTTTTGCCTTATTTGGACCATTTTGATGTCGGATTTTTCTTCAAAACTATAGTTTTGTATAAAGAGACATAAATTAATCTGTCAAAGTATACCTTGTTAACAACAATAAAAAAATCAGCAGCAGTAGGAAGATACCCCTGGCAGAAGTCCATTCATTCAGCCATTTAAATATTATGGACCTCTGTAAAATAGCAAGGCATTGTACGAGACTCTGAATAAAATGAACAGATAGAGTCTCTTCCTTACTAGGAAGGAATTTAAGAAATAATAATAACTTAAATTTACTGAGTTCTTACAATATGCCCTATACTATGTGTCTTACATGAATGATCTTTTGTAATTCATCTTTATCACTATGTTTTATCATATTAGATTATATTGATGTCACATTTAAATGAAATCCTAGACAAAGCTTCTAAGGCAGTGTCTGGAGCATATTAGATTCTCACAAAATATTAATTACCTCCCTGTCCTCCTTTTATGTTACAGAAAACATCACCATTTTTCCTTCTAAAAACTATACAGTGGATTTCAAGCTGAATGAATGATGCAACCAAAAGAACTAGCTGATTAAACATAAGAAATCCCCCAAATCCAAGGTGCAGCTTGAGCAGTGGCTGACATTCAGCTGAAGGTAGAAATGGAACAAATACCAATCTGAAGGCGACAAAGGCTGATACACACAAGAGATACTCGGAAATAAGAGGTAAGCGTAGTGGCTGTCCTATAAAGAGCTGAGACAAAAAGAGGTCTGGCCTCCGCTTAGTCATGGAAAGGCTCCTGCAATTGGGGGAGGCCCAGATCCAAGGAACACACTGAAGAAAATGTGGGCAGAGGCACAAATGATAGACTGGAGCCTGTCTCATGATGCCCCAGCCTAGAGCCTTTACAGCATGGCTTCCAGAACCACAGTAGACCAACACTTTCCACAGAGATGGCGAGGAAGTTGCTAGAACAAACACTACCCTGAAACTTGCCCCAAATCTGAACCTAATCAAACCCCAATGTTTTCTTGAGGTTAGGAAAAGCCTGGCTTAGCATTTTTAAAACAATATCTATTTGCCTTTTGTCTCCCATTTGCAGCCAGAAGTGGAAGTTCTAAAAACCCATTAAAAACTTTGGGTTTTATTTTGTATTTATTTCTTTACTATATGCATTGCCTAGCCAAAACCAGAAAATGCTGGAATGGCACAAGTTCATTCTCCTGAGATATCTAGATCAAAGTCGTTTGGAACTGCCTTGGCTAAGGAACTGAATTTTTCCATTCTTATCCAAACCAATACTTTAAGCCCTCACAATTTACTCATATGCATCCACCTTCTCAAGTGTTCTAAGGCATTTCTTTCAGCACACATGTTGGCCTTCAAAGGGTAACAAGCAATTGTGTGCTGGCAAAAGCTATATTTTCAAGTTTGAACCTCCCTACTATCATCCAACAAAGAGAACAAGAACTTCTGGCAACTTTGTCCACTCTCTCTGTATTCTATAGAGTGAAAATATAGGAAAGGCAACGTCAAAGCCTCTCTTGCATAGAGATTTATTATTTTTCCAGTGTTTTTTACATTGCTAAATTGCCCTTCCTCACGTTTAGAAATCACTTTGACCAAGTAAAATTTTAAAGCAGTTCATGTCATTCAACCAGCAAATTTAATAGAAAACTGGTCTCATTTTTTTCATAAGGTCTTAGAGAGATATCTCTTGGGTGTCATCCAAATTTGTCCTATCAAAAAAGCAGCATTTCTGTTGGGTAACCAACAATTTACATTTATTGCCCCATAGGTCACCTTTATTCTAAATGACTTTGATCTATAGGTGCACTACCTTTCAGGAAATTATTGAGAGTATAATGTGTTGCATGTCACAATTTTAATGTCTTCATTAAAAAAATTTCAGGTTATCTATGGTAGATTTTTCCTATGGAATTTCTTTTTTTGATGTTTTTTCCACATGGGCTACAATTGAAAACTAGAGTTTTTATCTTACCCAAAGGTCAATTTCCAGAGAACAATTCCACGTTTTCAATAAGATGAAGAAAATTTATGATGTCCAATTCAAATCTGCTGAGAAAACATCACAGTAAATGCCTAAACTTGCCTATGACCTATTTAGCCTCAGCTCCTCTTTGGGTACGAGTATTTCTTTAAGACTTTCATACGGCCTTGGCTATACCAGCCTGCGTATGTGAAGCCATGTTCATTAGCACAAGCCTTTTCTAATGGTAAATGAAAAACATGTTTGTGATCAGATAGATGAACTTCTAAGGTCAGCATCCCTATCTCAATTTCTGATGTTTCCAAAATCTACAAGTGATTCTTAAGCTTTATAAACCTCCACCGGCCTCTTCTTTTCATGTAATTTGCCTTTGTTCAGTTATTTTGTGCCACCCCTGGAGTGTTTTCAAATATATTTCAAACCCCCAAGCAACCCCATTTCAGTTGATTGACTTCAGAGAACTCTAATGCTGGCCAGGCATTTTGCTGCAACCCCATTTAGACTCAGCAGGAAGAACAGATTTAAAAGGCAGATTACGTTTTTAGCTTTTTAAAAACTGCTTTATTAGAGAGGCTAAAAGCCACAGTGGTGGTAAGCTGAATTCTTTTGAAATACAAGGAACTTCAAGACATCTAGGGAGCAGTTCCTCACCCTTGGAGCTCCTCCCTTTGGGTTTCAGTGATGGCAAGGACTAGCTGATTTCAGGCATTTTTCTTAAGGGTCCTTGTAACTCCAACAACACAATTCATAAAAGCAGCAAAGAGGCTTCATTTAAGGGTCGGAGACCTTTGAAAAGCAACTCACTGAGGTTCCCACCCCTGGACTTCTGGCAGGCCATTTTGTGTGAAAGGGTTGGTTATATACTGGCCTCCGTTAATTGTAGGGGTTGGCCAAGGGACAGTAGGTAAGGAACCATGGTAAGGATGTAAAAAGCCACTTAGAGAAGAAGAGTGAATACTTACAGGTCTGATTCCT
This sequence comes from Suricata suricatta, assembly GCF_006229205.1. Lineage (NCBI taxonomy): Eukaryota > Metazoa > Chordata > Mammalia > Carnivora > Herpestidae > Suricata > Suricata suricatta. The sequence goes on along the minus strand of NC_043701.1, from coordinate 82,026,609 downwards.
ATGGCACGCAGCTAGGAATCTATATGGGTAGATACATAGGTAAGTAGGTAGATAAATAGATGATAGATAGATAGATGGTAGATAGATAGATAGATAGATAGATAGATAGATAGATAATTGAAGGCCACATCAGTGGCTACTGCTCCAGCTGTCATTTTGAAACATGTGCTACAGGTTATCAATGCCTACCCTTTCACTTAATAAAACTGTACCAGGAGCTGCTTGTAAAGTGGTGGAGGGTCCATGCAAAGAAGGTGGGTATAATGAGATTTCGAGAATCAATGGGATTCATATGAAGACTCATTTACGGGTTTGGACATGAAATGAAAAGTAAAGGGCTTCCAGAATGTTTATAGAGAATGTGCACTAAGAAACAGTGGATCCTATTTAAAGGCAAGATACAGGCATAGACCAGCGATCTAACTAATCAGAGAGGGCAAATATTTGGCATCTGTGCCACCCCCCACTGCCTTTTTGCCCAAACAGAACATTACCAACGAATCATAACTTTTATGCCAAGCCCAGACACAGCCTTAGAATCCTTCTCAGCAGGATTAAACAGGGGATATTCCGAAAGAGGTACATGACATCAGATATATATGGATCAGCCAGCACAAATTCCCATGGGTGGGGCAAACTGGTCACAGAATTGAGTGCCGCTGGCAGGCTGGGGACTAGCAGGATGTCAAAGTGCGTGCCCCATCTGAACAGGGCAGCAGGTACTCAGCTTCAGACTTTACCCCCACAGGAATCTGGGACTCATGCCACCAGATTTTTCAAGAGTAAATAGATATCCAATTTTGACTTGAATATCTTTATTTTTAAATGTTGGGTCCAAAAAACAGGGGGAGAATTAATGCCATGTAAGCCAAACCAAATACATATGCTATAAAAAGTAAATGAAAATACACCTGCAGAATAATGTAGTCTCCAGGCTTAGAAGAACTGAAGGAAGATTCTGGTTTGCTCTTCTCTTGCCTGAACTACTTTACTATCATCTGCAGCTTAAAAACAAAAGAAAACCATCTTACCAAGGGCTTGAAGAGGGCATGTGACAAATTGCAGAAAATTATAGCTAACGTTTTGTGGTTGCTGATCTTCCCTGGGTTACACACTAGCAGACTCCTGAAAAAATAGGCAAACTTCAAAGATCAAAGTTTCCACGGCTGTAGAGGGGACCTTTTAACCAGCTTGCTTTTGTCCAGATCCTCCCCCACCCCAACCCCATTTTGTCAATCACAAAGCAATTGTCTCAAAGCTCAAATTCTGACATTGTCAGAGATTAATGACAACATCAGAGGCCATTTGCTTGTTGCTTATTTCAGTATTTCAACCCTCTCTTCTTGGTCTCCCTTTGGGTTGTTTACATACAATTTCCTTCTGGGTGGAACTTTGTTTTTCCTTTCCTTCTTTTGAGGCTGTTGTTTTTTCTTAAAATAGGAGGTCATTTCAGGCAGAAATGTGTTTTCGTCTCCTTGCTTCCTCTATGGTTGGGACTTGGGCCCTTTTGGAAAGAAGGAAATTTCCACTTTGTTTACAAGGAGGGATTGGTTTTCTTTGGATATCCCATTCACTTGCTGGGTAGGGAGTTTGGAGTTCCTCGGATTATCTAAGGAGATCGGGAAAGTCACTTTAAAGGCATTTGTTTGGTTTTTTAAAAATGTTATACACTCTGCTTTCCTTATTCTTTTTCTCTAACCAGTTCAAGTTTTTCCAGTGAATCTAAAATTCCCATATGTCTGTCCCTGCATTTCAGCTCTCTACATTGTCTTCCCAAGATCTTTCAGCTTAACTTGTCAATCTGGATAATTTGACCAACATTTTGGACCAATTCCAGCATGAGTCACAGTTTTGTATTTTGGGTTGGAAAAGTAATTTTCCCTTTCTCTTTAAAATGCAGCCATGACCCATGACTGTTACTGGAAAAGACAGACTTGATCATGCATACTTTTCTCCCTCCTATCCTCCATCTATACAGGCCATATCTATCAAACAATCAATCCATCACTTGCATCAAATGATGTCTATATGCACCCAGATAGATGTGGACTGTTTTAGACACCATTGAGAGTTTACCCTGGACCTCTGGAAGAATACATTCTAAGTTAGAACATTAACAACAACAACAACAATTCTAAGCATTTCAAAGCCAAACAGAATAAAATCCCTCTAGGTAAGTCTTGTGATGACTTTGGTAGGTTTGATGGAAAAGAAATACGAATTTTAAAATAGTATATTCAAAGCCACTCCCAATATGTGACTTATTTAAAGGACTATGTTCACTAACAACTAATACTCAAAAACCTCAATTAAATGGATTCAAACAGTCAGATCTCCATTTTGATTGTTTGCTACTGTCCCATTCTATCACTGCTTATTGTTTATTCTAAACCTGAGAACAGAGGTAAAGAATGAGAAATAAGGGGCGCCTGGGTGGCTCAGTCGGTTGAGGCTCCGACTTCGGCTCAGGTCAGATCCCATGTTCCTGGGTTCAAGCCTCGCATCGGGCTCTGTGCTGACAGCTGGCTCGGAGCCTGGAGCCTGCTTCGGATTCTGTGTCTCCTTCTCTCTGTGCTTCTCCCCCTCTCATGCTCTGTATCAAAAATAAATAAAATATTTAAAAGAATGAGAAATAAGGTGGTAATAAGAAGGGTTGAAATTAGAAAATATGTGACCAAAGTAGTTTAGGATGGTGGTTAGGACAATGGAGTAAGAGCCAGGCAGATGTGGGATGGGTTCTCAGACATGTTGGTACTAGCGGAGTGGACTCAGACAAGTCACTTACTGTCTCTTCTTCAATTTTCACATCTGTAAAATAAGGGTAATAATAGTACCTGCTTCACAGAGTTGTTGTGGATTAATAAGTTAAAGACATAGTAAGTGATCCTCACCACCTACATGGCAATGATTTTAACCTTTATAGGGTACTTACTATGCATCAGGCACTGCCTTCACTTGAATAATTCAAGGTATTATTCAATACCTTGAATAATAGGTATTATTATTCCTATCTTCCTTTTATAGATGAGGAAATTAGAGATTCAGTTAAGGGCCACGGAACTACTAAGTATCCAAGCCAGGGTTCCAACCCAACTGAGCTGGCATTGAGTCTGAGTCCTTAACCATTATATGGCTTTTATTATTAACATCTTTTTAATGTGTAATGAGTCTTCATTATTCCGGGTGATGTTTAAGGTTATCTCATCTTTGACTCAACATTTTATGTTGCCCATGACTGCATATACAGTATTGTACAGTGAGCAGAGATGTTAAAAAATGGCAGCTCTGTTCTCCATTACATAATCAGTTCTCTCTGTCACACACACACACACACACACACACACACACACACACACAGGTACCTTCACTGGCCTCTACTTCCTAAGTCAGAAGAGTAATTGATGTAATTCAAAAATATTTTCTATGGTATAAAAAGAGAAAGAGGTTTCTAATACATTTTTGCTTTTTTAATTAACCAAGAATTAGTAACCTAAAACTTCTTGCTCCACTTAGCATTCTGGTTAACTGAGATTTTTGTGCATAATAAGATAAATACACATGGTTGAAATTACACAATCAAATAGCTTCAATTCCAAAAGGTACAAACTGGGATGCCTGGGTGACTCAGTCAGTTGAGCATCTGACTCTTGATTTTGGCTCAGGTTCTGATCCCAGAATTGTGGAATCAAACCCCATGTCAGTCTCTGCACTGAGCGTGGTACTTGCTTAAGATCCTCTCTCTCCCTCTCCCTCTCCATCTGCCTTTCTCCCCGACTTGCACTCTTTCTCTCCCTAAAATAAGAAAAATTTTTAAATTCAAGAGGTACAAACTGCTCTAATTTATCTAGTTTCTAAAGAAGTAAACATTTTAAAGTAAATTGTTGGTGAAAGTCCAAGTAACATTTTCATTGTTCTGAGAAATGAAATTTGAAGAACTAGAAGGAGAGGTAGGGTATGACATCAGAAACACAGATATAAAACAGGGTCACTGGTTTGACACCAATAATATTCTAATGATCAAGAAATTAAACATCACAGGATATGTTTACTATTCTATAAAAATATGCTTTTTTTAAGTGGAGGTTAGAGTTTATTTTATATTTTACTTTACCATGGGTGACCTTATTTGATTTGCACAGAAGAAATGATATTTACTATTAGATGAATTAGTTATCAGAAATAGTATCAATTCATCTTATGTAGAAGGAAACTGAGGCTCGGAGATCCAATGTTTGACCTAGATCACATGGCTTGTTATTTGCAGAGCCAGGACTGATCATTTCCTGCTATTTTTTCTAAATCTCAATTCCCACTGGCACTTTCTCTAAGCTTAGTTTGATAATTTACTTAGACCAAGATGGCTATTTCCCAAGGGTTGGGAATCAGGAATGAGTTGTATGGGGAAAAGCCCAGAAAAAGAGGTGGTTATGCATATGGGTATGCCCCTCCCAAACCACCTCATCCCACATTTTATTTTGTGTGAAAACTAGTGACTTTCCAGTTAAACTTTGGTGATTGAATCCTGGCTTCACTATTCACTAACCTCTTTTTTTTTCAGTTCTTTTATTTATTTGGGGAGAGAGAGCACAAGCAGGGAAGGGGCAGAGATAAAGTAAGAGAATCCCAAGTAGGATCCAAGGTGTCAGCACAGTGCCCCTGCAGGGCTCAATCTCACAAGCCATGAGATCCTGATCTGAGCTAATAATCAAGAGTCAGATGTTCAACTGACTGAGCCACCCAAGTGCCTGTCCATCACTAATCTCTTTATGCCTCATTCCTTTATTGGTAGTATAAGGTTTGTAGTAGTACTGATTTTGTAGGGTTGATGGGAGAATGCAACAAGAGAGCCTATATAAAGGCTTAGCATTGTAACTGACCCATGGTAAATACTTACTAAACTGAGCTATTATCATCATGATCATTTCATGCAGAGGTATTAGTGGCAGAGAGGATTTGAACCTCGCCAACCAGACTCTGGAGACCAGATTCTTAACCACAGTCCCATACTGGCTTTGTACTTGTACTATCAGTCCATCTGGAAAGCACTTTCCCTGGTTACCCATCAGTGAAGTTCACTTCCTCTCTCCATTTAGACCCCTGCTCAGATGTCACTTCTCTTCCTGGCTGTCTGGTCACTTCTCTTCCTGGCTGTCTGATCTAAAACAGCACTTTTTGTTATATGCCTTTAATGTGCTTCAGGTTTTTCATAGTGCTCATAGGAACTTGATAATATATTGAATATATTTATTTGATTTTTCATCTGCCATTTATTTGCTTTCACTGCCATTAGAAAGCAAGCCCTATGAAGGTAGCATCTTGGATTTGGCTCACATCCCTATCAGTCTAGTACACATTCAATTGTTTGCTGCATCAATATATAAATTAATGAGGAAAACACTCATTAGTAGCTAACATATTGAACCACTATCAACAAAGGAACCAAAATATGAATAGGATCTAGTTCCTTCTCTAAAGGACTTGCACTTTAGCTAGGGAGGGGCCCTGGGAAGGTCGATAGAAACACACCTGATGACTCTGACAGAGTGTGCCGAAGTTGACTGAGTGGTGCCAGGCTTCTGGGCAGTCATACTCTGAGTCTTATCTTGTTCCTAAGGTGCTGACTTCTCCACCAAGTCAGTCTAACTGTTTAACTTTCCCTAATGAAATATTCCAGAAGCAAATCTTATAAAATCAAATGACACAATTTCAGAAAGCCACTTCAAGAGAGTTTAAATGCTCCACTTCACTATCTCTATAAATCAGACATGGAATTCTCTCAAGGGTGACACTCCCCAGAGAGTTTAAGAGAAAGCACATGAAGTTCTACTCGAAGCACATGTCTTTTTGGTATAATCTACTCCCAAGAGTAAACTGGGGAAGTAGATACTTTATAATTGTTAAAGATCATGGGAGAATGAAAAGCAAAATAGGCACCAGCCTCATTCAGCCAACTACTGGACTGCGTCTCCCGTGTGTGAGTCATTAATCAATCCCATTAAGTTATAATTCTTTGCCAAGCTAAGAAAACACAACCCAAACAGTAGCAAACACTTCCTCCCCTCGCCACTTACCCCTAAATGTGAAGAGCAGCCTTGTAAAAACTTCAGTCTTCCTGAGAGTAGCAGGTCTGCAAAATGTCCATTGGATTTGTCCAGAGAGGAAATGTGCCAAATTTGATGAAGTGAGAGAACACTTCTTGATTCTGACCACTCACACTCAAAACTATTTCCATAGCCCAGATAAAGCAGTACAGAACTACACAGGATGACATGACTGAAATAAAACAAATCATTTACAACATGACTTCCTGCTAAGCAGTGCTCAAGAAGTCCCATGGTGGATAGTTGTTAGCTAACACAGAACAGACCCTGGGCTCTTGAATAGCAAATCCTTTTATATGACAAATGACATTGTGTGTGTGTTGATGAATGGTGACCACAGGAAAATGGCATGATATAATAGAAACATCAATGGTTACAGCTGAGGAAGACTACACTGTACTTCATCAGAGAAGCCCACCTTGATTGGGTATGATAGACCAAAGGGATAAATAAGCCACTGGGGCAGTCAAATCCACATTCATAAATAAGGATATAGCAAGTGCCCAGTGTGGCTTATTTAAAGGGCAATACAGGGGAGCATAATTAATCAAGTGTCTGGTATATATAACATTATGAAGTAGGGGTTAAAGAAATTACGACACACAAGACACATTCCTGCTGCTAAGGAGGAGGAAAGTACTAATTTCAATGTGAACTCATTTAATTTGGTTCTCATAAGAATCTAGTCAGGTAGACAGAATTATATAAAACCCCATTTTATAAATCCCCATTTTATAGATAAAAAAGATAAGGCTCAGAGTGGTAATGAGGTGCTCAAGTCTTAACATGAATAAGATCTGGAGCTTGGACTTGACCTCACACCTTAGGCTCTTACTACTTATATCACTGTGCATCAGGCTCCATCTTGTTTTTTAATGTTTATTTATTACAGAGACAGAAACAGAGAATGAGTGGGGGAGGAGCAGAGAGAGAGGGAGACACAGAATCCGAAGCAGGCTTCAGGCTCTGAGCTGTCAGCACAGAGTCTAACGTGAGGCTCAAACCCACAAACCATGAGATCATGACCTGAGCCAAAGTTGGACACTCAACCAACTGAGCCACTCAGGCGCCCTGAGGCTCCATCTTTAGACAACTGAAAAAAGTAAAGCCTTCCTTCAAACCTAATTCTGAAGTAAATTAGAATCTAACTGATAACTTTAAACTTTTAATCACTTCAATATATCCTTGCAAACATTATTTAACTTTCTTTTGTAAAACTATCATATGCCCACATCACCAAAATAGCCAGATGATCTCAAAACTGAAGCTCTGTTTCCACCCATAGCACAATTCAGGACTCAAGGATGGCAGGCTGGATGTGAGGTGCTTGGAAAGATAGATGGTCCTGAAATTCTGATTTTGCTCTGAATTGGATCCTGCACTGTATAAGTGGTCCAGAATTTGTGTGTTTACTCTCTATGACTTACAATTGAGGCTGTCTTTCATTTCTTTCACATGGCTTCCTTTCAGGGAGTTCTTATTGCACTTCTGGTTCAAATACCACCTCTGGACATTTTTGACCATCAGAAGGTATTATGCCTTCATCACTGTGATTATGGTAGCACTTTTACCTCTGTTTCTATTTCTGATGGAACACTGTTTTCTACTCTGTATTACCATTACTTATGTGTATTTTTATGTCACATTTGCACTTAAAGGACCTTTAAGAAAGTATCTATAATCATATATTATGTCTGTTAAGAGATAACCATCATGAAGTCTTAAATTCAACAGTTTGTTGAATAAATAAATGAATTTTTCTCAAGTTTCACTCAACATTCTTTCATCTTCTAAAGATTTCTGCTTGACTATAGTCTTGCCTACAGAAGGTCCCTTTTCACCAGTTGTCTTTTTATATTACTTGAGTTCCATGGTATTTACTTGTTTCTTTTAGCCATTTCTTGAACCCACAGTGAGGCAAAGTTCATAAACTTTTCAATTCTGTCAAAAATGTTACTAGTGATCCCGTCAAACCAGCTTCATCATGGATGAAGAAAAATTGCTGGTCGGTGTTTGAGGAAGAGGTGCTTTTCTTTTTCCATAGCTTTGAGATGCCCCAGTGAACGAGGGCATTAGACTTACCTCGGTCCTGAACTCTTTGGATCTTCTGGCAAATTAGGAATTCATGGCAAAATGTGTCTTAAAGAGACATATGGGAGTTGGGAGAGGTAGTAGATCATGTAATTCAAGTCTCTTTATTTTATGTATGAAAAATGGAAGCCCAAATGGTAATGTAATTTGCCTGAACTCACCCATCTGCTTAGTGAAAGCCCAGGCTAAACCCAGATGTCCTAGTTACTGGTCTTCCGAGGTGTTTTGTTTCATTTTGTTTTGTTGTGTTTCTACCAATATGAACTGCCTCTCTTAAAAGAAAATAAATCCTACTGATATTTTAGTTCCTATTTTTATTAGGTTGGCTTTGGTCCTTGATTCTTCCTTCTGGCCTCCTGCCTATCCAGAGTGCTAGGCCACTCTGCACTAAGACCTCAGTGCCCATGGTTTCAAGAGGCCAAGGGAGAAGGCACTCCCAAGTGTCCATTGACTGATGAATGGGTAAAGAAGATATAGTGTTTGGGTATATGTGTGTGGAATATTACTCAGCCATAAAAAAGAATTAAATCTTGCCATTTGCACAACATGAATGGAGCTAGAGAGTATTATGCTAATGAAATAAATCAGTCAGAAAAAAAGGAAATACCATATGATTTCACTCATGTGTGGAATTTAAGAAACAATACAAATGAGCAGAGGAAATAAGAGAGAGAGAGAGAGAGAGGCAAAGCAAGAAACAGATTCTTAACTATACAGAACAAATCCATGGTTACCAGAGGGAAGTGGGTGGGAGGCTGGGTTAAATACGTGGTAGGGATTAAGGAGTGTACTTGTTGTGATGAGCATCAGGTATTGTAATAAAGTGTTCAATCACTATAGCATATACCTAAAACTAATATTACACTGTATGTTAAGTAACTGGAATTCAAATAAAAATTAAAAGAGAGAGAGAGAGAGAGAGCAGGCACTCATTTTACCCCTTGGGCCATGCCACTTTCCTATTTAGACAGAGGATTCTTGTTTTAAATCTGTCAGCCTAGAGTTCTTCAATAAATGGCAGAACTAACCGATCATCCCCAGACTTACCTTGGTTGGTAGAAACTATTCAACAACCCATGGATCGAGTAATGTTATCCTCATTCTAGCATACTTTGATTTAAGAATCAAACAGTTTTAGAAGAGTCCTTTGATATTATATTATCTTAGCTACCTCATTTTCTGGTATGACCTTCTATCTTTCTTCACTGGTTTTTAATGTTTTGCCTTTCTCATATTTATTCTCATATTTGTTTTGAGATGTGATTATTTTGTGGGATATTACTAGATTTTGAAAGATAAACAAAAAAATTTATGTAAAAGTGACTTTACAAATGCAATGTATTAGCATAAGCTCTAATGGAAAGAGCCCTAGATGTGAAATCAGAAGTTTGGATTTCAAATCTAGCCTTTCACCAGCTCTATGATGGTTGTCAATGACTGAACTTCTCTGGGCTTCAATGTGCCCACTTGTAGAATAAAGATAATAATCTATAATATGGAGTCTGGGGAAAGGTGAGCAAGAAGCCATTTAGTGGCTCTAGTGTGGTGCCTGTTGTGGTCCATAGGCTCTACATGTTGACTCAATCTGAAACCAAATGATTTTCAGGAACATAAGAGCAACTTTGTATATCAGAGTTTCTTTCACCATTGCTTGGGTTTCGCTTTTCTTCTAGTATCAGCACTATCTATCATGTGTTTTAGAAATACCAAATTAATTTTTAAAAATAAAATTGAAATGAAATGGAAAGATATCATGGTGCATATTACTAAACTACCTTTTATAAGTGTACCTCTTAAGAGTGTAGAAAAGTGTTTATTCGGAAGTAGAGAAGTAGATTAAACGGTTGTTAATTTCAGGAACATTGCATCTGGGAGGGCAACAGTAGGCATGCTGATGTCACCCAAGGAGAACATCAAGCAGGGGATGCAGAATCTTGCAAAGCGCGCTAGAGAAAGAGACATATGCCCTACAGTAAACATTAAAGAGATCCTAGATTTTTCTTCTTTTTTGTGGAGATTGAAATGGCAATCTGAACAACCATTTTTTAATTGAAAAAAGCAACATTGATGTTTTTAAATGGAATTCAAAAATAGTATTAAAATTAATAAGTTACCAGCAAGCACATGACCCCACAATCCAGATATTTTCTTATTGCATTTTACCTTTCATATACACACAAGTTTCAAATAAGGTGCAACCATATTTTGAATTCTACTAACTCTTCCTTACATTATATTACAAACATTTTCCATTTATTTAAATGGCGGCATGATATAGTTCACGGAACTGCTGAATCTAAATTTAATTAACTCTCCTCCTAATCTTAGATGTTTATTTAGAAATTGATTTAAATTCTGTGATTAAGAAGTTTTAAAAAGCTCCTACAGTTTTCACACCAGAGTTCTTTTGCTGTCTCAGTCCCAGGAATCACCTAAGTTTTGCGGGAGTGTGACAAACACATGCATAACAAAGAGGCGAGTAGGAGATAATCAAGCTCTCCAGAGTGCTCTTATGGGTGAGGGGAGATAATGAGGAGCAAGGAAGGCAGAAAAACACCTTGGTTTCTTTTTTATATTTATTTATTATGAGAGAGAGAGTGAGAAAGTGTGAGCAGAGGAAGGCAGAGAGAAAGGGAGAAAGAATCCAAAGCAGGCTCCACGCTGTCAGCATAGAGCCAGTCTCGGGCTTGAGCCCACCGATGACAGGTGCCGAAATCAAGAGTCGGAGGCTCAACCGACTGAGCTACCCAGGCGCCCCCACAACACCTTGTTTAATGTTTGTCTTAGTTATTAGATTGATTATTGGTTCTCTTATGTGAATTTATTTCACCAGCCACTTATTCGAAAGCTGTATTCCCTTTGGCCAGGTAGAGACAGCCTAAAAACAGGTGTGGGAAAGAATTCCGGACATATTTTAATGCGTATCTGAATTGTTTTATATCCTGTCTTGTTATAAATAGAATTTAGAACAACTCACTTGGGTGATTTTCTGAAGGACTTAAGGCCTTTAACAATGCTTTTTTCCCCACTAGTCCTATTTCCATCAGCTATAAAAGTTGAATTACATTTCTTAGAGTTTTACATCATATTACAGGTGTATAATATCTTAATTCCTTTTTATTTTACTCTCTATAGCACTCACAAACAACTTCATATTAGCATTCAGGGGTTATTGACAAATGGTCTCACATTTGTATTTGTTAGATCTCTCATGTAATTACAACCTGGATAGAGTATTAGTTGTTCAACCTTCTGATGTCACAGAGCAATCTTTTCTCGTTCATATCTGTGCTAATTAGCTAAGAAGCAATGGGTTAGGTTATGCAAAAGCTAAATGTTGAAGATTTCTGAATGTAGGCTTTATGATCACATGCAGCTAGCTGGGCTTTGGAACCCCCAGCTGCATAGGACTGGGAATGTCCCATCAAATTTCTATATTTTGTGCAGTACCAGGAAGGTATTTTGGAAACATGAGGAAAAGGGTCTGAGCGCTAACAAATATAAATCTTTGCCCTCTGTGGAACTTTAAAATTGAAAGACTTGTTTTCCACATGTTGCTCTCACAACAGCCCAGTGAGACAGGACAGGAACGATCATCCCCATTTTATAAGAATGACACTGAGACTCAAGATTCTGTGACTTGCTCAATTCCATCAGAGCTAGAAAAATGGAAGACCCTGGATTCAAACCTTGATACTCCTGTCCATAATCCAACCTGCTTCCCATCATTCACAGCTGTAATTAGAACATTTACTAAGTAATTCCTCCCTTTGGGGGTTTTCTGTAATTCCTAGTTGCAAATTTGTTTTGCCACAATCAAAGTCAAGGAGAGATCTGTGTTTGTGAAATGACTTCTTCCTCTGATGCGCTTTTACTCTCCATGGAATGGCCCCAACAGTTCTCTCCCCTACGAAAGAGCTCATTTTATTTGTTGCAGTGGTACCCAATAGAGAGTGGGACTTCTCAAAGCTTCATAAACCACATCTTGAAGGACAAGACACTTTGCCCTCCTTGGCTAGCGGTAAATCTTCAACAAACCCAGCTTGCTTTTCTGCTGGGTTTCCATATTTCCTGTCTTCACTCAGCCAAAGTCCACATTCCTTTCCCTGTCACCACACACGGTTTGACCCTAGGCCAGGGTGGCAGTTTCCTCCATCCCTTTGAGGTCACAGCTAGTGCTGCTCTGTGGACTCCTTGGCAGTGGGCATTTGGGGACAGCTGCTGCGGGAGCCTTCTGCAACAGCCCCTGCCCCTTACTTGACAATGGTCTTGTGTTCTCCCCAACTCCCTGGGTGGATGACACACCCTTCTCAGCTTAGGCCTCCCACCAAGTGTGTTACTTGGGGCCCTGAACTGAAACAGGATGGTGGTTGACTATTGGAAGTGACTTGACCACCATTACCTCCTCATCACCCTCCAGCAGCCTAATTCAGCCAAAGGTGTCAGGACCCCACCCTAGAGAGGTTTGGGACTGTGGTGAAAAAATGTGAATATCTTGTAAGTCTCCTTCTCCCCCCTGCCCACACACACACACACCATCATGTTGCTTGAAAAGATGAGAGGAGTGGCAGAGTGCAAAGATATTTTTGCATCTAGTTTGGGGAAAAAAAAGCACTTGCCCAAAGATCTGAGAACATTTTTATTATGAAAACCTGAGATGAACCTCTGTGAGGAAGACTGATGCTCCCATCAGCAAGGTCAGAGAACAACAGCACCAGGAAAATATGGATGACACTGTTGGCTAGTAGACAAAAACAAAAGCCATGACCGAGGACCCACCATTTCTACAATCAGCAGATCCCATGAGAGGCCACTGCTATGGGGGTCCATTACACAAACAAATTCCAGGTCTTGAGAGTCACCCATAAAAAAATTAAAGTATTCCCTATATATCCACACAACCCTCATTCATTTTTGTGAGGCTGCCTCCACCATCAACACTTACTAAACACTGTCTCACTTTGACACCCACATATCCATTCCTTTATTCATTCATTCAGCACTGTGCTAGGCAGTAGGGATCAGTGAGACCCAGCATCATTGAGCCATTCTATGGGCATCCAGGACTGGGGCTGAGCAGGAACCTCTGTTTCTGCACTTTCTCTATCAACTTCCTATTAAGTCTTGTTTTGAGTCCTGTTCTCTGCTAAGTGGGATATTGGGAGTAACCATAAAAATTAACCAGGTAATATGTTTCTTCTCCCCTGTAGATTTAAACATTTGTGTTTTTAAGAGGGCTAGTCAAGAATCATCCTAATGTTGGGGATCCTGAGTGGCTCAGTCAGTTGAGCATCTGACTCTTGATTTTGGCTCAGGTCATGATCTCCCTGTTCATGAGTTCAAGCCCTGCATTGAGCTCTGTGCTGACAGTGGAGAGCCTGTTTGGGATTCTCTCTCTTCCTCTCTAGGCCCTTCCCCTGCGCGCTCTCTCTCTCACACACACACAAAATAAATAAATAATCTTAAAAATAAAAATAAAAAGTAAAATCCCAATGTTAAGTTCTTCAGGCAATTTAACCAATAAACACAGAGGATAAAGGGATTGCTGTGTTAGATATATGTCCCTCAACCAATCACTTATAATTATTGGCTACTTTTTTGTTTGTTTGTTTGTTTTTTAGTGGCTACCTTTTTAATTAATGCACATTCTGGCTCTGGGCAACAGGTCTGAACAAAAAGAAAGCTTGAATTTCCCTAGGCAGAATGATTTGTCTTTTTAGAATTTTTCATTATTCACGAACGTGTGTAAAAAATGTATAATCAAGTCTTTAAAAATCAGGCTACAATGATATCATCAGGAAGAGAAAATAAATAATATTAATATTGAGTCAGATTACCTCTTTGTACATGTTGGAAAAATGAAGGAAAATAAGTAACTGAGCCATATCTACTCATCATTAGGACAAATTTTCACCTCAATGGAGATTATTTGCTGGAAGGGAGAGGATAATTGCCCAGGGCTTTCTAACACACTAAATGAGGCAAGATCCAAGGTATGGTACAGACTCAAGGGACTGAAAAAGTTTTCTGGATCTCCTCCTCTCTCTCTCTCTCTCTCTCTCTCTCTCTCTCTCTCTCTCTCTCTCTCGCACATGTATATGGGAGAGAGGCAGAGAGAGGGAGAGAGAGACTCTCAAGCAGGCTCCACACCCAGCCCCGCCTGATGTGGGGCTCCGTCTCATGACCCTGAGATCCTGACATGAGCAGAAATCAAGAGTCGGCTGCTTAACCAACTGAGCCATGCAGGTGCCCCCATCCCTCGCTGATATCAATCTCATTATTAAAAGTATCTTAGGAATATTTATTTTTTTTATGATCCCACTGCAGTAGTTAAAATATATGTGTCAGGCACGCCTGGATGACTCAGTCAATTAAATGTCCAACTCTTGATTTCAGCTCAGGTCAAGATATCACGGTTTGTGGGATCAAGCCCTGCCTTGGGCTCTGAGCTGAGCATGAAGCCTGCTTGGGATTCTCTGTCTCTCCCTCTCTCTGCCCTTCCCTGACTCTCTCTCTCTCTCTCAAAATAAAGAAATAAATAAACACATAAATACATAAATAAATATTAATACATATATATGCCATCAAAAAGTTACCTAGCATCTAATTTAAAGCTCTGGATTAAACTTAAACCTATATTATGAGAGAAAGGGAAGATGAGAGGATGTAGAACAGAATGGAGAACAACAATAAATCAGATTCCTCTTTGTAATAGCACTTGTATTCTTAAAGCTCATGTCTAATTCCATTTATAACCATTTCTTTTCCATTGTAAGAAATTTCAGGTCGATGGGTTGGTTCTGAGAATCCATAGTCTCTTAAAACTTTCATTAAATGTGTTAATAATAACTCATGGAGTTATGGCAAATTATAATAACAGAGACCTTAGGCTTTATCTGTTGTCCTTTCTCTTTATTCAGGAGAGGATGATGAGTGTTGGAATATTTACAGACATCTGTGAATTAACCCTTTTGCTAACTTCTCTCATTAAGAGTCATAAATTTTAAATTAAATCAAAAGCCCTTGGTTTATATTTCTAATTACTGAAAAAAATGGCAAATTTTGAAATAATGATAACAGTGGTTCAAGAAATAAGATTTTCCAGTCACCCACATATCTTGAGCCATGTTTATTACATAAAAGACAAATTTCTGCTGAAAGTAGCCCCTCCCCCCGTTTATCAAAGGATGGGTTTTCCTCCTGTCCTGCAGCTTCTGTGTCCTAGAGTTTGGACATAGGAAGGAACTCCCATTCACACTGATTCCTGCCTGTAACTTTGACTTCCCAGAGATCAAAGTGCATCTCATCAATGTTGTCACCATGAGTGACAGGCCAGCATTGTGCAGTGCAGGCTCAAAAGTAATAGTTCTTCTTCTTTAACTGGCTCAGTAAAATCAAAGTGATGGTCTCAATTTAATTTCATCCTTCAGAAGCAAGTCATTCTTCAGCCTACTTCAGTTACTTAAGAGAGGGATAGATTATGTATAATTACTTCCTAAACATTTTACTTCTATCCATCAACTTTACCCTACTTTTGTCTGCATCTAACCATCACTTTAAAATATAGGTCATGTGAATATTTAAGAAATGAAAGAAGAGAGGGGGGTCATTCACAATGAGCAAAGATAAGGAATCTGTATTTCAAAGGATAAGGAATCTGAGTTTCAAAACAATCATGAGTCTTAGAAACCCACTATTCCAGCTAAGAATCCAGTCATGTGGCTGATTTTTCTAACCATTTTTCTTAAATGAACCTTTCTAGTAAATTATTACTCTTTTCAGAGCATTCAGTTTGGTCCTTTATCGACAAATACCAAGTATTTTAAAATCAATAAAAAAAGCATTTCGACTGCCATTCTGTTTTCTAGTAGAATCCAAGAACCTTTCAGAATTCCCATGCCAGGTAGCACATATTACTAATACAGATTTATACAACCTTTCTGATGGCCAATATTATGACTGTAAATGTGTGTACAGTTTGACTGGGTTCCACTTTCAGAAATATGTTCAAATGAGATAATTGAATACATACAGTAAAATATATGTACAAAGATGTTCATCACATTGTTGTTTATAAAAGTACTGGGAAAACTAAAAGTCATCAATGACTGAACTGATGATATATTCATGAACTGGAATATTCTATCACCACTAAAAATGATGAAACCTGTCTGCGTCTATGGACAGTGAAATGTGTGTGTATTTTTTTTTCAAGATGTCTATAGTTGTATAAACAAATGTATGAGGGCATTAAAATTTTTTTCAAAGTGTTTTATATAATGTGTAAGAGATTATGTGCATAGAAAAAGCCCTCAGAGAAATATGTCAAAATGTTAGCAGCAGTTGTACCTGCTTGTACCTGTTACACACCAGCAGTTGTATCTGGGATCACAGGTAAATGTATTCTACTTTATGTGTTATATAATTTGTTTAATAAACATGATTATTTTCATGTTTCTTAAACCTATTTTCACTTTGGGGGAAAAATATCTCTTAACAACAGAAAATATCTTATCAGGGTTTTGTGTTCCTTAAAGGAAAAGTACTCATGGGAGGAAAAAAGTCTGTGCACAAATATAGTACATTTTCTTCATCAGGAGAGATTAAGGAACCAGGTCGTATAGTTAACTGAGAGTCACTCTGAACTGTGTGTGGGTACTCGCCAAAGGCACATTAAAAGAAGTACTACAAAGTGGCTTTCATCCAAACTTTTAAGGCCTTCTATTTTTAATGACAGGACCTAACCCAGAAGTAGGCATCTCTGGATCCGGCCCTTGTCACTCCCCCACGTGCTTGGCTGCAAACATACCCAATTCGTGCTCCCTCTTCTCACTCACAAAAGGACTTTAGGGACTCTAGCCAGTGGTATTCCTGCCGGGTTTCACAAAGTGGCTGACCAGGGGCTTGTCAGCAGAAGAGAGAGAGACTGAGGTGCCTCTCCTCCACCTTTTTTATCCTGGAATGATGCGTACAGCGTCTTTTGAAAGAAGGGTTCCATGGCAACAGCAAAAACAACAAGCTGTGAGGCACACTCTCACTTTATAAATAGGGAAGCTGATGCCCAGAGGGAGTAAGTTACTCACTCACCAAAATGTACATGCCCGGACCAGAATGCAGGCTTCCTGACGCTCTTCTGTTAGCTACAGTCTTCGCAGAGCCGTCCAGGCTCCTCACAAGAAAGAACATTGGATAAGCAAAAAAATCAGACCCAGTGGAAGAGGGATGTTCTTGTCCCAAATCTGAAGTATTTGGTTTCTGGCTGAAAATTAATTATCAGTGCTTCAAATTATTATGGCTCTTATGGAAAGCAGCAAACCAAAATATAAAACTCTTTACAATGTCTAATGCAAGACCTCTGAATAGCCATTGTGTTAAATGTCACAAGAGATTTTCATCTGAGTATTTAGTGGCTGGCAGGAGATGACTCAGGGCCATGGAATTTAATTTTAAATTGTTTTCAAATAAATTCACAGGGCCCAATAACATGAAACTTTGGAAGGTGACAAGGTGACTTTGGAGATTTGAAAGTTTTTAGAGCCATATATCAAAGGCTACCTCTGACAGTTATGGGGATTTATCATGTTCTCAACCCCAATTGTTTCTGAAAGCTCTCAACCATGCTTCTCTGTGTGAGAGAATTAAACTTGGAATTCCTGCCATCCTCCACTGCCTGGGACCTCAAAATCTCTAACCTCATGTACCTAGAAATGGCTCAAACATTCTTTTCCGGGGCTGTCATTAAATTCCCATTTTCTGGATGGGGACACAGAGGGTGCAACCATTGGTCAAGGTCACCCAGTGAGTCAGTGGCAAAGCTGGGAATGCAACCCAGACTTTCTGACTCCCTCGCCTGTCCTCCGACCATTAAACCACACACTCCTGACCAGGATGAAACAAGCTTGTCTGTGTCAGTGTTCGGAGGGAGCTGAGTGAAACTGCAACTTACCCACTTCCCTTTCAAGTATTCGTGTTCCATTTATTTCATCAGCTAATGGGCAGATCTCTCCAGATCATTTTTCACTCTAAAAAACTTAGTTTTATTAATTTTTCAAGGAAATACCGTCTTAATTTGGAAGAGCAAGAAGGACAACTTTTTTTTCCATTGTATCACGTTGTGTAACACTGCCAGTGTGGCCGCTTCGAAAACCCGCCAAAGCTGCCTCCTTTGCTCTGCCGATGGCCGGTTCCTTTGCCAGTTTCTCCATGTGGCCTTCCTTGTACTGGGGTCGGACGTCCAGTGGTTTCTGGCAAAAGCAGGCCCCATGGACAAGCCAGGCCTTGACGTGGCTGTTCCTTCTCCTGCTCTTTTGAATGCTCCTTGACCACAAGAGAACCCAATTCTCCCGCCAGCTACACCCCACATGCCACTTGAAATGTAGCCAGTGGTGATGATCCAACAGGGCACCAGCCAGAGTCCAGAGCAACTTTACTAGGGACAAGGGAAAAGCAATACAACCAATTCTCCTGCCAGTGAGTACCATCTCCAGCCAAAGACCACAGGGGGGAGAAAGCTTTTCAAAGCTGAGCAACGGGACCAGCCCCTGGGTAAACTCTCCCTCTATTTCCCGCAGCCCATAAAGTTGTTTCTCCCAGCGTTGTATACCTGCTGTGTTTGATCATAAATATTTCTTTCTCAAGTGAACTAAATTGTTTACTCTCCAAGACCTGTTGCCATTTTGGGGACAACTTTCCAAACTCTGGGCTGGGTTTTTTGTTGTTTTTACCAGCCTGCTTAGTGTCCTCTCCTTGTGTTGGCCATTAGTTCCTGTGCTCTGCGATGACTTCGCTACCACGAGCTGTAGGCGGAAGCTGGAGCAGCCGAGAAATAGAATCAGGCAAGGAAAGGGGTATGGCATTATGGTGCTATCCAGAATCCTCTTTCTTCTCCCTGCGCATTTTTTAAACCTGCTCAGTCTAGGCTAACCATGCTGTGGTCAGGTGACATCGACCAAAGTGTCCTCAAAATTTAGGCTGCCCCCCAGGAAAGTGCCCCACTTGCCTCTGTGCCCAGCTGCCTGTCCTCTACTCAGTGAGAGACTTAAGGACTAAAGCTCTCCCACTTCATTTTGGAAGGAAGTCCCCACTGACACACAGGGTGGTCCCAAACCAGTTTCCCTAAGGGTCTTAAAATCACCAATTCCTAAAACGCTGAGTCTGCTTACATTCCCCATCATACATGGCTCCAAATGCATCTTACTGTCCTACTCTGCGCTCTTTCTGCACGCGCTATCAAGCACCGTATTCCCGTGAGTAGAAATAAGTTTGCTTAATGTGACAGCCCTGGATGTGCTTCAGGGAGAGTGACAACATAATTTTGTTTACTATTCACTCCAAGTTCTAAAGAAGTAAACTTCATTAACTTTACTGATAAAACACAAAGACTCTATTATTTGCCTTACCCATAAAATTAAAAAAGAAAAAAAAAAGTAACTGTGACGTCCTCAAGAAGGCAGAGGTTTTTGTTTTGTTTTGTTTTGTTTTGTTTTGTTTTGTTTTGCCGAAGTTTCTGTTGCTCTGCCCAGGTGATCTAGAGGCTGATACTGCTCCTGTTGGCCTCGGACCTATGATGAAAACGCCCAGGTGGGCAGTGCTCGACAGAAGGCTGTCTGCCCATCTGTGTGTATTTAATGGCCCACCTGGCGACATGAAGGATGGAACAGAGAGGTGCTATATCTCTGGATAATGTGATATAGGTATACATTTTTCCTTCACAGGGTAACAAAACTATGAAGGTAGATATCTTATTCAAAATTGTCTCTCAACCAGAAAATAAGAAACTAGAAAGTAAAACATAGCCATGGAAGCCTGACTTAAGTCACAGATGGGTTTAGAGAGACTGAGGCCCCAGGAGGAAAAAGTGGGGAGAGCAAATCAGCCTGGTTCTCCAGCCTCCAAATCCGGTAGAAGAGCTGATGGGCCCTGTTGAAGACTGCATCTTCCTGAGTCTCTGTCCACAGGGTAGAAATCTGCTCCTAGGATGAAAATCGTAAGGAAAAGTATCTGGAAAAATAATTTTTAGAAAATTACTTTCAGTTTAAAAAAAAAAAAAAAGCTAGAAAACCAAACAAAACCAAACCCCCAAATTAGATATTGGAGCAGATTACCTTATTTTTTATGACTTTTTTTTCTGCCCAAAGGAAACAGCCATGTGTAGGATTGTGTTAGCAAGCACAGGCCCCGGTCTCCGACTGCTCACAGAAATTAAACTGCGTTCAAAGGGAGTAGCAGGCGAGACAGCCCAAGAAAAAGAGTTTAAGGCCTTTTGCATCATTAACATTTATTTGGAGCATGATAAATCTTCCATATATGTCAACCAGTCGTCTTTTCTGCTTTGTTTTAAAAGCGGCATTTGAAGATCTAAGAGTAAACAACGATGTGAAAGTTTCCTTCACAAGACTTTCTTGTTCTATTTTTTCCTCCCCTAATAAAATGGTGTTTATGGCTTAATATACAGAGTTAGAAAGGACCTGAGTAGGAAGGCATAAAGACTTAAAAATCTATAGATTCTAAGAATAGAACTGTATTTGTAGTAAAACGTAAAAGAAAAAAAAAGGGCAAACTATGGCTTTTAATTTAATTTTTTATTGTGGTAAAATATATATATGCCAAAGCATTCAACATTTTAGCCATTCCTAAGTGGATTTTATGCCACAATCCAGTGGCATAAAATACATTCACAATGTTGTGTAATCATCACCACTACCTAAATCTAAACCTTTATCATCTTTGATAAAAATCTGTCCCCATTAAATAATAGCTCCCAATTTCCTCTCCCCCCCCATGGCATCTGGTAACTTCTATTTTCTTTTCTATGAATTTACCCATTCTGGGTATTCCATATGAAGTAGGATTCCTACAACACTTGTTCTGATTTTTGTCTGTTTTATTTCACCAAACACAGTGCTTTGAACATTCATCCATGCTGTAGTGTGTATCAAAATTTCATCTCTAAAAAAGACAAAATTGTACTGTAAACAACCAGGATTTTGACCTATTTTCTTCTCATCTGCAGCCCTTCTGCTCCGGCGCTTAAGTCTCTGTCGAGAAAAGTAGAAGTCTCTGGTCTTCCTTGGCTTTGCTTCACTTTCAGGGTCCTGAACACTTGGAAGTTTTTCCCTTGTGCCCGAGAAGCCCAAAGAGATGCTGGGTTTTGTTTTCACTTCTCTTTCAGATCATCTGGTATTGTGAACTGAAAATTCCTGCCTTAAAACTAAAGGACTAAAAATCTCATGTTGAGGCACTTATGGTCAACCCCCCAAATATTTTTTTTGGCCCTCTTTGACCTGAATAATTGCTGTGATTTTCCTTCAATTAAACTGGGGAGAGATACAATGTGTAGGCAAAGGACATTTAACAAAACCCAAAATCACTACTTCTGACCCTTTTTTAAAATTACCTTTTAGCCTAGTGTTTCACAACCCCATTGGGCCTGATTGTACCTCTTTACAAATATTTTAAGTCCCTTTTAAAGTCTTAAGATGAAATTCATTGGCAATATAACTTGTATACACCTATTTTTTAAAAGTCAAGATAATGCCTTCAGCATGATATAAATTAGAAATAAAGGAGAATGATTTTTAATAAAATAGTATATATTCCAATTATATGTACCCCAATTTGCTTAGCAATAACTACATTGAAAGACATGATGAAGTAGTCAGAAGCTGGCATTTAGACAGAGAACTACCTTTGACTTCAACAATTATAAATACAAAGCAAGACAGATGTGATATATAGGCAACTGAATCCCTTGAACAATGTTGCAGTTTTCCAAAACTTACACAGATTTCCAAAACAATGAACAACATTTTTTTAAAAGTTCTGAACAAAGCACAAAGTTTTAATTCCAGGAAATTTAGAGTATGCTGAAGCTGTGTAATAAATGCATTGTACTTGTATATAAAATGGGATTAGGGGGCTCCTGGGAGGCTCAGTTGGTTAGGCAACCAACTCCTGATTTCACCTTAGGGCATATTCTCATGGTTCATGAGTTCAAGCCCTGTATTGGGCTCTGCTCTGCCAGCGTGGGGCCTGCTTGGGATTCCCTCTCTCCCTCTCTCTCTGCCCCTCTCCTGCTTGCTCTCTCTCTCTCTCTCTCTTTCTCTCTCTCAAAATAAATAAACTTACAAAAAATGGAATTAGATTTTTAGTTCAAATAATACATAGGTTTATCCAAATTGACGACTGTCCAGTTGGACATTCAAAGGTCATATGGGTTATAGAACAATTCTCCATTGTGCAGGACTGTCCCGAAGGACATATTATTTTCTACACAGCACTGTGCCAGGACTGTATTGCATAATGTTGACATCCCTAACATTTGCCCAGTAAATGTTAATAATGGTCCCTAATCGGTGTGATAATCTAAAACCAAACTCACAAATTTTTGCAATAACCCAGAGGTAGAAACAGAACTGATCTAATCTTTTATAGGTGGGAAATCAGCAAGTAATTCTAAATGTCCCTAATAATTCCCAAGTATGTTTGTATGCTCAATTTCCAGAGGGGTCTGGAGAGAGAAAGGCTGCAGGGACAGGTCAAGCAGGAAAGCTCTTTAGATGGTTGCTTTTTTTTTTTTTTAGTGATTTTCTTGTGTCCTTACCGTGCCATGGGCCTGAGATTTTATCCTCTGCCTTTTTATTCAGACACTCCATCCACCACTACCTTTGCCAAGTTCATAAAGATAGGAAAGTACATAAACAATTTTCCTGTGGTGTAGTGGAACTCTGGGATGAACATGCAAATTATGTCATTACAGCTTCAAAAAAAAGGTTCAAGTTCTTTCCTCCATTTCATTCTTCCCTTCTAAGCTCACCGTTAATTGCAACCTCCAGGCCTTGGCATGGCTCCCATACCATTCAAAAATATAATAATTCTTTCTGTGTGTGTCTCCACTGCCACCTCCAACTCGGTTCCTTGCCTACAATGTTCTCGCAGTTTGTCTGTACCAAGCTTCATGGCTTCCTGCGTTCTGCGGCACAATCACCCTGGAAACTGAACTTTCCACTTTCCAACATTTTAGTGTTCCAGGTCCTCTCTCCTGAGGGCCAGTCTTGCCACATTTCAAAAATATGTTCTAACAGAGCAGATTCCTTGTATGCCTCAGAGAGTCTAAATTTTTTCTCCATCTCAGGTCACTTAGGTTGCCTGCTCAGGTCCCAAGATAATCCTATCAAGTAGATCAGGAAAGTGGCATCTTACCACTGAGGTCACTGAGAAGAGGAGATTTATTGATTTTCCAAAGTTACATAAACTAATAAGTAGCAAGAGTAGGAAAATAACAGATTTTGGTTTGTTTATTTAATTTTGTGTTTATTTTTTTACTTTAATTCAGTAGGCTTTTTAGGGATTAGTACTAACTTCATTAAATTAAAAACCTCTTCAGTGAACTATTACATATTTACCCTTTCCACTCTCCTTCGAGATTTTGCAAGCCTCTCAAAGAACTTTCTTGCTTTTCTCACTGTCAGTATGGTTAGAAAACCCTTCATTTCCTAGTCTATCATCATATCCACAGAAGTGCTTCTGACTTTTAGATGGTTTAAGGTGCCCTTCCTTTGACCCCTTCCACAATTCTTATTTTTTCTGGACCCACAAAAACCAGATTGCCACACCAAAACATGTTTGTCCTATATTTTGGTAGGAAAGGTGTGATAATATTTGACAATTTACCTCTGTCACTGTTGGTGGGAATGCAAACTGGTGCAGCCTCTGGAAAACAGTATGGAAGTTCCTCAAAAAATTAAAAATAGAATTATTGGGGCACCTGAGTGGCTCAGTCGGTTAAACATCCAACTTCAGCTCAGGTTGTGATCTTGCAGTCCATGAATTTGATCCCTGCATTGGGCTCTGGGCTGACATCTCAGAGCCTGGAGCCTGCTTCAGATCCTGTGTCTCCCTCTCTTTCTGTGCTCCTCCCCTGCTCGTGCCCTGTCTCTTTCTGTCCCTCAAAAATGAATAAATGTTTTTTAAAAATTTAAAAATAGAACTACCGTATGACCCAGCAATGACACTACTAGGAATGTATCCAAAGGATACAGGAGTGCTGATCCATAGGAGCAGATGCACCCCAATGTAGCACTTTCAACAAGAGCCAAATTATGGAAAGAGCCTAAATGTCCATCAACTGATGAAAGGATCAAGCAGATGTGGTTTATATATACAATGGAATACTACTTGACAATGAGAAGGAAAGAAATCTTGCCATTTGCAACAATGTGGATGGAACTGGAGTGCATTATACTAAGTGAAATAAGTCAGAGAAAGACAGATATCATGTTTTCACTCATATGTGGAATTTGAGAAACTTAGCAGAGGAAAAGGAAGGAGACAAAACAGTCACAAACAGAGAGGGAGACACAAACTGAGGGTTAATGGGGGTGGGCAGCAGAGGAGAGGGGAAAGTGGGTGATGGGCATTCCAAGGAGGGCACTTGTCGGGATGAGCACTGGGTATTGTATGTAAGTGATGAATCATGGGAATCTACTCCCGAAGCCAAAAGCACACTTTATACACTGTATGTTAGCTAACTTGACAATAAATTCTGTTTTAAAAAATTTGCAATTTTATTTTTGAAGCCTACCATAGGCAGAAGAGCACTTCTGAGGTGCCAGCCTCCCATGAATTTCACCCTGACCCTAAACCCAGGACTTCTCTTCAGCCTTTTCCTGCCTTAATGTCCAACCCAGTCTTCAATGCCTTGCTTGCATGCTGCCTCCTCTATAAAGTTTTCTTTATACTTGCAGAATAATTTCTCTATTTCTCCAATAACATATCATGTGGTACCTGCTTAGCACCTGTTTCATTCTGTGGGATATTATAGTTAAATGCTCACAAATAATTGTCTTACATTCCTTCTTATTTATGCTTTGCATTAAGTTTCACTCATTTCCTTGCTCATCATTGTTATTGTATCTCTTGTTCCTAGAGTTTCTTCTTTCTAGGGTAGACTGTCTCTGAAAGGATCTGTGGGTGTTAAACATCTTGAGTTCCATATGTTTCAGTTAAGAAACTTTTGGCTACACGTAGCACAAATCCCTACTCAGATGATTTTAAAAGTAAAGGAATTCAATTATTTCACCAACAGGTCCTGAGATAGGGCAGCTGCAGCCACAGAGACACCATGGAAAGGAAGGCTTCTTATCTTATCCTCTCACCCTGCTGTCCTCCAGCTTTCTCCACTCTGGGATTAACTCTGCTTGCCAATGGTTGCCACAATCCCAGATATCACAGGCAGACATGACAGTGTCCAATGGACGAGTACACCGCCCCTTCCCCTCTTGATCTCTTGAAAGGAAAAGGAACCTTCCACAGAGTCCCCCAGCGGACTTCTCCTCATATATAATTGGCCAGGACTGAGTCACTCAGCTCTTTCTGTACCAATGCCTGTCAAGGGCAATGGGATTACTATGATTGGCACAGACCAATTAAGACTGACCCTTTGTTGAAGCAAAAATAAGATTTAAAAGGTAAGGGAGAAAACCAATAGAGATTCTTAAATACAGAGAAGAAATTGAGGGTTGCAGTGTTGGGGATGGGGTGGGCTAAATGGGCGATGGGCATTAAGGCACCTGTTAGGATGAACACTGGGTGTTATATGTAGCTGATGAATCACTAAATTCTATTCCTGGAATCATTATTATACTATATGTTACCTAACTTGGATTAAAAAAAAAAAAAAGAAGTAGCTAGTTCTGTGAACAAAATTAAACAGGAAAGAATGATATTAGAGTAATATTTCTGCAAATATGATGCAAATGCAGCAGCTGCATGAAGTTCTAGGTAACATGTATTTTAGTATATATTAAATAGCCATTAAAAATTGCTAAAGGAGAGTATGCATATAAACTGCATAAAGCAATGATTGTGCAAAGATATGGGTAAATAGGGAGGAGCAAGTCATGTTCATTAGGATATTGTGATTTTTGGAGTTCAATAGAAAATGATTCAAATAACATTATAATCTCAGCTTCTTCTGTAAAATAAGAATAATAGGTACATTCATAGTATTATCAGGAGCCTTTAGCGTTTTTAGGAATATAAACAATAACTTGCATATACTAGGAACGGCTAATGAATATAATCTCTCTTTCCTTTTCTTTGGTAAAATATCAAATGTATGGTACAAATACTGAATATTTTCCCAAGGGAAAAATATAAATTAATATCTGACTCCTACCTTTTAATAAACATTACAAACAAATTAAAAGAATTTTTTTACCCTTTTTGGGCCAGAAGGTGGGGGCGAACACCACTATCAACCTGGGGTAACACTTGGTTTGTTGGAAACACCGGCAGGAAGGCCTTCCGAGAATGTACGTGCCCTGGGGCAGAGGTCTCAGGTCCGTGCTGCGTTAGCATGCACGCATGAAGCTAGGGCAGCCGAGATCTGGTGACAAGAGGAGTTTTCAGTGAAGGCAGTGGCCTTGCTGGAGAGAATGATGGGAAGTGGGACGGCAGCTGCCTGCAGGACTTTCTTTCCAGCTCTGGTGTCAGCTAGAGACTTCATAGGCCTCCCCACTGAACCAGCTGTTGCAAGGTTACCTAGGGGAACAGGGATGGAGTTTCTGGAATGTGTAATAGAGTCTGTCCTGTCTCATCCCTGAGTCATATGAAGGAAGAATGAGCATCTCAGAAAAACAGGGCTCTCCCTGCAGGAGAGAAAGCTCTTTGGAGTAGGCTACTGAATGTACTCTGTACCTGAATGCTTGAAACCCTCACCACCTGTGGCTGAATCTTAATTCTAGAGTCTAAGATTATTTTTTCCAGTACTCTGACCATTTTTGCTTCATTGTCTTATCTCATCTAGTATTACAAGTGAGAAATTTGTGAGTCATCTGTTTTGATTCTCTAGAATAGTTTTTGCAATTTTTAAAATCTTTAATGTGCCAGAATGTCATACCTTTGTGCAAATATGTGAAGTTGTTCCTTCCTGTTTGCCACACAGTGATCCTTTTCAATCTAAGAGCATGCTTCTTTTTTTTCAGGTATTATTTCTTTTGTCATTTACTTGAGGATTTCCTTCATTATCTCTATTTTATTCCTTCAGAATAACCCTGGAGACCCATGTTTCATTAAACAGACTTTAGAACTTGCAAATATCTCATCCAGGTCTCTTAACTTTTCTTGCTCACTTTTCATCTATTTATTCCTTGTGCTCTGTTCTGTAAAAACACCTGCCCCAATTTTCAGCTCACTCTGTCACTTTTCTATTCTCTGCTCAGCACTCACTGAGTTTGTTTTCCTAATAAACTTTATTATTGAAATATAACACATGTAAAAAAAGGTGCATAAATCCTAAATGTACAAGTTGATGAAGACTCAGAAAGTGAACACATGTGTGTAACCCTCACAGACAAAAAAAAAAAAAAAAAAAGAGGACAGCACCAGAAAAGTTGCCTTTGCTGCTTTAATATGTAGGGTGTGTTTTTCTGCTGTGGTAACTTAGTGGAGTGAAAGGGTAAAGAGAAAATGGAAGTACATTTCAACACCTCTTTAACTTAGTTTGCTATTCTGGCCAAATGTCATTCTGTTAGAGCCTCTGTTCTGTTCCTGAGACAAAGGGGAGTTTTATTCAAATGAGATAAATATTAGATCTCCATAAAGATCTAGTTTACTATAATATTGCTGGCAAATTCCTAATTACTCCTTCTTGCTCATATGATCATTCTCCTCACCTTCCTCTCAATAATAGCAGTTCATGATTTTTTATGGCCAAACCAAACCATGTGGAAGTTTTTCTGAGCCACACCCTCTCCTAGAAATCTAAGGATAGCTTATTATACAAGGGTCTTGCCCTAGATGGGAGGGTTAAAAGGAAAGAACTGTTGCCTCTCACTAAGAGATGTATGGGAATGACAACTCTCCCTGGACCATCAATCAAGTCAATGTAAGCTGGCCTGCCTGTTTCCTTAGGAGTGATCTGGAAGAGAGTGCTTCAGAGGTGTACTATCTTCCTAGCCTAATGCTCTGCCTGCCCCCTCTCAAAGTTATTTTCACTCATTCTTCTGGTGGAGGACTGATTGTTTTAACAGATACTCCCATGAGGAGAAAAATCTTAAGAAATTGATCACAACATGCAGCTCTCATGTGGATCCAATGAATGCTCAAAAAATATCTAGGTCACACAGTGGCTGGAAATTTCTGTGATTAGTTCAACTCAACAGATGTTTATTGAGCTCCTACCTTTTTTTTTTTAATTCATTCAACAAATATTTATTGATGAACTATTGCACCAGGCTCTGTTTTAGGAGCTATAGAAGATACAGAAAATAAGATGAGACCTTGCTTTGAAGGAAATTGCTGTTCAGTTGCAAGGAAACAGCAGACAGAAATAATGAAAACCTGTAACAGAAAAAGGCATTGCCCTGGAACAGTATAAGCAAATGACATTGGGAGAGGAAGATCACACTCAGATCATCAGTAAACCAGGAGGGCTTCATGGAAGATAGCTTTTAAGATAAACCTAGAAGGTAGGTAGGAGTTTGACAGAGATGGAAGAAGGAAGAACATTTCACAAGAGAAAACTGATTAAATAAAGGCATGGGATTAAATAAAGGTGGGCAAAGGAGTTGCATGTGGTTGGAATACAGTAGAAACAAGCAGAAGTTGTTTTTAAAAAAGAGAAGTTGGTTTATGGGTACCATACTTCTAGATGGCAACTCTAACCAATAGCCAATGGAGGTTGTAACATCCAAAACAAACTATTATAGAAAAGGATACGGTTTCTAAATAAAAATAAATGATATTTGTGTTAATCCAGTATACTCTGGACTAAGAGCTAAGTGCTAAAATGAACCTTTTCCTTAAGGAGTCTTCTTTTTTTTTTTTTTTAAGCTTATGTATTTACTTTGAAGAGATAGAGACAGTGTGAGTGGGGGGAAGGCAGAGAAAGAGCAAGAGGGAGAATCTCAGGCAGGCTCCATGCTTTTATTGCAGAGTTCAACTCGGGACTCAATCCCATGAAACTGTGAGATCATGACCTGAGCTAAAATCAGGAGTTTGGGTGCTTAACTGACCAAGCTACCCGGGCACCCAGGAATCCTTTTTTTAATAAATGGACTAGAGGAACAAGAATGTTGCCCAGTTTCCCTAGCTAAAAAATATGGATAAGCTAAGCTAAACATTAAATAATTAATTCCAGCTAAAAGACCATGGATGGCCTTGTGGGAAATGCACATTTAAGCAGGTTTTTGAATGATGAGGAAGGGGCTGGACAAGATACAAGTGGGAAGATCAAGCTCCCAGTTCTATTTGTCATGCTCATGGAAGAAAGCACGGAGATCATGGGAAGTTGGTGCCTATGGAATCACTTGCCCTCCATAGACATAAGCTATGGGAGCACTCTGATCCTTTCAGTTAACTGTGAGTATCAAATGAGCTTCCATTAGAATAAATTGCTATGATTGATAGACATTGTGTGAATCCTGTGCAATCCTCCAGGCATTTAAACAGAGGCTTTCTTTATCTTCATTAATCATTATTACAAAATAATACCACATGTGGCCATTACCCCCACAATGTGGGGGACAAAGAAGAGAAGATGGGGAAGACATTTGGGAGAAGTGGATGATGACTTTAAGATCCAAAGGGCAAGATGAAGGTAGAGAGAGGGAGGGCATCCCAAGCAAAGAGAGAGGCAGGTAAAAATGGCAAGACAGAATTTGGTAGAATCAAGAAATGTCAGTAGTTCTGGAGGACTGAGGTGGAGGAAGATTAAATACAAGGAGTAGGAGCCACACCTAAAGTCTTGTATCCATCCTAAGAAGTTTAGCTCTTATCCTAAATGCAATGGGAGTCATCAAAGCATTGTCAATGGGAGCAAACTTCCCCTTTAGAAACCCCACTCTGGCACCTGGAAGAAAGAAATGAGTGATAGGAGGAAGGAGGACGGAATGCACTTTCCATTGCAGCTTTGCAGCCGAAGCAAGGTGGGCCTGTATCAGAGTCTAGTAACCAAGACTGTTTTTAAGAACCGGAGAACGCACTTGCATTTCAACTGCCTGGTTATGTCGTTACGGTCTCTCAACACCCCTTGTTGGTCAGATCATTGCTCAAGCCAATTTCTTAAACCGAAGGGCTTAGGAATAAGAATATCACATGCACTGAGGAAATTTTAATTTAACTTTCCTGAAATTGGGAAACCAACCTCTTGCACAGTTCAGCACATTCCTCAAAGCTGCTCTCACTTTCCTGCCTGGCTGCATCGGGCAGTAAAGAGGGCTTTGTTGCTAAGACAACCCCTGAAAAGGCCCTCCACAATACGCTGCCCTCTGCTGTGCCCTCTGGCTACACCCTTTGGGATTGCTTGGAAAATTACAACTAAAACTAGTGATGCGACTTCTTCACTTACCTTTCTCAGAAATCCCTCTTAGGTATCCTGTTCTATCAACCATGTTATTTCTGTGTCTGTCTCTCCAGCCTCTAAGTCTTTCCTCTTTGAAAGAAAACGTGGACTTTCCATTCAAATTAGGTTTCATTTTCTGGTATTTTCAGACCTTAGTTGCTTTAATTCTATTTGTTTCAAACCGATCCAAGGAAGGAGTAGAAAGGGGAGGGGAGAGGATGTATCTGATCTAATACATGTTGCCCAGGCCTAAGTGTTATGAGGCATCCAGGTACCAAATCTAAATGCATTTCCTTGTTAAAACATATGACACCATATATTAAATAAGAGCAATATAGTGCATCTGGATTCAGAAGTTACTTGGAAAAGTTTCAGTATAAGGAACAAGGTGAAAAAATGGGTAATAGTAGGTAAGTTTATTTGGTTAGCATGATTCAAATTTGACAACACCCAGAGAGTGTTGATTAATGAATTGCTGACATTTTGTAGGAAGGGCTCCAGTCTTAACCCCATCCTATATATCAAATTCATAATCACTTGGATGGCAACATATGCTATTAATTTCTTGAATGATCCAGTGCAATGGAATGAACTAGTGCAATGTTAGGAACTTAGTAATTGCTCAATAAATATTGAATTTAATGGAGAGGAAACTATTGATACTTTACCTGACAGAATCACAATTGGGCTGAAAGAAAGTAAAAATAAAAATACAATAATATTGAAAAGGGATAGAGTAGTTTTGTGCTCTTGGGCTCAAATAATCAATGGGACAAGTATACGATAGAAAAAGCCCAATTCAACATGTGGTTTTAAAAATTAGGATTTAGCTAACTACAAGTTATGTATTACTAGGTTGCTTTTCTCTCCCTACCAAAGTAATGCAGGCTACATAGCATCATAAACCGATCAAGGAAGATAACAGCCTATTTGCCACTCAGCTATTTAGACATCTTGAAACTGTGGTTCATACTACACACTGCATTTTAAAAGGATTATAATCAAGAAACTGTGCCTAGACTAGAATGTGCACAATGGAAGTCCTATGAGGGAAACATAAAGACATTTGGATTATTTGTCCATATTACAAAAAAAATTTGATGCTGGAGTAGGGCGTAATGATGGGAGTCTTCATGATAGCGACCTTCACGTGTTTAAAGGCTATCACATACAAGCAGGATTCAAATTATTCTTGGTTGCCCTAGAGGGCTTAGTTTAACTTAGCTTAATTATGGGTTTGAGAGAGGTGAAAATAAAGCAAATTTTGGCTGTAGATAGGAAATAATCCCTTAGCAAATAAAATGGTCACCAAATGAAACACTGAGTGTTTCAAAGTAATACTGAAAAGCATGTTTCTTTTAGAAAGAATTATTACATGAAATGGTTTGTTGAATTTTAAGAAGTACTTTATATTTTGAAGTCTCTTTTATCTCGAAGACTGCCTGATTGTGATCATAGTTATGTTGTCTAAAAGGAAAAAACCAAAGTGTTAAACCACCATAACCAACTGATCATCATGCAGGCCAAAATGATGCTCAGATTTAAGAAATACTGATTCAGGGTGCCTGGGTGGCTCAGCCTGTTGAGGATTGACTATTGATTTCAGCTCAGATCATGATCCCAGCTCAGGTCACTAAGCCCCACATTGGGCTCCACACTCTGCTTGGGTGGCTTAGTCAGTTAAGCCTCCAACTTCAGCTCAGGGCATGGTCTCACTATCTGTCAGTTTGATCCCCACAGTGGAGTCTGTGCTGACAGCTCAGAGCCTGGAGCCTGCTTCAGATTTTGTGTCTCCCACTCTCTCTGCCCTTCCCCTGCTCACACTCTGTCTCTCTCTCTCTCTCTCAAAAATAAATAAACATATAAAAATTTTTTTTAAAAGAGAGAAATACTAATTCAGTTAAATTCCACAAGTATTTTGGGATTGCTTCTTTTCTCCTAGGCACTTTGTAGGTGCTAACTTTATAACTCAAGCTTACAATCTTGTGGTGAAGAATGATCTAAGTAGATAATTTCAATATGTTTCCCGTAACAGTACCTGCACATAATAGGTACTTGTATTAGTTTCTGAATGCTACTGTAAGAAATGATCATAACTTGGCAGCTTAAAACATCACAATTTTATTAGCTAATAGTTCTGGAGGTCAGAAATCTGAAATGGACCTCACTAAGCTAATACCAAAATGTCAGCATGGCTAGTTCCTTTTGGAGGCTCTAGGGGATAATCTGTTTCCTTGCCTTTCCCAGCTTCTTGAGACCACTCATATGCCTTGGTTTGTGGCCCCATTCTTCCAACTGAAAAGCCAGTGAGGTCAAGCACTGTCATCCTTACACTGCCCTCTGTCTGATTCTCTATTTCTTGCCTCCCTCTTCCATACTTGAAGGACCTTTTGATTATGTTGGTCCCACCCAGATAATCTAGGATAATCTCCCAATTGCAAGGTCAATGGAATAGCAACCTTAATTCCTTTGCACTGTATTAGTCAGCCCAGGGTGCCATAAAAAATACCACAGACTAGGTGGCTTAAAAAACAGAAGTTTTGTTTCATAGTTCCAGAGGCCAGAAGTCGAAGATCTAGGCAGTAGCAGAGTTGGTTTCAGGTGAGACCTCTTTCTGGCTTGCAGACAGCCACCTTCTTGCTGTGTCCTCACAGAGCCTTCTTTCTACATACGCACAAACTCCTGGTATCTCTTCCTCTTCATAAGGACACCAGTCCTATTAGATTAGGGCTCCACTCTTGTGACCTTAATTGCTTCCTTGAAGACTTTATTTCTAAATATAGTCACTTTGGGGGTCAAGGCTTCAACATATGAATTTGCAGGGGGACACAATTCAGCCCATAACAACCATGTAACCTCATATAATCCCAGGTTCCAGGGATTAGGACATGCGTGTGTTTAGGGGGCCATTTTTGTGCCTACCACACTCAATGAATGTTGAATGAATGACTGAATGAATGCGAAGGCAGGAATGCTCACAGGGAAGCTCAGAAGAGATCTTTAGGTCAGCTTGGTATCTAAGGGAAGGATTTTAGAAAACTAACTGTGGATGAATATAAAGTCAACAGGAAAAAGAGTAGGGAAAAATATTAAGCATCCAGTGCTCAATTTACAAATAAAAAATGAAGGGTCAGGGAGTTTAAATGACTTGCTATTGGACCTATTGATGAGAACTTAGATAAGGGTGTGAGGCTCTGTTTCATCATCTACAAAATGGGGTAATAACAGTTTCTACTTCATACAATTATTGTCAAGTTGAAAAAAATAAGTCTGCTTGGAACAGTCTCTTGCTCATAATAAATACTCAGTAAATGCAGGTAACTACTCTTATTATCACCATTATTATTACTAGCAACTTTTAAAACATTTATTGTAAAACAGTTGAATACCTACCCTCTAACTGGTGCTGAACTAGTACCAGGACAGAGAAATAAACACGAGTTTCCATCACTGTGGACTTCAGCCTATACAGTGAGTCACAAGCCTAACTGCCTACGATGACCAACGGGCATCTGTGATATCTGTGAGTGAAGTGAGCCAGACAGGCCCGTGGCAGGAGGAGGCCCGTGTCTAATGTGTGTGGAGCAACTACTAAGTTCCAGCCAATTTTCGCCTCACAGCACCGAGCCCAGCATTGTCAGATATACCATTTCTCCAAGGGAGGCTGCAGATCTGGATATTTATATACACAATCGCAACTTTTCACACTGGCAACTCCTATCACATACATCTGTGGACCAGATTTAGCCCATAGACTACCAGTTTGCAACGTCTAAGGTGAAGAAAGGACTTGACTGATTAGCCAGCAGTTCTTAACCTGGAATCCTAGAGAGAATTCAGAGGTCTTTGAGTCTGAATGGGGGAGGAAAAAAAAAACCTATATTTATTTATGTAACATTTCGCATATCTTTTATATATCTATTTGTGTTTCTTTTTATTAAATAACAGAAAATACATTATAAGTTTTTCCAGCCCCTAATGGAAATTTGGCCTCTCCGTAATTACCAATATCATCAGACCCCAGGAGTATGGGAGTACCTGTAGCTACCCCCATGGAAACCACAAATCTTTTTACATCACGGTACGGTGTGGTAGCATCTCAAAGTATCTTCTATGCTTATCACAGCTTTGAAATGACAACAATCTGTAGATCCACTGTAGGCCTTGTTTAATGTATATAATGTACTCAATGTGTGTGTGTGTGTATACACACAGCACATAGAATTTGCTTTTATTCCAATATTTTGATAACTATTTTATCATATTTGGTTACCTTTGCAATGCTTCTTTTATTTTATGAAGTGAGAAAGACTATTCTGAGAAGGATTCCATATGCTTCACCAGACTACAAAGGAGTCCATGGCATGCACTACACACATCCCTACACACACACACACACACACACACACACACACACACACACACACACCAAGAACCCTTGAATGAGGGCTCAGTGAGGGAAATGAAGGAAAAAGGTGAGACAAAAGACTTCTCCTAAAGCAATACCCACAACTGTGCATTTTGGTTTACTCTTTGATAAAGTGTCCGTGTATAGCCATGTGGCAACTGCCAATCCCTAACTGTCACTTCAGCAGCGACATTAAGTCTTTTAGTCCTCTCAGGTACTGCAGTTAAGTCTGATTTCAGCCACCAGGAGTGACTGAGTCTTGATGAAACCGAAGCCTGCTGTTGTCAGACATGATCATTGAAGTGTGCTGCGCTGGGAAGTGCATCTTTTTCGGTAAACAGGTCATGCTGGAACTTCAGCGGTAGTTACGGATAGTTTTCTTGTTTGGGTCTTGCTGGGCTGAGGGGCTTTTGCTTGCCATCCCATTTAACCAAAGCCTCTCTCTGCTGGTCGATGCGGCCGGTTACTTTGCAGGTCTGGGAAATGTGTTTGGCCTGCTCCAGTCTGGGCTGTCTGCTCTGCTTGCTGGGTTTTGCAAATCTGAGCTCAGTTGTGGGTTTATTCAGTTCCAGGAGACTGGGTTGGCTTTTCACATTCCTGGGTCTCGTGTGTCTGAGGACCTTCAGTTTGGCTTTGCGAATGATCCTATGGTGTAATCCTAGCTCCTAAATGGTAATATAAGTTTGGTAATAATAATAAAACAGAAATAGGGAGCTATCAGAGATTATTAGTACTGGCATATGAATTAAACCATATTGTAACAAATCTGTTTCAAGGGTAATAATCTTAGTTTGGACAGAACTGAATTCAAGACCTCAGCCTTGCTGGCATTTTCCACATCCACTTCCTCTAAATATAAAGCTTTCCAGCTATCCTTACATGGTGCACGCTTTCAACTAGTTTTCAGAGTGTCCTCTAAAAGGAAGTCATTTCTACCAAACTCTGCTTTCAAATGTCCTGATATTTTTTTAGTTCCAGCAGCTAAATGCTCCCAAAGTCATAAATAAGAGGGCCCCCATACCTACCTATGTTCCTCATGGGCAGAAATATTGGTTTCTTTTTGCATCGTGATATCTCTAGCTTGGCACATGATAGGTGTTCAAAAGGATTAGTTGGTTTTGTAAATAAATGATCGATGCAACATGAATTAAGCATAATTACAATGCTTATTCCAATAGTTACTAAAAGGATTATTTAAAACACCATTTAAAAATGTTCATAAACTCTAAGTCCTATGTCAGTGAATAAACTGGATTCACTAGTGCCATAAACTATGGTTAACCTCACACCCTCCTTCATGTTATACCAACTTGAATAGTTTCTTAGTTATATAAAAACCTGTTACTAAGCAAAACTGTGTAGTTGGTATGTTTTTATTTGGTGCCATTCCATTCTCCTTTTATCAATGCTGCCCTATTTTGGGGGTCCCAATTTCCAGTGGTTCAGAATCCTTACAATACCTGGTACATTTGATGTAATTTGTTTAGAAGATACTTCCGTCCTTACTCCAGACACTGAACATCTTCAAGCATTGCTTCCCTACCATCAAAATTTATCTTTTTTATGTGCTATTTGTTCTCCACAGTACAAAAGCTTTATATATGTAGGTATGTCTCAGCATGTTACTATTTAATGTAATATCCTTCTTGGTTGGTACATGTGTCTTTCATTAGGAGCAAATACTTCAGCCATCCTGGCTAAATGGCAAAAGAATATTGGCTTTTCCAGGATCACTGCATATTATACTACATTGGTAGCTACCTACTTCATCTGTGCATAAATCCAGCCTTGGTAATACATGCAAAGGCTTATTTGCCTCTGTTCCACCCAAGTGCACTCAGACCCTTAGACAAATAGTCC
The DNA here is from genome assembly GCF_006229205.1 of Suricata suricatta. Lineage (NCBI taxonomy): Eukaryota > Metazoa > Chordata > Mammalia > Carnivora > Herpestidae > Suricata > Suricata suricatta. The sequence continues at coordinate 81,989,804 of NC_043701.1, read as the reverse complement.
CCTGTCTCATGAAAAGGGAGGATAGAAGTGCCCCAAATAAACCTAGAAGAGTAATGGTTCTGTTGTTCTCTAATATGCTTCATATAAAATAAATCAGGTTAAATGAGAAATCTGTAAGAGATGCTGATATTTTTTCACCTCACTTGACTTCAGACCTTGACAATAATTTAGGAGCCATAATAATTTAGGAGTCTATGTATATCTATAATCTCATGGCTCACATTTATGAAGACAATAAAATGATGGTGGAAAAACGACCATACTCACATCTCCAAAGAGAACTATGTAAATCTTACTGAACTTGATGTTGTATATGACATAGTGTGTTCTGGTAACTACTTTTATTCCCTGCACTGTCAGGATCTTTGACATCTAGTTTAATTTTTCAGGCCACTTATTACTGGTCATAGAGTTCTGATGCAGGTTTCAATACGTCTAGACTGAGCTGTCTGAGTCTTCAGTCTTAATCAGGATTATCATCTTCACTAGTCCTCAATGGGAAGCAAGTTCTAAATTGACATTTATTGTAGAGGAATTACTTCCTACTTGAGATTCCTTCAAAATGCAAAAGTATAGAAATCAGGATACTGCCTATTTAATAACATTAAATATGCTTGTCATGAGCTTGAAATGCAATTATCCAATTGTTCTCTGTCCTACATAGTGTAGGCACATATACATATCTTTGTTGGTGAGAGTGATGCTAAATTGCTACAGCAAATAAAAAACCCTTACCCCAAAAACTTAGTGGCTTAAATAAACAAATAAATTGACTTCTTGGTCATGTACCAGTCTGAGGTGAGAATTTCTGGCAGGTACTTCTGCTGCATGGGGATCATTAGGAACCCAGCCTAAAGGTGGCCCAAGAAACCTGGCCTCTAGAAACACCCTAAATTTCATGGCTGAGCTTAAAAATAGACCACAAACTGGTAATTTTTTATCACTTTGTAATTTAAAACACAATCCGTAAATTGACTTATCTCTTTATAAATTTGACTTTTAAAAAAAAATCATGGCATGATGCCTATATTTAAGTTCACGCATAGTGGACAACTTGATAAAAACATACAGAATTGTCATTTTTTTTTTTAGCTCTACTGAAAACCAAATAAATGAATCAGAAGGCTTATTTCTTGTATATACAATTCTTCTGTTTAATACGAAATGTCAAGGATTGTTAACAAAGGTCTAGGTTTTTAATGTCTTATTTGCCATCATGTTACTATGCCAATGCCAGGTTGTCCATTTTGTAGAGGGAACTAAAATTTACAATATAAACAAAGGAATGAGTTCCTTTGTGTTCCATTTTTGTTGACACTGGATTTTTCTTCTGAACAAAAATAAAGCCTTCTCCCCCCATTATAAGTACCGACTTTAAATTGACCAAAAAGGAAAAATAAAAAGACTGTAATGTGTTGTCATATGCCAGGAGACAGTGGTGACAGTTTTTATTTTTATAGTGCATTGTGAAAGGCATCTAACAAAAGAAGTTTGAGGGACTGCTAAGAATAAAATACATTTAAATGTCTCTGGCTTCCTTTTAAAATATGACTAGAGGGATGATCAGCATTTATCTCTGAGGGATAAATAGAAAGTCAAGAAAAGTAAGTCAGCTTACAAATGAGCCTATTTACCAAAACCCAGCAAATAACAAAGCCATGCTCTTCACCTTCATTGAATACAAGTTTGTTTCTGTCTGTGGAGAGCCACGATATACTACTGGCTAGAACTGTCACGTGGTTTCTCTGCTTGGCTAGATCTTTAGGGGGAGTAGACCCTCAGCAGCTGAGCAAACACGCTGGAGTTATATGTAGCTCAAGACCGCCCAAAGGCTGCTGCAGGAGCGCAGCCCAGCCACCCTGTGGAATCTGGGGGAGTGGCTTCTGAGAATGAGATAGTCTCAGGGGCGTCAGAAGCCCGTTAATGAACGTTGTGCCAAGATGCTGAGACTCCCAGCTCATCAAGGTCCCCCAGATCTGGTTAAGTCTGGGGTCCCCTGCCTGCTTCTGTCAGACAGCCAACGACTCTCGGTGCTAAGTCCCAGCGAGCTGCTTCTCAGCCCTCCCACGGCTGTCTCACAGTAGTTTTGGCCCAGACCATTTCCTGCTACATTTCCTTTCTCCATTGCCATGTAGAAACGTGTGATGGGGCATGAAAAATAGTATTGTGAGCCAAATAACACACTCTATTTGAAAAGATTGGTCTCGTATCCTTAAATAAAAAATAATTTTGCTTGTAATTTCAAATGCTAGCCTACAAACTTGAAAGAAACCCAAATGACCACAGGATAGGGTGGTACAGACTACAATGTGGTAGAGAACAGAAAACCGAGATATCGTAAGAGCCTGGGAAAAAGGGTTCTTAATTAGAAGGTGCGGCTCTGGTGTTGGACTTGAAGGCATTTGACTATAGTCAAGGCCTTTCTATGATTCAAAAGTCTGAGGGGAAGTTCGTTATATGTAAAACCTCTGTTTACATAGTCTCTAAAAATTAATTATATCAAAGTATAATTTTTCATTTGTATTGTTGACAGTCAGGATGCAGCCTCATATCTTGTAGAATATCCAACATTAACAGAAATAGTTACAAACTAAGGTTATCAAATATACACACATATAACTAATACAAAATATTCTTGTCAGGTAATTCGTTGGAAAGCTTTCCCTTCTTCTGTAGCGTGTGCAGACGTGTGCACCAGCACATGCACGGAGCACTCAAAGAAGGACTGAAAAGAGAAAGAGGAGTAAGGAAAAACAACTCAGGAGAAGTGGGGCAGAATTGGAAATCCAAACAAACTTATATCTGAAATGATGTGATTAATAAAGTAGCCAAGGAATTGCCCTCCAACATGAAAGTAACAAGAACAAGGACGTTTTCCGAAGCTCCATAGAGAATAAGGAAGTCATTTCACTGTATGAGCTACAACAATATACACAACACTAGCTCTCCTTTCTAGTCATAACAAACATTACTTGAAACATATACAGAGCGAAGGAAAGAATTTTGGTTTTAAATATTGAGAATTCAAAAAGAAGTTATTTCCTCCAAAGGCTGAAAATCTAGCCATATATGTATGTATATATGACTTTATAAGTTAAAATTCTTTTCTTCTCCTTTAACTTGAAAGCCTGACATAATTTAATCTTCTTGCAAATTTTTTTTTTTTAGAAAATTGACATAAATATTCACATTATTGAGCATATATTTAATGGAGATAAAAGAGCAAGAAGAAAATTTTTAATGGAGGCATTTTTGCCAGAAAAAGATTTGAGTGAATTTCATGATGGTTTAGAAAAATAGAGTAGAGCATGTTCCATGTAGATTAATGCTGTTTGGAAAGTTATAGGCTAGATTTTAAATCCATTTTATGATAATGACAAGTTATTTTAAGTATTGTTATTATATGCTGTTAATAAGGTAAATAAATTCATAAACTGAACTTTCCTTCTTTCATAATAGAAAAATTTAAAAATATTAGTGCCTTGAAAGACAAATAGGAAAGGAGACTAGTCTAGTCTAGATTAAAGGAAACTAGAGAGATGTGACAACCATATGTAACATATAATCCTTGATTGGATCCTGAAACAAAAATAACTGCAGTAAACTGTATTTTGTGTAAAATTGGAGAATCTTGAATACAGACTCTTTATTAGATATTTTTGAATCAATATTAAATTTTTTGGATAGTTTTGTAGAATACCTTCATACATGATGAAGTATTTATGAGAAGAGTGTCAAGTTGCTTTCAAATATACATACAGATATAGATGTGTGTGTGTGTGTGTTTGTGTGTGTGTGTGTGTGTGTGTGTGTGTGTGTGTGTTTGGAGAGAGAGAGAGAGAGAGACAGAGAGAGAGAGAGAGAGAGAAGCAAATGTGGCCAAATGTAAACAATTGCTGAATCCAGGTAAAGAATATATGGGTTTTCATTGTACTATTCTTTCAACTTTTCAGTTGACTTGAAATTGTTTAAGGACCCTGGGTTACTAAATAATAGATGAGAGCTATTTCACTTTTTAGCAGTATTTCAGGTAATAAATGAAGAAAGAATGATAGAATTAGTCTATCTCCATTTTGCAATCTCTAATGTACTCATAGTCTAAGGACTGAGCATCAATGACCATGAAAGGAAAGACAGTCAGATATTACATGCCTTTCAAGAGAACACACCACTAAGAACACACCACTTCTGGGGCATTTGGGTGGCCAGTCAGTTAAGCATTCAACTCTTGGTTTTGGCTCAGGTCATGACCTCACGGTTGGCGGGATCAAGACCTGTGTTGGGCTCTGCACTGACAGTGTGGAGCCTGCTTGGGATTCTCTCTCTCTCTCTCTCTCTCTCTCTCTCTCTTCCTCACTTGCCCTTTATCACGTTTTCTCAAAATAAATAAACATTTAAAAAAAGAGCACACCACTGTTGTAAAGTGGTCTTGACAAAAAAACAAATAGCAAACCTCAATTAAACTTCTAGCTTAGGTTTCCTCTAACATCAGCAGAGTCAGAATCACCTGGAATCACAGTTAGATCACAAATTTCTGGACTGCAAGCCCAGAGTTTCTAATTCCATAGCTTGGACTAAGTTTCAGTGATTTGTGTTTCTAACAAGTTCCCCAGTAACAGTGAGACTGTGGTGTAGGAGCACCCTTTTCCATATCGACATATTAATTTACAATAACTACAGATGACTGAAGGATTTCAAATAATATCATAGGGATGCTGTCAACAAACCTAGACGATGGGTAAGCAAAGGAAAAAACAATCTATGTTTCTTTAACACATTGCAATTTAAGCACAGGCTAAAGGGGAATCTGTAGGTTAAAAGAGATTTAAAAAACATACCAGTCACTTGCAATATGTAAAATTTTACTTGGATTCTTATTTAACTGTTTCTTAAAGCATTTATTACATAATTTATGAGATAATTAGAAATCTGACCATTAACTGGATAAATTCTGTTTCATTTTTTAGATGTGTTAGTGGTATTATTCATTTTTTTGAAAAAGAAAGTTCTTTTTAGGTGTACATATTGAAGTTCCATTTAGATGTACATTTTCAGATGTAGATATTGAAATATTTACAAATAAGGAAAGTTAGAGGGGAAAATTAAATAAATAAATGCAACAAATCTTTAATTCTTAATAGCTTAACAATACTAATTTTTATTCTACATGAGAATTATTTTAGCCTTGCTTGTTTCATCAATAATATTCCTGTCTAGTTTTTTAAAAATTCTCCATTTCCCCGATGAAGACTCAGTTACCGGACATATGAGATGGCCCTCACAATTATTTTCATGGTTAAATCCTCTTTGCATTGGTGCCAGCATAAGTCTCTCCTTAATCCAGAGTACACATTTGTTGATTTCTTTGTTATTTTGACATTTTGAAATGTCAAAATACTAAAATACCAAACATACCCACATTCAATATAAGCTCCATTTTAATTACAACCAAAAATATGAAAAGTTATGTTTAAATACCATATATAGAGTATGCGAAATGTATGTATACCTTAAACAATAACAATGAAAACCACCCATCAACCAGCAGCTTAAGAAATAGATGATCAATACCCTGGAAGATCCCTAAGTGTCCATCTAAATCACACTCCCCTCCCTGCTCCCTGAAAGTAACCACTAGGCTGGATTTCATACTAATTAGTCCTTTGCTGTATTAAAGTTTTACCGTCTAACACTATAGTTGTGTGTTTTGATATTTATATAAATAGAATGATACCATATGCATTCCTCTGTATATTTGTTGTTACTATTTTACATTATGTTTTTGAATTTCAGCCATATAGAAATGTATAGCAGTGAGGTAGTTGGATGGCTCAGTGGGTTAAGCCCCTGACTTCTGCTCAGGTCATGATCTCGCAGTTCATCGGTTCAAGCCATGTCAGCTGTGCTGACAGCTCAGAGCCTGGAGCCGGCTTCAGATTCTGTTCTCCCTCTCTCTCTGTCTCAAAAATAAACATTAAACAAAAAAATTTAAAAAAAGAAATGTACAGCAGTAACCCATCCATTTTCACTGCTGTATAGTATTCATTTATTCACGTGTATGGATATTCCAAGATATATCAGTTCTTATGTTGATAGATATTTTTACCTCTTCCTTTTAAACCATTTTATTTATTTACATTTTAAAGTTTATTTTATTTTGAGAGAGAGAGAGAGAGAGAGAGCAGGAGAGGGTCAGAGAGAGAGGGAAAGAGAAAGAGAATCCCAAGCAGGCCCCACACTGTTAGCATGGAGCCCAATGTGGAGCTCGAACCCATGAGCTCATGACCTGAGCTGAAACAAAGAATCAGATACTGTCGTGTCCCACCCCGGCCACTCCGGCCCGTGGGGCGGTGAGTCCTCGTAGGTTCTTTTCCTGAGGGAGGGAGAGAAAAAGGGGCGACGGGAGAGGGAGACGCAGAGAGTAAAGACACGACTCACGGTTTCCGATCAAGAGAGCGTTTATTGAGAAAACTGTTCCTTATAAAGGTTTCAAG
>NC_043701.1:81950631-81983210 GCF_006229205.1 Suricata suricatta | reverse complement strand
TGTGTCTTCTAATGTCATTTATGGTAGCTTATATTTTCCTAGTTAAAAGTTATTCTATTCAGCCTGATTTTCAAATATATTTTCAGAGCTGAGTGCTCCCTTTGATTCTTTTTATTTCCTTTGTCTCTGCCATTATTTCTCTGTTAACATTTCTTCTTTTATTTGTTTATTTATTTATTTGTACTTGTTTAATTAACTTTCCTAGTGTTTTGTCTATTTTATAGGTTTAAAGGACTTTTTACATTTCTGTGTTAGTACTATATTTTCTATATTATAAATCACTAATCTTGTTATTAATTCCTTCTGATTTGCTTTGCTTCATTCTTTTTTTTCTAGCCAGGTGCCAAAAGTTTATTACTTATTTAGTCTTTAGATTCTTCTACTAAAATTATTAAAGCTATTGAATTTTCCTCTAAAGACTGCTTTAGCTCTATCCTACGTTTTGATAGATAGCATTCTCATTCTCATTCTTTTGTAGAAATTGTGTGGTTTTAGTTTGAATTTGTTTGTTGACCCACAAGTTGTTTAAAAGAGAAGTTTTAAACTTTTAGGCAAAAGGAATTTTTTTACACTTAGTTTGTAGTATATAATTTCTTTAAAATTTTTGTTAAATGTTTATTTATTTCTGAGAGAGAGAAAGAAACAAGGTGTGAACAGGGGAAGGGCAGAGAGAGAGGGAGACACAGAATCTGAAGGATCCTCCAGGCTCTGAGCTGTCAGCATGGAGCCTGACATGGGCTCAAGCTCATGAACCTTGAGATCATGACCTGAGCAGAAGTCTGATGCTTTACCAACTGAGCCACTCAGGGTCCGTTGTAGTTTATGATTTCTGGTGTATATTCAGAAAGCAACTGAAAATATTTTCTATTTTCAGGGTGCAGCTTTTTAATATATGTATCAGATCCATCTTATTAACTATTTTTTTAGTTCTCTATATGCTTACATAGAGATTTTTCATCCATTTAACCTGTTGTCAACTATGTCTTCTTTTCAGGCAAATGGTAGAAGTGTTCACCCTGTCCCCTTCAGGTTAGAGATGGCTGTACTGATTGCTCTGGAGAATGACGTGAGCAAAAGCAGCATGTGGCACTTCCAGGTAGGGGCCTTGAAATGCTGGTGCACTGTTTATTTACCCACTAGCTTGCCACAGAACCAGAAAAGGAATCTGTAATAAAGGAGACCCCATCAGCTTGTATCCCCCAGTGAAGAAGGCATTGAGAATAGGCCCCTGTTCACCTGTGATGGACATGTTGTATAAGCAAGAATTTAATTATATTAGTCTAAGCTGCCGAGAATTGGGGACTGTTTGTTATTTAGCAAAATAGGCATAACCCAATTCATACGAATACAGCAGGTGTACACCAGAGGTCAAGGTAGATTGATTCAGCAGCTTGGTATGTCATCAAAGATTCAAATATTTCCACCTCACACTCTTGAGTTCAGCTTCTCACTGATAACAAGGAATGCAGTACTTCTAGGACTTATACTCAGAACAAAATTGCAAAAACGAGAAGAAAAAGCATATTTTCTCTAGCTCTCTTAGGAGAAGGAAAACTCCCTGATGCAATGCAGCAGAGGGCCCTTTATACCTCATTGACTAACTGTGTACCGAGCCCATTTCTGAACTGATTACTGGCAAGAGGGATGGAATTTTCATGATTGACATGGACTAATGATCTAGGATAAAGCAGATGTTGGGGTGTCAAACACAATGACTTCTACTAAAAGCAAATCATCTGTATTAGTATGTTTACATATGGAGGAACCATTGTTTCTAAATATTTTAATAGTTATAAAAATACACTCTAGAATTATCTTGATAAATATAAAACATAAGAAATGTAAAACAGTCATTAATTTTATCCAAATTCTGAATTTAAAAGATTTTATTTCTTTAGTGATAGTTTATATATTATCATTTGTATTTTCCATAGGCCTTTTATTTATAAAAATATCTACTTACATGCTGTCAATAGAAACAGAAATGGTAAAAATATGTAAACTTATAACCCAGGATAAGGAATGTTCAGAGTATATTTGTATATTGGCAAATATATACTTCATATTACCTGAGAAAGACAAGTATCACTTTAGCCAAGGTTCCCACACTTTCTGACAACCCAGCTAAGTTTGGCTCTTTTGTTTTACTTGGCTAAAATATTTATTCCTGTCCAGACATCAATCAATTACCATGTATGTTATCTCCTTCTCAGACATTGCTCATACTCAGTTTATTTATTTCTAGCAAATGGTAAATGATGTTAATGATACTGTGGAATTTTTGTAAGTTAATGACCTTACATTTCAATTTGTTTTAACGTTTTTCAAAATTTTAGGGCTATCTGGGTGGCTCAGTCAGTTAAGTATCTGACTCTTGATTTTGGTTCAGGTCATGATCTCACAGTTTGTGACTTCAAGGCCCACATCTGGCTCCACCTCCTCGCTTTCAACGTGAAGCTATTTGGGATTCTCTCTCTACCTCTCTCTCTGCCCCTCCCAGGTCACTCATATGTGAGTTCCCTCTCTCTCTCTCAACAGCTTTCTCAAAATAAGTAAACTTAAAAAAATTTAAATTGAATTAACAGAATGTTTACATTTAAATTAGTTTAAAAATATTTGTTTTGTTATCTAAAGTGTTACATGGGTATTAAAAATTATTTTTTAGCATTTATTTATTTTTGAGAGAGAGAGAGACAGAGAGACAGAGTGTGAGTGGGGGAGGGGCAGAGAGAGAGAAAATCACAGAATCTGAAACAGGCTCCAGGCTCTGAGCTGTCAGCACAGAGCCCGATGGATGTGGGGATGGAACTCTGAACCATGAGATCATCATCTGAGCTGTAGTCAGATACTGAATGGACTGAGCCACCCAAGTGCCTTGTAACATGGGTATTTAAAAATACAATCTTTTCATTGGTGATATATTCCCATAGAATAAAGAGCAATTCAGAGACTTTTAAGAACATTTAAATACAATGGATTCATATTAGAATCTAACAAACAGTTGGAAAAAATCACTCCCAAGGTAGATTATAAGCTCTTAGAGGATACAAATCAAGTTGTAAAGCCATTGTATCTGGTATACTGACTAAGGCTCAAGAAATACCTATTGACAATATAATAAAATGAGAAATAATCAATTTTTTTTCAAATTAACTACTGTTTATTGAAATAGCTACCATATTCATGTTTTTAAAAAATGAGGCAAATATTACCATTTTCTTGCATCCTTTACTGAGAGAATGTATGCAGACAGGTATATGCTATTTGTTTACAAATGAGAATCTACCATAAACAGTGTTTTACAACTTTGTTTTTCACTTGGTAAGATATTTCAGAGATATTTCCCATTAGTACATAAATCTTTTTAATGTGTACATCATATCTTTTTGTATGAATGGATCTTAATTTAACTTGCTCACCATTTATGTGTGAGGTTATTTCCAGTCTTTTGTTTGTATAAGCAATGTTGCAATGAGCATCTATTTTTGCACGCTTATATAAGCATATCAGTAGGAGAAATTCCTAAAAGGGAGGTGTGTGTTTTCACCACTTTACAGAGCAATGATATGAGTCAGACTTGCCATTTTTAAGACATTATTCAGAGGATATATCCACAAATAACTAACTCTAAAAACATTACTTGATTAGTAGGAAGATATAAATGTTGAATGAACCCTGTTTGTATGAAAACACTTCTCTATTTTTGTTTCACCACTTCTTCTGGTGAGGTCAACCAGTTGACATTACCACAGAATGACTGACTCATGATTTTAAATGTGACTTAATTGATTTGGGGGGGTTACAAATATTTTATACACTTATAAATATGAGAATAAGTGACCATTAAAAATAACAAAATAAATACCACCATCAGGAATTTGTGAGAATAAAAAGAGTAGTTTGAAAAGTAATGTTTCCCAAATGCTCCTTGTATTTTGTTGGAGGTTCATCTCTCCTAGGATTACTTTTTTGTTTTTGTAAATGTTTTATAGGTCCTTTGTGAAATACTGAAGGTTACTGAATGTATGACTTAAGTTTTGCAAATCAAATGTTTCTTTAAAATTCAACAAATTTTCAACGAGGTTTAATTAGGCAGAGAAGTGCCTCAGAACTCATTTTAAAACATGCATGATAATTAGGGAACATCAAAGGGTATTGTTACATTCTAAATAGTAAACAACCAGATGTTAATGATTTAACAAATTCTAAACATTATCCCATGGTACAGAAAACTGAAGCTTTGTTTTTTTAAGACAAGTGTAGATTAAGTCAGTTTACTCAATTCCTCTTCTCAAAAAATAGTTTCGCCAAGGACAGCATCTATCATTGCAAGGGTCGAAGTTCATGGAATTTGAAACTAAGAGACCCGTAGGTATCTTCCCATCCACCAGCAGATAACGACACAGAATTGGCCAATGTCATATTTGGTTTCAAACAGTCTGAACTAGGACACAGTTTTCCTGGCTTTTAATCTATGTCACTTTCTACTACATTGTGCTGCGTCTGCTTTGGGGCATGTAAAAGACCTCATGCCACTACGTTTACTGTGGTATATATAGTTTTTTCAATTGACTTAAAAAAACCTTTAAGTTGAAAATCATGGCTAAATTGTAGACATATACCAATAAATTAGGGACAAAATTTTTCTCTCAGGAGTCCATGTTCTGGTGGGAAAAGCACACACCCACGATTAGAAAACACACTAAGGAAGAATTAGAAATCCTGCTAGGGTTGGTTAGCCTTTCTCCCCTGGGCTTGCTAGGAGTGATGGCATGTGTGTCCCATTATGTCATCGTTGTTGTAAGATCTATCACATTTCAAGTGTGATCATAGTCTCTGACAGCCTTTACAGGTTTTAAAACATGTCTCCATTGCTGTGTCCGATCCTCACAGAAAATTGTGAGGCAGACGTTGTTATCTCCACTTTCTAATTAAGAAACCCACCCTTTAGTGGGGGTAATTTGCCTAGAGCCCCCCCAACTAGGAAGGGGTAGAAGTGGGACTAGAACCCCAGGCTTTCTGGACTTTGGTCCAATGAGTTGGTCAATATAAATCAACCTGAATTTCCCAAATTCCAAATATTTAGTTTTCTGGGAATTCTGAGGTTACTTTAGAAGGGAGATCCTTCAGTGGAAGTTTGGGTAACCTAAATTTCCAAATTATAGCATGCTTTCTTGGAAGAGGAAAATAGTAGCGCCCAAAAGTTCCATGGAAGTGCTTGTGGCTGTGAGTGAACTGTGAGGACGGCATTTTGCTAGAAGCATGAAACCACAGTCAGCTTTGAGCTCCTCAGTTTGTTTGTTCCACTCCTTGTCATGGGGATAAGGAAACTTGAAAATAAAATATCACTGAAATTGAATGTGTCTGGAAAGAAGTTTACCAAAATGTTACCGGTCTCTGGGTGGTTGGATTACAAGTTAATTTTATTTTATTTTTCTGCATGTTCCCACATTTCCTACAATAATTATATTACTTTTATAATTAGAAATTACATAATTCACCAATAGCTATTAAGAAACCCCTAACTATTCAAAAGGGAAATTTACACTTTCTTGAGCTGGATACTTAGATGGACAGATATTTGGATCTCTCCTGACAAGTACACATCCTTTTAAAAAAATCAATCTGTGAGTAAGCTAAAGAATTCATCCAGGCATCCCTCCATCCTTCTAACAAATATTGATCACCTACAATGTGCCAGGCATACTTAGACACTAGGACAACAGCACTGAACAAAACAGTTAAAAATTCTTGCCCTTCATGGGCCTTCCATTTCAGAAAGGGAGACAAAGAATGAATCTGAGATGAGTATAATAGAATGTGTTAATGGTGCTAAATGATAAGAAATAATAATAAAGTAAGAGAGAAGAATAGGGTGGTTTAGGTGGGAACATTTTGGACAGGCTATCCAGGGAAGGCATGTCTGAGTTGATAACCTGAAAGAAATGAAGTAGTGATCCAGGTAAAGAGATCAGTGACTGCAAAGGCACAGGACAGAAATATACTTAATATGTTCTATAAACAGTAAAGGGACAAGAGAGTATCTAGAGACTGCGAGGAACAGGACAGAGTATAAGACGCCACCAGCCAGAAGGGAATACAATCTGACTTGTGTTTTAGGATCATTTTGGCTGCGGTGCTATGGATGAGTGGAAGGCGAGCCAAGGCGGAAGCAGGGAAGCAGATCAGAGAAATATTGCAAACCTCAGCAAGCGGAGTCAGTGGCTTGAACCAGAGTGGTGGGAATGAAGGTCTTCAGATGCAGGAGAGTGCCTGGATATGCTTTGAAGGCAGGGCTACTGGGATTTGTTTATAGATTGAATGAAGGTTGTAAGAGAGTCAGCAGTGACTCAAAAGTTTCCAACTGAACAACTAGAAAATTGGTGTTGTCATTTCCTAAAATGAGGAAGATCATGGGAAAAGATTTGAGGTGGACAGAATCAGGAGCTCACTTTTGGACATGCTAAAATTGAGATGCCTATCCTCTATCAAAGTAGAAATATTGATTTGACATTTGAATATACTTGTTGGGAGTTGAAGGCAGTGGCTTGAGTTAGAGATATAAAGACACAAACATGAAGATGACATGTAAATCCAAGAAGCCAGATGGGAGCAACAAGGAGCAAGGGAGAGCAGATACGAGCAGAGACCCAAGGAGAGTCCTAGGTCCCGTCTACATAGCGAGAGCAGGGAACAAAGAGCCAAGAGATGACATAGCCTGGCCACGAAGTGAAAATCTAGTTTCAACAAAGAGGACGTGCATCAGGTGGTGCTAAGTCAAATGTAGCTGAGAATTACTGTGCTTCAAACCAGTTAATTCTCAGATAAACGTGAGTAGTGTTTATTCCAGGGATTAACAACTCTTAATGACTATGCCAGAAGAAAAACAATTTGGAGCCCATAGTATCACTTCTTGGCATTTTGGCTAAGATCAAGTGTAGAGGCCATTGTGTAATGGCAAAAAAAGAAAGATGGGAAACACGGATCAGAGGACCAGCTCCACCATTAGCTGGCTGTGTGACCTGGGAGTCATTTAGGCACTTCCATTCTAGTTCCCACATCTGTAAGATGGACGCAGTGCTAGCTACCTCAGGCCACTGCTCTGAGGAATAATGGGAATAAAATCTCTATTGTTATTTCTAACAAGAGGCACTCCGTAAGTGTTAGTTTCCTCTTTGTTATTAAATGGCACAGTTGTTGAAGGCAGTGTGATGGATAGAAATATGGGCAGACCCTACACTATATTTTAGACTCTGAAATTGGTCCTTGGTGACCCAATTCCCTATTGTCCCCTCTTTCTAATTACTCAAGTGACAAATATATGTCCCTTGCTAAACTTTAAACTCAGCTTCTCAAGCTAAAAAACACCAAGCTGAGGAAGGTTTATAAAATAACCGGCTCATGTTCTCCATATTCTTAACATCATCAAAGCAAAGAAAGGCTTAGGAACTATTCCAGAGCAAAGAAGAATACAAAGACATGACAAACACATACATTATGTGCTACTGTGTGGATCCTGGACTGTTGGGGGCAGGGGACTGCCGTAAAGGGCGTAATAGAGACAACTGACAAAACTGGAATATGGACTACAATACCTGAACATGTGTTGTTAATATGTTAAGAATAATAAATGCCCTGAATATGATAGCTGTGCATGGATGTCTAAGGGAATATCCTTGATTTAGGAAATGCCACTAACTCATTTCAGAGTAAAAATTCACCAAAAATAATTATATATAGAACAGAGAGATAGAAAATGAAAAACAAACACGACAAAATGTTAAAAGTTGGTTAATCTGGGTAATGGGTATACAAAGTATCTCTGTATTATTCTTGCAGCTTTTCTGTATATTTGAAATTATTTCAAAATAGGAAGTTGAAACTATTACTTTTAGAGTATGCTGTTAATACCTTGATGCAAAAAGCTTCTTTCCCAGATTGAGTTTGGGGCAATTTTTCATTCATATACATTTTGTATATTCTTTTATATATGTGGCACATTTCACAACAAAAAAGTAAACAAAAATAATGAGTAATGTCTAAATGTCTGTATTTACCTAGAAATATGGGGGGTGAAAAATGAAACTGCAGGCCTTTGAATTACAAACACTTTTGGCTATGGAAACATCACACACACACACACACACACACACACACACACATGCACACACACACACACACGTTAAACATGGTTTATCTCTGGAAGATACAAAGAGTGATTAACTCTTAAGAGTCCAATTGCAACTTTTTCCAATAATTTTATTTCCTGTTTGGATTTTTTTTAATGATTGTTCTTCTAATTTGAAATTTATTTTCAGGTGGATAATGAATGATATTGTTAAAACATAAGAGCCAGATGACACTGTTAGAATTTGTGATCTAATAATGAGGGAGTGAGTTTGAGAGAGAGAAGCAAAGAGTTTCTCCTGATGCAAATATACAGATAAGAAAAACTAGAATTTGTCCATCTTCGTCCTGTGTCTAGGACCTCACTACAGCAGGAAGCAGAGTTATCACTAAGCATGGACAAAGCAGCTATTATTTAAGATCTTACTGACCTGCAGATATTTAGGTGAATTATTCTTAATCCCCAGTCCCTTGGCTTCTGAAAATCCAGAATGAAATCCAGCGCTTTCTAGAATTTCTGCTAAGTTCTGATTTTAGGATCCTGATTTTCTCTGCTCCTTCATCTTCAGGAGCCACCATGTTGCTCTCTGGATTTTCTCTGCTGCCTTTTACAAGGCATCCAGGTACTCTGCTAGTTTACAATTGAATGATTTAAGTAAAGACTTGAAGAGTGGCTGAAGTATCTTCACCAGGCATTGCCAAATCCTCTTTCACATTTCACTAACTCCCCAAAATTGATGGTCCCACCCTATGAGCCTGAGCCTCAGAAATGTAGTCAAATTCTATCTTAGCTGTTGTATCTCCAGTGGACTAGCTGGGCCAACCCCCTTGCTCAACTGCTCTTGGAATTCTGGTGAATAAAGTGCTCCTCAATAAAAGTTTGTGATTTTGGCTTACACATGAAATATCCAATCAGGCACAGTTGTGGCAGGAAGTGAAACTGATTCATAGAAGTCAATAGGTTATTGAATTATCAAAACACTTATCTGAAATGCCCCTTACCTATCCCCTTACCTGATTCCTCCTCATTCTTTAAGACTTGATCCTGGGATCACTTTTGGAACTCTCTTTTCCATCTGCAGGCTGATCATCTTTAGACACACAAAACAGTTGGAACCATCCAAGTGAGGTGGTCCAGAGGGCCTGTGGAATACAGAATAACAACAGCAATAAAAATAAATTATTTCATGATTAGAGATGCAGCCTATAGACCCTGGCTGCCAGAACTCAATCTTTGTTCCTCTACAGTCTAATTTCATCATACCAATACTTGATAGACTAGGTGAAGGAAAAAGATTAAGGTATGGAACTCCTCATGAAATGTGGCAGGCAAAATAATGGCTCCCCAAATAGGTCTTCATCCAAATCCCTGAAACCTGTGAATATGTTACCTAATATGGAGAAAGAGACTTTGCAGGTGTAATTAAATTAAGGAGATGGAGAATTATCCTGGATTATTCAATAGGCCCAATGTAACCATAAAAGTCCTTATAAGCAGAAATCAGGAAAGAGATTTGCAGGTGCTGTGCTGCTAGCTTTAAAAGTAGAGAAAGGAACTGTGGCAAAGGAATGCAAATGGCATCTAGAAGCTGGGAAAGGCCAAGAAGCAGACTCCTTACTGGGGCCTCCAGAAGAAACACAGCCCTGCCAACAGCTTGACTTTAGCCCAGGTCAGACTCTTCTGACCTCCAGAACTGGGTCATGATAAGTTTGTGTAACTCAAAGCTACTAAATGTGTGTACTTTGTTACAGCAGCAATAGGAAACTAATATACCATGTCACCTAGATTTTCTTCTTCTACTTCTCTAACTGAACCTCTGTTGCTCAATTGATTTGCTTGTTAGTTGTCATCTCACTTCTCCACTTCTTCAAGAATGTAAGCTGCACAAGATGAGGAGAAATAGCTTCAGACTGAGCCCATTGCCTGTCCTTCTGAGTGACAGAATTACTAATAGTGCTGTTGAAATAGTTTGACATTAGGCAGTAATACCAGAAACCAGGAACTTGGCATTAATTCTGATGTGTTCTCAGGAATCTACTATGTGCCAGGTACTTGGGAAGTATTGGGATGGAGAGAGGTATAAACGTAGCTCCTGACATCTGGGACATCTCAATCCAGTCACATAGAGTAACAAGGTAATACTTATTGTAAAATTGTTTTTTGAGCATTTAAAATGCAGATATAAAGCAATGTTTTATAAGTCCATGATTTACAAGAAAGGCATGGTGACACAGTGGTGAAGAACAGTGGCTTTAGACTCAAGGCATTTAGTTGAAAATCTTGACCATCACTTCTTTCCTCAGGATCAACTGGAGTGGTTAATTAACTTCTTCAACCTTACCTCCCCATCAGTAAAATGGAAACAGTGAGATTCATGCCACAAATTATTGTGATAATTAAACTAAATGATAGCATGTATACAAAAGCCTTTAGTGTAATGCTTGGCACAAAATAATAGCTCAATAAATGACAACTCAAAAGTATAATTCATTTGTCAATATTTAGAAGCAATTTTTACAAAACCAGATGATTTCCTAACCTTTCCTCACCAGAAACCTCCAGAACTAAGTTATTTTACTTTGAATAGCTTTGCTTACCATATGTCCCCACTCCTTTCCCCATTCCCAAATCCATAGTTTCTGCTCACTGCTGAAATGAGTTGTCCAATCAGATTTGTCAACTAAGATTTCCCTTTGCCTGTTTTCTTTTAAGGGATGGACCCCAGCCAGAAAATGGATTTTATTCTCCAAATTAAAACACAAATGTGGTTTGGGGGCCACCATAAGAAAGCAGAAATAATAAAGACACAAAGATTCTTCCTTGATGGTCAGGATGGATGAGCCACATTTGTTAAGGCAATTGTGTGTGTGTGTGTGTGTGTGTGTGTTTATACCATAAAATCCCTCATTGTTCATTTTCTGCTGGACCTTTCTCAATATGACTTTCACTCTTTTCTTTCCAACACCTCACTGCCAAGTTGATTTGAAAGGCAATTGATTCCCCCTTTCAAAGATTACATTGTAAAGTTAAATACATATGCCAGATCTTCTCTTTAACACATAAAAATGCTTTGTCTTATTTCTTTTCCATCTAACTCAACACACAGGAATATTCAACCTTATATTCTGAATTTTCACCAGCTAGTGCAAGGAATAATTCAAAATGATCAACAGACAAATAGACCAGTGAAATAGAATTGAGAGCCCAAAAGTAAACCCAAGTATATATGGTCCACTAATATTTTACAAGGGAACCATGAATATTCAATAGAGAAGAGATAGCCTCTTTAATAAATGGTGCTGGAAGATTGGATATTCGCAAGTAAAAGAGTGACACTGGATCCCTATCTTTCTCATACACAAAAACTAACTTGAAAGACTTAAATTTAACACCTGACACTATGTAACTCCTAGAAGAAATTGAAGGGGAAAATCCCCTTGACATGGCTTTTGGTAATCTTTTGCAAGTTCACCCCTAAAGCACAAGCAACAGGATAAAAAATAAGCAAGAGGGATTACATCAAACTAAAAAACTCCTACATAGCAAGAGAAAACATCAACAAAGTAAAAAATATTTTCAAGGCACAAATCTGATAAGAGTTTCATATCCAAAATATATAAAGAACTCATACAACTCAAAACCAAAGCAAAACAAAACAAAATCCACAAATAATCCAATTAAAAATGTACAAAGGACCGGAATTGACATTTTTCCAAAGAAGATATATGAAAGACCAACAGACACATGAAAAAATGCTCAACATCACTAGTCATTAGGAAAAAGCAAATTAAAACCACAGTGAGAAATTCCCTCACACCTTTTAGAATGGCCATCATCAAAAAGACAAGAGATAATAAATGCTGGCAGGGATTAGAGAAAAAGGAAGCCTTGTGAACTTCAGTGAGATTATAAATTGGTATATACACTATGGTAAACAAAATGGAGGTCCCTCAACAAACTGAAAATAGATCTTCCCTATGAAATTCTAATTCTGGGAATATATCGAAAGGAAAAGAAAACACTAACTTGAAAAGATATCTGCATTTCTTTGTTCATTGCAGCATTATTTATAATAGCCAAGACATGGAACAATGTAAATAACCGTCAACAGATGAATAGAAAAGATGTTGTGGTATACATATACAATGGAATATTATTCAGCCATAAGAATTGAGGAAATTCTACTATTTGTGACAACATGGATGGACCTTGAATGTATAATCTAAGTGGAGTAAGTCAGGGAAGGACAAATACTGTATGGTTTCACTTACATGTGGAACCTAAAACAAAACAAAACAAAACAAAATCAAAAGAAGCCCACACCCAATGCATAGAAAAAGAGACCAGATTTGTAGTTACCAGGGTGGGGAGTGGGGTGGACAGAGATATTGGAGGAAGGTAGTCAAAATGCACAAACTTCCAGTTACAAGACAGATTAGCACTAGCGATGTAATGCACAACATGATGACCGTAGTTAACACTGCTGTATGGTGCACGACAAAGTTGTTCAGAGAGTGGATTCCAAGAATAGTCATGGCAAGAAGCTAATTTTGTTTGTGATAAGTATTCTTAGGATCTATTCTCTTATCAACTTTTCTGTATATCATACAGCACTGTTACCTATGGGATGATAACTTTTTTTTGCTTCTTATTGTGACTGTATGAGATGATGGGTATTAATTAAGCCTATTATGACAATCAGTTTACAATATACCTAAATGTAGCTCTTGTGCTGTATACCTTAAATGTATAGTTATATATGTCAATTATTTCCCAGTCAAGTCTCTTGATATTTTTTACTTTTCGTTTCTTTTTATTTTTTTAAAGTTTCTGTTTTAATTCCAGTTAGTTAACATTTATTAGGTTTTGAATGGCATTATTACAATGTGAGAGCAGATGTATCTCCTTTCCTTTGTTTCCCAGATATAAAAAAAATCAAGCAGCAGTCCCAGTGCTAAAGCCAGAGCTGAGGAATGAGGATTATCACCTGTAATCTCCTCATATGCGAGCGTCTTTCAGAAAATCCAAACTTCCCACTGAGAGAAGGGTCTCCTCAAATATGGCACCTTTCCCCATTTATTATGGCAGCTACCCAGGAATCTATGATAGGGTCATTTTCCTTTTGGAGAGGTGGGAAATTTGAGGAGAGTAGTCTATGGAGTCATGCTTGGAAGGATAGACCCCTGGAAGAGTGCTTGTGATTTATGCTGGGCAGGGGCTGGGAGCTGCTGCTAATCATAGCACAGCCTCCCCTAGAGAACATGGTGACTATTGAGTCTGCCTCTCTTGCTTGCCTGCTGAGACCCATGTGGAACCTCAGCAGGCACAGTATGCGGTATGTAATTCCTGGGCTCTCAGAAGGCAACAGAAGCCAACTTCAAACCCTTGCAAAAGAATCCAGGCTGTTTAACAGTGGGGATCTTACAATCAAGGCATGTGAATGAATGTCTACCTCCCTCATTGAGAAATATAAACCATGGCATATATTTTGCCAAGTGTGTAAGTGTGTGGAAGGACTGGAATCTCTCCCTATCTCAGCAAACTGAAGTCAGTTCAATTTGTCAAAACTACTTATTGAATTCCTTCTTTATGTATAGCTCTGCATACCACATTGCTCTGTGGTAAACAGAAATGAGTGATGGAGTCAGAAAGAAAGGAAAGGCATGTTTATAGAGTCCATTCTATGTAACTACTTTAATTGATTCTTACCTGTTTCTCACAACAGCGGTGAGAGGCCATGTGGTTTGGACGAATGGTCCAGCCTTGAGTAATGGAAAGTCAGAATACTGGAATGTATGTAAAATAGAAATTACTTCCCCTCCCCCTCCATCTAAGAGTCAGAAGTTGGTGCTCCAGGCACTCAGCCATCTCTAGGGTGTTATTCTCATCCACATAATCCAAACGGCTCCCCATCTTATCTACACTCCCTCCCCTTGCACCTATCACTTCTGCTCACAGCCTGTTTCTCAAAGCTGACCGTCATGGCCAAGTCTACTGTCTACTCAGGAAACAGGCCTCCTTAGAGGCAATCACATGCCGGTTTATAAAGCAGAAATTCATTTACATGAAAGCTAAGGATGAAACAGATATTGTAGAACTTTGGTGGTTATAATGATTCCCATTTTACAGGCATGAAGCTGAGATCCATACAGATTAACTAACCTTTCCAAGATCACGGGCTTCACTGCATCATACTGCCTCTCTGTAATGCCCTATGATAGTTGCTTTAGCCTTCTGGCTAAGCTGTTGCTGTCAGAATAGAGTCCTGGGATGCCAGAATTAGGCATTTCTGTAGTTCTGCATCCTTTATGGAAAGAGACATTAAGACTGTGATGAAAACTATTTAAGGTAGAGAAGTTTTTAAAAGGATTTGGGGATTAGTAGCTTTATGAGAAATTGGAAAGAAAGTTCTTTTTTTAATGTTTATTCATTTTTGAGAGAGAGAGCATGTGCACACGAGCTGGGGGAGGGACAGGGAGAGAGAGGGGAACAGAGGATTTGAAGCGAGCTCCACGCACTCAGGTGCCCCTAAGGTAGAGAATTTAAGACGCTCCAAAGCTCTCATTTAGCAAAGGAAAATCAGGTTTTGAGTAAATGCAAATTCAACTGAAGTATGGGAAGAAGTCAAACAATCCAAGCAGCCTGGGTGGAAAGGTAGGAAAGACTTGTGTGGGAGAAGTCAAGGCAGAACCCTTCCTCTCTGGCTTGATACCCTCCTCACACTGGTCACCGTCACAACTGCTTGTCTGCCATTGCAACATGAAAGCAGCCACGTACCAGAGAATACAAAGCAAACGGGCATGGCTGTGTTCCAATAAAATATTATTTATGGACACTGAAATTTAGCTTTCACATGTGAAATAGCTTTCACGTGCCACAAAGTATTATCCATCTTTTGATGTTTTCAACCCTTTCCAAATGTAAAAATCATTATAAAGTTTTAAGGTATTTAAAAAGTTAATGGTTACATCCATACCATGGACTACTACTCAACAATAAAAGAAAAACTTTTGATACATATGACAACTTGCATGGACCTCAAGGGTGTTATGCTGAGTGAAAAAGTCACTCTCAGAGGTCACATACTTTTTGATTAAATTAAATTAAATAACTTTCTCAAAAAAGACAAAATTACACAGATGGAGAACACATTAGTGGTTAGGGAGTAGGGTGTTTGGAGAGAGTGGTACGGTTGTGACTACAAAGAGCTGGCATGAAGGAGATCTTTGTGATAATGGAATAGTTCTGTGTGTACACACGTGATAAAGCAGCAGAGATACACACACACACACGCACGCACACACACACGCACATACATTGTGCCAAAATGGATTTCTTGCTTTGACATTGTACTATAATTATGTAAAATGTAACCAATAGGGGGAATTGGGTGAGGACTACATGCAGCTTTCTGTACTGTCTTTGAAATTTCATGTAAATCTATAATTATCTCAACATTTAAAATTAAGGGACACCTAGGTGACTCAGTCGGTTGAGCATGCAACTCTTGAGTTCAGCTCAGGTCATGATCCCAGGTTCATAGGGTCTAGCCCCACCTCTGGCTCCACTCTGAGCATGGAGGCTGCTTTAGACTCTCTCTCTGTCCCTCTGTCCCTCCCCTGCTCATGCATGCTTACATGCATGTGCACACACTCTCTCAAATAAATTAGAAAATAGTAATAAATAAAATGAATGAGGGATATAAGTAGCTTGCAAAGAAATACAAACAGCCAATAAGGATATTTTAAGAAGAACTAAAATAGTCCAAAAATTAAAAATGAATGACAACAAGCATTTTGCTACAGTATCAAAAACATAAGATTACTATCAAATGCTAGCAGTGTTATGGAGAAATGGCTAGTGTTGTACACTGTTGGTAGGACAGTACATTGGTGAATAGAATTTGAAAGAGAAGTTGGTGGTTTCTGTGAAAATTTTAAGTAGACATGCCTTTGGTCCACCAGTTATACATCTCAGAATTAGTTCTATGGATATACTTACATAGAACCACAAAGGTGAGTATAAGAATGTTCACTGTAGTTGAGTCATTTAAAAAATTTTTTTTATTTACATAGCATAAAATTATCTCACTTAAAATAAACAAGCCAATTTACAGTCACATGCTTATTACTAAAATACAATTTTTGATCATTTCCATCACCCCCAAAAGATACCTCCTGCTTATTTGCAGTCACCCCCTGTTCCCATCCCTAGCCTTTGGCAACTACTAATATATTTTTGTTTCCATAGATTTGTCCTTCCTGGATATTTTATACAGCATTGCATTTTAGTTTTAATTGAGACATATTCAGTATTCAACAACATAAAATTTCTTCCACTAATTACTGGTACCTATAGACCAGTAACTATGGATGTAGTTTATTTTATCCTGCTTAAATTTATTTATTTTTATTTTTTTAATACATTTTTTAAATGTTTTATTTATTTTTGAGAGAGAGAGCATGAATAGTGGAGGGTCAGAGAGAGAGAGAGGGAGACACAGAAGCCAAAGACAGGCTCGAGGCTCTGAGCTAGCTGTCAGCACATAACCCAAAGTGGGGCTCAAACCCACGAACTGTGAGATCATGACCTGAGCCGAAGTTGGACGCTTAACTGACTGAGCCACCCAGGAGCTCCTTATCCTGTTTAAATTTAGCTTAAAAGCCTCAAGCATACAGCTTCAATAGGAAGGAGACTGAAGGATATTAAATAGCATGTAAATTTGCATGTATACTGTCTTCCTTCAGAATTTGATAAGCAAAATCTGTTGAACTTTATCACTGAGTAATGCCATGCTACTGTTATACTGTTCCCCTTCCATAGGGAATACAAAATTGATCTGTGTATTTTCAAAGTGGGAGGCACTGGTACTTTGACAGAGTTCTATTACAGTGACAGTATTCTTATTATGCCCAGTGTCTAATGTACACCTAATTGTATTATACACAGAGAGCTGTTATGCACTGATTACCAACTGCTGTTTATAATCTTTTGAATGCATTTTTCTGATGCTGAAAAAATTCATGGGAAAAGTCACAAGAGGGGGAAAATGGAAGAGAAAGTGATCCATAAACAATGGGGCTTCATATAGCTCCATGTGGCTACATCAAGCCTCATGATGTCTCAGAGTCTCTGACAAGTTTGAGGTGCATAATAAATGTCTAGGCTTAACAGCAATAAAGCAAATGGTAGCTTCTGATTTAATATGTACATGGGTGTCAGGGTCATGGTAACACTTCATATCATGAGTCCTTTGAGACATAGGGCCCAGTGGCAACTGCTGAGTCTACTACACCCCAACCATAAATCATCAGTCATCCTAATCAATCAGAGATCAATTTTCCTGTAGGGAAACTGCTTATTTAAATGTTCAGGGCTATTTTCTATGTTTGTTATGATCCAATTACATTTTTAAATATTTGAGAGGTTCAGTAGAGGCAGAAAATAAAAAGATTTGGTTCCATTGAGCAGGGTAGCTGCTAGTGATGCCTGCAAATTGAGCCATCATGGTAGGAAAGCAGGAAGTATTGGGTTGGTCCCAAATGGGACCAGACACTGAAAGTCTGCTATCTCTTTTCCATGTGGTGATCATTTTGGAAGAAAAGTGAGAGAGTAGTAACAATAAAGCAACATCTTCCCCCTGGTGGAATGAACAACATTGGAAAAGAGAGTGGGAGAAGAGTTTAAGAAACTGAAATGAGTGCAGCTTGACTAAAGCAGAAGTTGTAGGGAGGAAAGTGGTCAACGATGAGGCTGACTTGTATACAGGAACCAGCAAGCAACATTGTGCTCTTGGGAATTTCAGGACATCAGGGAGCTGTTAAAAGATTCTGAGCAAAGCAGTGGCCTGATGAGGTCTGGATGTAGGATGAAGAATGGTGTGGAGGAGAATGAAGTGGGGCACGTAGATCTTTTTTTTTTTTAATTTTTTTTAATGTTTTATTTATTTTTGAGACAGAGAGACAGAGCATGAGCAGGGAGGGGCAGAGAGAGAGGGAGACACAGAATCTGAAGACAGGCTCCAGGCTCTGAGCTAGCTGTCAGCACAGAGCCCGACGGGGGGCTCGAACCCACGAATGTGAGATCATGACCTGAGCCGAAATCGGCCGCTCAACCGACTGAACCACCCAGGCGCCCCAGGTAGATCTTTTAAGAGATTATCAGAATTACTCAGGAGAGATGATCCTGCTTACATTACCATAGTGGTGGTAGTAGAGAGGAGAGGTATTTACATAATAGAACCTACAGCACTTGTTTCTATAGTGATTGAAGGGACCTGGAGAGTGAGGGAAAGAAAAGAGTCAAGAATGCCCCTCCTTGCCCACATTTCTGGTTTGGGCAACAAGATGGCTGATGATGCCATTTATTGAAATAGAGGTCAATATGGGAGGAGCTGGTTGAGATAGTTATCCAATGTGGACATATTAAAGTACTAATGGCCAGAAGGCAAATAAAACAAATAATTAGTATGAGTCAGAATCTCAGGAAGAGAGGTAAGGAAAGAGGTAAATATTTGAGAGTGAGATAAAGCTATACAGATAGATGAGAGGGGACAAGACTATGGGGAAACTGAGACCCAAAGAAGGTAAAAATGTCACAGAGATATATTGGGACTGGGATCACAATCCTTGTATAGGGGCTTTGCCTAAGGACCAGAAGAGAAAGCAATCCAGCATGGCACTTGAGAGCCTCAATTCAGGAAAAAGAGAGTAGTATGAATCCCAACCTGGTCACATATAAATCAGTGATATTAGACAAGTGACCCAGTCTCTTTATGCCTTACTTTTTTAAGGTACGGTAAGGAGATAATAATAATATGATCTTCAAGAGTATTGAAGATTGAATATGAAATCATATCTAAAGCATCTAGTTCAATGTATGACATAATTGGGAATAAGTAAATGGTAGTTCTTACTATCATATTCAATAAATGGAATGAAAAGTTCCTTTGAAGATCATTACCTATAGATTATGTTGATAGATACTGATTTTAATATTTTAATTTAAATTTAGCCAAGTTTCACCTGAAATTCTCATTTAAAATGCTTAATTTTAATTGACACAAACTGTCACTTTTTCATTGAACAGTAGTTGTACTATTGGGGATTTGTTGACCGTAGACCAAATTTTATGTGCTAGAGATGACAATTTGCAGTCTGTTTTGGAATAGGTCTGCCTAAGGCTGAGAAAGACACAAGAACCGCTCACAGTCTCACATTTATTTCATTAGGGGCTATTGGTATTATATATAAAAGCAGTAAATTTCTCTATAAAGAATAGAGTACCATATGTGGAAGGGAAAGTGCCTACAGCATAGGCAGTGCTGTTTAATCTATTTTGGGGAAGAAAGAGCCCATACAAAAAAAACATGATAAATATGCTAAGTTTATACAATATGTGCTCAGTGATAAATATTCTAAGCATGTACTTCAATAATTCTCTCATCAGCACAGCCTTGTTACCCCCACCATCAGTAGATACTGATAATTAATCAACTGAAATGAATCTTTACAGAATAAACAAATCTGTTATACATGAATGATGATTATGTCTCTTTCAGTTGTGAAGGCTTTTCATAACTTATTCATGCCAACGTTATGAAGACTTTTCCCTCAGGGAACGAAATCTTTTTGGTGAGACCTCCTTTTAGACTATTACTGGTGATCAGTGGCATTTCAGCCATATTCAGTGGATGTAGGTAATTGTAAGGAGCATGTGGGTTTCCTGGGGTGTTGTTCCATTCCATTCTCTAGGAGGGAGAAGGTAGGCTCCTTAATCTGTTTCCTAGGCACTTGCAGTCTTGCTGGCAGAGCTGGATGGCTTTTCCTGACTGCACTCATGGAAGTGGAAATGATAGCTATTGTATCCAGATCTGGATAAATCTCTGTACAGGCTGCTTTGCTTATGCATACACACATTAACTTCTGTAGACAAGAATATGGAAAGAAAGTACAGTATACCAGACAAAAGGAGGCTTCGGGTTGGTCCTGATGGAAATAACAACAGTCTCATGAATAAGATGTACAGATACACTCCAACCAGTTCCTAATACCATCTTCATGCTCCTATTAAATATAATTCTTGGGGTGCCTGGGTGGCTCAGTCTGTTAAGCATCTGACTCTTGATTTCAGCTCAGGCCATGATCTCATAACCCATGAGATCTAGCCCCATGTCGGGCTCTGTGCTGACATCACAGAGCCTACTTGGGATTCTCCCTCTCCCTCTCTCTCTCTGACCCACCCTTGCTCTCTTTCTGTCTCTCTCTGTCTTTCTCTATCTCTCTTTCTGTGTCTCTGTCTCTCTTATACCCCAAAATAAATAAATTTTTAAAAAAAGATAATTCTGTACAGGTCTCTTGCATGTTTGCACTGCTAATTATCAGAAGCTCTAGTGGCCTTTGCTCCAAATTATGTAAGAACATTTGTATAAGAAACAGCCTTGGAAACTCCTGGACATAGAACAACATGCTTACTGTTCCTTATAAAAGATTCAGGTTTCCTAAATCAGGGTTCCTCCCCTGTAATGAAAATAACTGCAGGTGAAAGTGTCACCTGGCCCTCTTTGTGCTGCCTTGTGTGAGCTGGGACCTAGGGAAACCAAAACTGATATCATGGCTGTCACTATTCCTGTGAACAATAAACTGTCCTTTGTCTCTGACCCCGGAGTCTCATGTCTTCTGCCAGCATCCATGGAAACTAGTTAGCTTGCAAGTAGACTAACATCTCAGAGCCTTTACAGTTCTTAACACTGGATTTCAACATGTCTAACATGTAACATGAGTTATTTTCAGTTTTAATGTACCTTAAAAGTTTGTCTTTGTGTTTCTAGTTCTTCTAAGGTGAAACGTGGAACAGGGAGAGTTGATCTGTAGTCAGTACAAAGGGAAGATATTTCTGAAAGTCATGTGGAAAGCTAAATGGTCAAAGCATGTTCTAAATCATTGCAGTAAAGAAAAATTACAAAATTCGTTTCTATATTTTAATGACAAAAAAACCCCAAAGAATGAAAAATTAAAATGTTTTTCTGAAGAGTCAGACATAAAATTTCAAAATAGGAAGAAAACTTAAAAATGAGTTGATTCAACTGACTCCCTCTATTAAAAAAAATAAGGCATATGAGGATACCCATTGACCTCCTTTGCATTCTCCATAATGCCTGTGTAAACTTCTACTTTACTTAAATAATTAGAACAAATATGATGTATGACAGTATTCATCTCATTTTACTTATGATAGAGAAAAATGACAAATGACTTAAAACTCCCAAACATTAGAGAATGGTTGAAGTGTTGATAAATTCTTGTGATATAATATCAGGTAATATTTATAATTATGTTTTACAAGAATAATTAGTGACAGGATATAATTTTTATGATATATTAAGTGAAACAGTAATATATACAAATTGTGTAATCCCATAATATGACACATCATTATAACACACACTCATGCATACAAAGAAAAGAATTGGAAGAAAATTACTTTAAAACATTCAAGTAGTTATAACTGATTTAGGACAACATAGATGATTTTTATTTTTCTTCTTTGTTGTTTTCTGTGTTGTTAAAACTTCCTATAATCGAATAAGAATTTTAAAATAAATGATCCCTTATGCAATAAACTCAAAATCCTATTCCTAAGTAAATAACTCACACTAAGGCTCAATTTATATTTAATCCACCACAGGGCTTATTTTAGTCTTTCTCCTTTCCATTTATAACTCTCTTCACCAGTGTGCAAGCACGCGGTGCAGTGCAGTTTTGAGGGCTCTGTGGGGTAATAAAATTGTATTTCATTTCTCAGCCTCCTGCTTCATCCAGTTTATCTTACCCTATCCTCACGTGAAGTCACATATCCTGAAAATTCCTCAACTCTTCACCTCTGGGATCCCAACCCATGCCCTGGCATGGCCAAACCTTCCTTAGCTTGCTACCTAATGGTGCACTTGAGTACAGAGTGGGGACACGTTAGGCCGAATATCTTCACCCACTCCCATCTCCTCCATCAATGGCCCCCTTTGCTGCACCAACTCCTTCTCCCCTCCCTCTCTCTCCCTGCCCCCTCCCCGCACACACACACACAACCACAACTCCTGTAGATCAGCACTATTCAACAGCAACATTATGTAAGCCCATCAGTAATTTAAAATTTTCTATTAACTACATTAAATGAAACATATATAATTAATTTTAAGAACACATTTTATTTAACCCAAATGTCTAAACTATTGCTATTTTGACACATTATAAATTTAGAGTTATTTAGTGAGATATTTTATATCTGCTTTTTATACTAAAATCTTCGCAGTGCAACATGTATTTTATATTTTCAGCACATCTCAGTTCACACTAGCCCCATGTCAAGTGCTCAGTAGCCACATGTGGCTTGTGTTACAGCTTTGGGCAGGCAAGTTCTGGAGGGATATTTCTCCCAGCAACTTCTGTTCTATGTCCCATTAGCCCGGGCCTTCCAGAAGTGTAAATGGCTCTTTGGGCTGGCTCTCCAGGGACAGCTATCTACATTAACCAGGGGCATTAGAGGAAATGCCTGTCACAGTTCGTGACGGGAGATCACATACCTTGTTTGCCTTACGAAGTAGGCAGCCACCCATCCAACCTATGAATCTTGTCAAGAGTGTGGGACTGGATCAAGTAGAGATCTGTTCCCTTATTAAAGGACAGAGGCCATCACTGTCCTAGAAACATACCACGCCATCCCACTGTCACTACAGTATGGCTTCCTATTCCACCTATGCCTGAGGTTGGCAGACTGGCTTTCTGTTTAAATGAATCTGGAGAAGGAAATTGAGCATCTTCAAAATCAAGCACATTCATTTCATTGGTAAAAAGACTGAGTCCTAGAGGGGGAGAAGTGATTTGTGCACAGTATAAAGCTACTAAGTGGCAGACTTGGACTGGAACTAAAATCCAGGTCCCCTCTCAGTCCATTACATCAAGTCTCAAGTTATTTACTTTTGGTGATGTTGATCAACTTACTGAATCAGGCTATTTACCAGTAGAAAGGCCCAGGATCTATCCCAGAACTAGAGGCCATTCACCTGATCTCTATCTAGCTCCAATCTTTCTGTCCCAGTAACTTTTCACATCAAAACCCAGAAAACAGACAAACAAACAAACACAAGTAATTAACTCACTGTCACAAAGTGCTAAAAAGGCCAGAAACGGGATGCAGAGATAGAAAGTGACAAGAAGTTCCTGCTTTATTATTTTTTTATTTTTTAAAATTTATTTTTGAGAGACAGAGAGGGAGACAGAGCGTGAACAGGGGAGGGGCAGAGAGAGAAAGAAACATAGAATCCGAAGCAGGCTCCAGGCTCTGAGCTAGCAGTCAGCACAGAGCCCAATGCGGGGCTCTAACCCACGAACCATGAGATCGTGACCTGAGCCAAAGTCAGATGCTCAACCAACTGAGCCACCCAGGCGCCCTGGAGTTCCTGCTTTAGAAAGGAGGTCAAAGAAGACACCCCTGAGGACCTGAGGATGAAGAAGAGGAGTAGGGAGTGGGACTATGGTGTTCCTGGCAGGCCAAACTGTCGGAGCAGAGGCCCTGGGCCAGGAAAGCTCTGCCTGTAGAGGAACTGGAGGCAGTCAGGAAGTAAGGGGTAAGAGAGCCTGAGAAACAGGAGGGTCCACATTACATGGAGTCACAGTGAAAAGCTAGACATTTCAGCCAGAGTTTAAATTTTTCTGCCCCTTTTGGTATCTGGTGAGTTTCTTCTTAATTTTAACTGTTGATATTTAAAGATCTTGGCTGCATTGACCTTAAGAGAATGAGCTCTGTCACCAGCAAGAGTCCTTGGAGGGTGAATGTGCTGGCCTTTCTTCCCAGGAGCAGATCCCTAATGGACTCAGGCAGTGGCGGCAGGAAGTAAGACAAAGCACTGGAGAGGCCGGTGGCCCTGGGGCTGGAATGGTGATTGTGTCCAACTGACAAGTTCGGACATGGACCATCTGGTTCAATATCCTTAAATTGGATACCTAGGGCTAACACTAATAGGTTGTTCATAAATACTCAAGTGCTCTGCTTCACTGCAGTTTCAATTTCCAGCTTCCAAAGTAGATTTTCCAATCCTTCTCAATGGATATGCCTCCCTCCTTCTTCCCATCCCATGTTTGCCTGTCTTTGAAAGATTCTGGGACAGTGAGCCTAGGCATAAACAGTCTTTGACACATAAAAGAATACTAGACGCAGTAACACTAGAATAGAATCAGAGAACACCAGAGTAGGAGGGAGTCAGAGAGAACAGATGCTCTGACCCTTTCATTCTAGTGTGACTATTTTTTATAACATATTTTAATATGCCAAATGATTTAAATATGCAATTCAATAGAATACCAACCTTGCAAAATGGGTATTTTTTAAACTTCATTTACAGACCAGGAGACTGAAGCTCAGAGAGGTTCATTAATGACCAAAGCTTGCACAGCCAAAAGTAGCAGAGCTCGGACTCAAATAAAGGTCTGACTTTTAATTCACCATATCTGAAGCGAGTTAAACAGAGAGACAGACAGATGAGAAGATAATAAGAGCCAGTGGTAGAATCTACATGGCCCAACTAGTTCTCATTTTTCCTACATCTTGATTCGATATAAAGAACAGTGCAAAAGAGAGAAATAATACCTGAATAGAGTTTGTTGTTGTTGGTGGTGTTGGTGGTGATGGTGGTGGTGTTTTATAAAAATATAGGTCTCCTTGAACCAGTTTTGGTAAGACTGTTTTACCGAGTATCTAATTTCTTCAAAAAATTCCTTTATGTTTATTTATTTTTTGAGAGAGAGAGGGAGACAGTGTGAGCAGGAAAGGGGGAGAGAGAGAGGGATCCACAGAATCTGAAGCAGGTTCCAGGCTCTGAGCTGTCAGCACAGAGCCTGACGTGGGGCTTGAACCCATGAACCGTGAGATCATGACCTGAGCTGAAGTTGGATGCCCAACTCACTGAGCCACCCAGGCGTCCCCCAAGTGTCTAATTTCTTAAAGAATTATAGAGCTCTTGATGAAGAGTTTTAGGAATAATTGTGAAAGACATGGCTACACTAAAAGAAATGCTCCATGGCCAGAAATGCTCCATGGCCAAATGGCCAGGCCTGGAGACCTCACTGTATAGATAACTGGCTTCTGGCTTCTGCTGCTTCCTGCGGGTCTGATGCTGGTCTGCTGAAGCATCTGACTGTTCTGACATACCCCTCCTGAGTGCACTGAAGGGCCAGGGTAGCCTAAGTTTGATTTGCCACTGCTTTGAGTAGCTTGCTGGGCTCAGGGGATCTCAGCCAGGTTCATAAGCACAGACTTGGACTTGGTGAAAGTTCTTAGGGTATTCTGGTTCCAGGCCATAGAAACAGAGCTCAATCTCTTTAAAGACTTCACATAATTCCTGTGAGCAATTACTGGGATCTTATGGGACTATGGTTAGACGTATTAAATATTCTACTCTAAGAACTGTTACTTCTCTAAGATTTGCTACACCAGAGATACCATATTCAGAATTAGGCAGAATAATGGCTTCCCAAAGATGGTCATGTCCTGATTCCCAGAACCTCTGAATATGTTACATTACATTATATGGCAAAAGAGAATTAAGGTACGAGGTAAAATTAAAGTTGCTAACCAGTATGAGCTGAATTGTATACCCATCAAAATCCATATATTGAAATCTTAATTCCCAGTACATAAGAAATGTGCCTGTATTTGGATATAGGGTATTTAAAGAGATAATCAAATTAAAATGAGCTCATTAGAATGGGCCTTAATCCAATATGACTGGTGTCTTTATAAGAAGGAAAGATTAGGACACAGGTATGCACACAGGGAAGATTACATGAAGACACAGACAGAAGACACTCATCTATAAACCAAGGGGAGAGATGTACTAACCCTGCTGAAGAAACTAACTCTGCTGACACATTGTTCACAGACTTTTAACCCCCAAAATTATGAGAAAATAAGTTTCTATTCTATAAGTTACCCAGTCTGTAGAACTTTGTTACGGTAAGGCCTAGCAAACTAACACACTGATCAATTGACCTTAATATTGGAAGGTTATCCTGGATTATGTGGGTGAGCCTGATGCAACAACAAGGTCCTTAAATGAAGAAAAGCAAGGCGGCAGAAGAGATCGGATTGATGTGGTATGAGAAGAACTGGCCCCACTGCTGCTGGTGTTGAAGATGGAGAAGGAGGACCATGAGCTGAGGAATGCAGGTAACTTCTAGAAGCTGAATGGGCAAGGAATGAATAGATTCTCTCCTAGAGCCTCCAGACAGAAAGTAACATAGCCCTGCCAAAATCTTGATTTTACCCCTTTGGGACTTCTGAAGTATAAGATAACAAATTTATGTTGTTTTCATTGTTAAATCTGTGGTAATTTGTTCCAATAGCAATAGGAAACCAATACACGAGGGCTCTGACCCTGGTCTGTACAGCGCAGCATGCTGTAAGGTGCAGCCCTTGCCCCAGCATGGTCTGGCGATCTGTCGTGCCCCTACCATTAGATGCTGTTCAAAATGTTCCTACTATTTCTTACTTACTTCTTTTCTCAGTGTTGTATAAGATACTAGGGACATTTCTCTCTCTCTCTCCTTTTTTTTAATGTTTATTTATTTATTTTTGAGAGACAGAGTGTGAGCAGGGGAGGGCAGAGAGAGAAGGAGGCACAGAATCTGAAGCAGCCTCCAGGCTCTGAGCTGTCAGCACAGAGCCCAACGTGGGGCTTGAACTCATGAACCGCGAGATCATGACCTGAGCTGAAGCCGGCCACTTAACCGAGGTGCCCCACTAGGGACATTTTTCTTATGAATGGTGCTGGAATAAGGTACTGGGAAGAGCAACTGGTGTGGTGTAACACATTCACATAGGAAATTCAGAACATGCTTTGAAATTGTGGATGAAGCCAGGTCATCATGATGTCCTTAATTTAAACTTCTACTCATTGGCCCCTGTGGGGTAATCTTCCTCAAACCTTAGAGGTGTTGGTGCTCTAGGTGTAAGACTTCATGTTTTCAATGCATACATTAAATGGATTTTTACTGAGTGCCTTGCACATACCAGATAGTGTTGCAGACACTGGGCACGCAGCAGTTAGCCAACAGAGATACAATCTCTGCTTTCGTTGCAAGGGGCGGGGGGAGACAACATGCATAAAGAAATGTATGCCAGGTGATGATAAGGGATACAATAAAAACCTAAGCAGTAGATGAATGGAGTGGGGGCAGGAGATTTCTCTGATATGATATTCAACAAAGACCTGAATGGTAGATCTGTGAATTCTCTGAGGGCCAGGACTGTGTCTTCTTTACCTTTGTTTCTGTGCTCCAGTCAAGACCTTATAATGTAGAACAGAGAAATGGTTTAACACTAGAATATAAGACCATATTAGCAGGGGCTGTAATGATCAATGCTCACACCCTGAAGTATAAATAATGTATATAGTCCCATGAATACTGGTGAGCATCAGCTATCTACTCAACTTTACTCAAGAGTCCTTTATGCTCTAGGATACATAGCAATCACGAAACTCAGCTTAGAACTGTTTGAGGTACTATGTGCCATCTGCTATCCCAGTATCTTATTTAGATACTCTCACCAGTCAACACTGTACCCTGGGGGCTTGAAACTAGAAATTTAAATTCATCCCCAAATTTGTAGCTGCCATAGAAGACTTCAGAGGTTTTCTTTGCCTCTTGCCAAGTATATAACTTCAGTGCTTGTGAATCTAATCATTTATCCCTGAATTTGGATATTTGACCCTTGACCAGGATGTTAGGATGAATTCTTTGTAAAGTTAGTAATTGTGATTCTTTTTCCCCAGCGGAATGCTGGTTGCTATTATGGCCCCTACTTCTGTTTTTTGGGTAACTTAAAAAAACTTTTTTTTAATGTTTTATTTATTTTTTGAGACAGAGAGAGAAAGAGCATGAGCAGGAAGTGGCAGAGAGAGAGGGAGACACAGAATCCGAAGCAGGCTCCAGGCTCTGAGCTGTCAGCACAGAGCCTGACGCGGGGCTTGAACCCACAAACATGAGATCATGTCGGAAGCTCAACCGACTGAGCCACCCAGGTGCCCCGATTTTCTGGGTAACTCTTAATGCTCACATCTTGAATTTGGTGAAACTGAAGGTCTACCCATGGGCACAAGTGTTCATATGTTTGTGTGTACTTTCTGGGAGACCAGAAAGTAGCTGTTCAAGGCCGTGTTCTCAGAGTATATCTCAAAGCTTTGGGGATTTGTTTTCAATCACACTTTCTCAAAATGTCTTGTTTCTTTATCCTGACTCATTTCCTCCCTCCCCTTCTTTCCTTTTTAACTAAAAAAGTGTTGACACAGCTTTCTCCATTGGATTTACTAAGAAGCTAGGTCATATTTATTTATGACCTACCTTTAGCCCACTCTCAGGGAAGGCTCAGCATGCTTGATCTGACACGTGGCAGGATTCAAAACACAAAGGACTGCCACAGAAGGTCCTGGGGCCTGTGCAAGGTCAGAACTTGAGAGCTCTTCATTTAGTTATTTCATGGTGCTTCTTTTGCTGTCATGCATGTCTTTTACTAGTCTGGCATTACCTTTGCAAAATGCAATCCATTCAAAGGATCATATTGCAATTTGTAGTTCATGCCTAAAATGTCCAGTAGATGATGTGTCTTGCTGGATTACCCTTTCCAGCATGCTGGATTCTGGGATCATGCTGATTGGTGGTGGTAGTGGTGCCTCTTGTTTGCTTGTTTGTTTTTCAGGGAGCCAAGGAAAAGAGCATGGTCAAAGGGCATCTACAAAGCATGGCTGCCCTAGGATAGGTGAAAGCTCAGAGCAGGACACATTGTTGTCTCTTCTGAATTCCCGGGGCTTGAGCTCATATGCAGGCTGTATGCCTTCATAGCCCATGAACTTTCCCCATGATTTGGACTGGCTGCTTTCCCAGCAGGCCAGGTTGGCATCTGGCGCTTCAAGACAGATGGCTTTGGGACCTGTATTGGTTTCTTTGGACTGCTGTGACAAAGTACCACAAACTAGGTGGCTTCAAACAACAGAAATTTAGTGTTTCATAGTTCTGGAGGCCACACATCCCCATGCAATGTGATTATCCCCAATCAAGCCGAGCTATGCTCCCTCTGAGACTCTAGGTAAAATCTGGTCTTTCTTCTTCTTGGTTCTTGGTGCTGGCAGTTGATTGTTGGCATTCTTTGGCTTGTAGCCACATAACACTAATCTTTGCCTTTTTTTATCATCTGGCCTTCTCCTAGTGTGTCTCTGTCTGTGGCTTCTTAAAAGAACACCAGTCATAGTAGATTAAGGGCCTACCCTACTCTGGTATGACCTCATCTTAACTGATTACATTTTCAATTTCCAAATGAGTCACATTCTGAGGTAAAAGGGATTTGGACTTTGGGGGGACACAACTCAACTTACAACCCATAATTTCCAGTCAAAATTTAGTGTCAGCTACTTTTAAATGGTAGGGAAGAAGGTAGTTTGGGAGAAGGAAGGGACAAGTATGAGACAAGTCACTTACCAGAGTTCTCCTAAGCCTGTCAGGACATGATGAAGTGGGAGGAGGCAAAGTGGCTGGTGCCCAGGCAACTTTATCTTCTTGGATGATGTTTCACATCACACTATTGTTTAAAGGTTATATGGAAATCAACGAGCATCTTTCCCATTTCAGGGCTTGTGACAGTAACACTTTTGAAAAATTTCATGTTTTGTGAAATTCTAGAATGAGAGAAGAAGCTTAATAACTGAGTCTGACTTCGTGTAGTACACTTTGTTCCGTTTGTGGATATACCTGCATCCACAGTGTGGTAGGTAGGCTTAGTAGGTGAACTAAGCCCTCCCTCGCACCCCCCCCCCCCGGCGCCCCACCTGCAAAAAAAAGATATCCACATACTAAACTCCAGAGTCTATGAACGTTACCTTAAATGGTGGAGACTTTGCAGATGTGATTATAGATCTGGAGATGGAGAGATTATCCTGGATATCTGGGATGGCTCTAAATGCCACAGTATGTGTCCTTGTAAGGGCGGACGCAGACGAGACCTCAGACAGATGTCCTGTGAGGGAAGCAGAGTCAGAGATGGAAGATACTATGTATGTTAGCTTTGAAGATCAAGGGAGACGGGGCGCCTGGGTGGCTCAGTCAGTCGAGTGAAGATCAAGGGAGGGGGCGTGAGCCTCTGGAAAAGGTAAAAAATAGATTCTCCCCTAAATCTTCCGGAGAGAGCACAACCCTACTGACATATTGATTTTAGCCCCTTACATCTCATTTTGCAATACTGACCTCCAGAATTGTAAGAGAATACATTTCTGTGCAATTCACCAAGTATGGGGTGGTTTTGTTAGAGCAGGAAGCTTATACATAGAGTATGATTCCTTCTATTTAAACTAAAAATATAACTCTCTCTGAAAACTTACCATGATGAGCACTGAATAATGTATAGATTTGTTGAATCACTATTTCGTATACCTGAAACTAATATAACATAACTTTATGTTAACTAACTGGAATTAAAATAAGAAACTTAATAAAATAAAAAAAATAGAACTCTCTCTGTCTAAACACATAGAGATATAAAGACTTGAAAAAAATACAGTAAAATGTTAACAGTGGCTAACTCTGGGAGTAAGATTATGAGTGATTTTTTTTGGTGATCACTATAATTTCCTAAATTTTTCAAGACTTCTAGAGAAAATCAAACAGATTCTTGATTCTTTTTCTATTTTTTTTTCTTTAGACATTAAGGGACTATTACTCAGTCTTAAGGAGTCTTAAAACTCTGACCCATGCTGTCATATGGATGAAACTTGGGGACATGCTCAATGAAATAAGCCAATCACAAAAAGACAAATACTGTATCATTCCACTTTTATGAGGTACCTCGAGTAGTCACATCCATAGAGACAGAAGGGTGGTTGCCAGGGGCTGCCGGGAAGGGGAGGCTGGGAGTGGTTGTTTAATATAAAGCATATAGTTTTAGTTTTACAAGATGGAAAGAGTTCTGGAGATTGATTGCACAACAGTGTGAGTGTGCTTAACATGACTGAACCACGTACTTGAGTTGGTTAACATAGATTCAAACCACACGTAAACTTTTTCAAGTTCCTCTACATAATAAGAGGAGAGCTTCAGTGATCCCTTAAAAACAAATGTGCACTGAACGATGTGCTCTCTGTTATATGAGGTTGTTTTCTCTGTACCTTTTAAATTACTTGACAGCAGCTAGAGCCTCCTCTCCACATGAACTTTAGACTCATCCCCTCCATTCTTTTCTCCATCAATTCTCTTGTTTTTGCTTTTGTCTTTATTCTTTCATTCTTTTTGTGGTTTTTCTCCTCCGCCTATGAACATGTTCAGGTTTTCCAGGGCTTTGTTAGATCTCTTGAGAGTATGTTAATCAACTGCTCCTTTTTGAAATGCTTCTTTTTTCGGCTTGTATATTGCACATCCTCTTCTGACAAATAGACACACACTTCAAAACACTCCTCTTGTATTACTGATCTCTGGTGTCTTTCCAATATCCATACCAGGGTTGACAGGGCGACTCCCTTTCTCTCTCCTACCCCCACATATAATTAGTCAGCAAAGGTGACTAATTTTACCTCCTCTGTATTTTTTTAGCCCTACCCCATCTCTGGTTTCAGGCCCTCAGCCTGTGTTGTCTGAATATACCAATAGTTCAGTCTTGCCCCATCTTCCACACTGCAAGCAGAGTGATCCATCTATATTGTAAACCTTCTCATGCTTCTTCCTGTCTAAAAGCCTTTCAGTTAAGGTGCCTACCCTTCAACGTGGCACCCAACACCCTTGTGATCTCTACCTGTCCATCCTCCAGCTCCACAGCTCAAGTCACCTTTCATGATCAACTATTTTCATAGCTTACTGTGGTTCTCCAGCAATTTCTGGGCCTCCTGCCTCTTCTTATTTTCTCTGGCTGGGAAATTTTTACTCTCCACTTCATGGTATCAAGACACAGCCATTTTCCTGCATTCAGCTTAGGCACCACCTCCCCTAAGGGACTTACAGAGTCCTCAATATTCCTACAGTCTCCTGGGAACAGGTTGTTGCCTTAACAGGTTATTTATATACAAGTTAACTATTTATGTGTCTACCTCCTCACTAGCCCTTAAGCTCTTTAAGGGCCGAGTTCATCTCTCAAGTCATTTAGGTGTTTCCAGCACCTGGCACAGAGTAGGCCCTCAATAAGTGTTGATTAATTAACATAATTATGTAATAAACACTTCTGCTGAAAGGTTATATCCGTAATTCACCAAATATTTAAAGCACTTTTCCCTGACCACCATTGCCTTAATTATAAATTTTAATGGCAGAGATAAATGAATGGAATTTTGATGAAAGCTAACATCTTCCGTAATTATATATTTAATTTTTTCCATTATAATTTTGATCTATTTAATTTAGCAGGGCCTAACTTGTCAGGGGTGGGG